>NC_090235.1:29278490-29619323 GCF_024489055.1 Chanodichthys erythropterus
CAAATGTCTGATGTGTTCAAAACTGGAATACCACAAGTTAAATTCGCAACTTTGGGTCGAAACATAGCTAGTGATGCTTTCCTTGGACTGAGTTACAGACATGCAAACTATGTATTTTCCAAACTTGAAAAATATCCACTTGGTCAGAATCATAGCCTATAGTGCAGGGGTTTTCCTCCAGGACAGGTTTGAAAACCCCTGTCCTAGCGAGCATTTCACACAGAAGTACAGGGATGGGCAACTCTGGCCCTTGAGACCCATTTTCCTGCAGAGTTTAGCTCCAGTCCTAATCAAACAAATTTGAACAAGTTAATCAAGGATTTCAGGATTATTAGAAAACTACAGGCCGGTAAATTTGATCAGGGTTTAAGCTAAACTCTGCAGAAAAGTGCATCTCGAGGGCCGGAGTAGTCCAGCCCTGATGTAAGTTCCGAAAAACTGAACAATACACTTTATTTACCCCAGCACTGAAAGAAATGAAGGTAAGCGAAACAAAAAGAGAAGGAAGAGAAGGTATCTGGGTGGAGCAAGAGAAATGCCAAAATTCGTTGCCTGATCTAAGATGTCTTACCCAAGACACACTGCCCAAACCAACCTCATCACTTCCTGCAACCACACACTTCCTCCTATTCTTTTCTCTTTATTGTTGACTTATCTGTATCTTTAAGTATCCATCTTTCTTCTGTCTTTCACACACATTCATAGTGTCAGGATCAGATTATTGCATGTTGTGGTCCAATCCCATTCGGTATTATTTCACCGTCCTTCCCCGATTTAAAACTTGTGGGGCTGGGTAATGATCACAATCTTTCCTGTTTTTAGCCTTTAAATCTCTGCCTGTCTTGGGTTGAATGCTAGTTGTTTGGTTTATCTCCCTTCATTAGCTCATGGTGATTATGTTTCCCTGCAGCCATCCATCTCACTTCCTGTTTATCGGCTAGTGTTCTTTCTCTCAGACTGACAGGTGCTGTCTGGTCTCCTGCTTTGACTGACAGACTCACCCCTTTCTCTTTTCTCTGGCATGGTGGTTTGTTCTAGAGACAAGGCAGTGAGTCTACAGACCGTGGAGATTGTTACTATGGTCACTGCAGAGAGCTCGAACATAATTAACCACACCGACACAGCCAGTACATGCAGGGAATGCCACAGCAGAGCACATGAAAGAGATCTGATACAAACCTCACTAAAACCTAACAATTACACTCAAATGCAGTGTAATTTTGTCATGCAAATAACCAGTATGTGAGTGGACATTGGGTCTCATTCACTAATAAATGCATACATTATTCGTATTTACACACAGTTGAACTTCTCAAACTTTCCGCACATGAATTTGTTTTTAACCTCGTTCTAATGTTAATGAATTCGGAGTATTCTAAATGAGCAACTGCATGACCAAGGTTAGTAATTTGCATAATACACACCCCAAACCAGCTCCATATAAGGGAAAACTTGCCCAGAGAAACTTGGTGTGATGTAAAGTTTAATGCAAAAAAGAAATTCAGTTCAACAAAGGAGAAAAAGACACGGGTGTAGGGGGCAGGGGCCACCTGATCTTTCTGCCTTTGATGAAAAGATGGCTGCCATAATAGTACATTTAAGCTTGAGTGCCATTATAAAGGACTGAGGGTGAGAGTGATCTAATACAGGAGCAATTACAACCATGGTAATTTTAATGAATCAAAAAATACTTTACTTAAATAAAGGTTTATTTTAAGTAATGCACATCACAACAGATGGGAATGAAGTAGTCGAGGTATACTCATCTACTTCTCCAATATGCCCCTTCACAGAGCCACACCGGCACACAAGTCTTGACAAGGTTCTTGCTAGTCAAGATACCCTCATTATTGCCGTTAAAATGTTAGTTCACCCAAAAACAAAAACAAACAAAAAAAAAGTCATCAGTTAAGCTCATGTCGTTCCAAACCCATAAGACTTTTGTTCATCTTCGAAACACAAATGAAGATATTTTAGATCTGAGAATCTACTGTATCTACTGTAAATCTAATCCATATGAATACAGCGATTTAGTCAATTTTCTGAAGAGGCGCAATCACTTTATATAATGTACAGATTGAATTTAGGCTTTTATTCACATAGAAACATTGAGCGTTAAAATTTCTCATCTTCAAGAAAGATGAGAGATTAATGCAAGCAACCAGACAACTTCAATTCAGTACACTTACAACATGAAAAACTCATTTCCAGCCCTGCAGAGTTTAGTTCCAACCCTCCAATTTGAATATAGAAGGCGTAGTAGGATGCAGCGCAAGCGCTTTGAACTGCAAGAGTCGTTACACTTTCTTCGTAAGTTGAATATGGAAGGCGGTTAAATATGGATATTTTTCTTACATAAAAGTCATCGCTTCGCTTCAGAAAGCCTTTTTAACCCCCAGGAGTACGTTTATAAAGGATGGACGCGCTTTGAGCTTCATACTCGATGGTCCCGTTCACTGCCATTATAAAGCTTAGATGCATCAGGATATTAATATATCTCCGATTGTGTTCATCAGAAAGATGAAAGTCATATACACCTAGGATGGCTTGAGAGCGAGTAAAGCTTGGGGTCATTTTAATTTTAAAGTGAACTAATCCTTTAAAAAAGGTGACAAACCATACTAAGATATTGACAAATGTCGTTTATTTCAAGTATTATAACAATGGATAAACTGGCATAATGTACAATGTGTAAACCATGTACAAGTGTCTGAGAAAACTAAATGCATTGTAGAACGCAAAATGACAGTTTAGCAAAGGTGACTGAAAAGTGACTTCATTAAATTTGTCCCTTAAACAAAAAAAATGATAATAAAAACATATGCAACAGCAGATTCTTTAATCAATATTTAAAAAAGCTCTGATAAAATAATAATTTTGTTTCCAAATCAGTTCTTCAAAAGGTCAACCTACAAGGTACTCCTGTACACGTGTAGTCTGGAAAAACATTGAAGGCCCGTTGGAGCCCTCCATTTAAATAACTAACTCGTAGGCCCATCACAAGTGCTGACAACAGGTTCTGCACCATTAGTATTGGACTCCGAACCGTTTTGTTCCGTTTCCGCACCTTCCTGTTCTACAAGATCGGGCTCTTGGCTCAGGCTCTCAGCATCTTCTGTGCTTCCTTCCTGGGTTTCTGTTGAACCGTCGTTCTTCTTGCCTTGTTTGTCACGGAAGACTTCCACTCCCACCATGCGGAGGTAATGAAGACGCTCATTACGTGGGACGAAAGCCCTGATGGAAGTTTTTCCCCTCCAGCCGCACAAATCTATAGGACACTGAGGAGCATCAGGATCCCTGGAGAGATGAGAAGAAATTAAAAGTTGATGTTGATACAAGTGGGAAAAGTGCCAAAGAATGAGTGACTAAGGGGACGATGAGAGAAGGCAAGACAGAAGAAGGGGGAAGGAAAATTAGCAAATTATTGATCAGTTGCAGTGCAGACAGCGCCAGGAACTGGCATGGAGTGTGACGGCGGCGGTTGGGGCACTTTTAAGAGCGTCTGTGATCAGATGAATGGAAAAAGAGAGTGAAAGATGATCAGGCGCGCTGTGCTGGAACAGGCAGTCATGTTTTCATATGGGGAGCCAGCAGCACGCTGCCAACAGAGGAGGATGACACCACAGCGCTACACGCCGCTAATCACAGTGACATCAGAGCTGCTCTCCGCTCCTGTCACTCACTGTGATGAAACTGAAGAACAAGTGTGCACATGTCAATGAGAGAGAGACTATACGCTTTATGGGGGCTCCTATTAATGAGAAAATAAACTGACAGATTTAGATTCTCATGATGCCGTGAGGCTATTTTAGACACGTACTGCATGTCTAAATGATTCCCTGCAGCAAACATTTATGAACCATACAGTGTAAACAGACACAGAGACACGCTTGTCCAAAATAAGAGAATTTCTGGGAAAAGGCCACATTTTATGCAAGACTAAGCACAACTAAACTAATTGCTACCCCCTGCACATTTAAACGTGCCTTTTTCTGTCATTTTGGTGTTTAACAACTAAGTGCATCAGTACAACTTCATTCTGTAGTTGCATTATTGCTTGGCTTATCATCATGATCATCTATAATAACTTTTGCTTGGAGACAAAGTGCCAGTGTCAGATTTTTTTTTTTTCCTAATTATTTGCCACCTTTCATTTTTCAATTAAAGGGTTAGTTCACCCAAAAATAAAAATTATCCCATAATTTACTCACCCTCAAGCCATCCTAGGTGTTTATGACTTTTTCTTCGAGTCAAACACAATTGTAGTTACATTAGAAAGATATTCTGGCTCTTCCAAACTTTATAATGGGAGTGAATAGTACTCAAGATTTTGAAGCCCAAAAAAGCACATTCATCCATCATAAAAGTAATCCATCCAGCTCAAGGGGGTTTAATAAAGGCCTTCTGAAGTGAAGTGATGCATTTTTGTAAGAAAAATATCCATATTTATAACTTTATAGACTATATGACTAGCTTCCGGTAACACCCATTTGCACATTCACGAGAGAGTCAAGTAACGTAGGATGCAGGAGTAGCGTAAGCTTAGGTGAGAGTAGATGCCTCTCGCGGTTCAAACAAATAGGGCTGGGCAACAAACTCAAGCTCTACTGACATTTCTCTTTAAAAACTCCTTTTTAGACTTCTAATTCATGACCGGTGTTTTGTTTTCTATCCTCTGCACTTCCACGTTCATTAAAACGTCATGCATCTGGTCAAAGTTCACTCTTCCGCCAGAATAGACTCGTGTACGGAAGCCAGTGATTCTAGTTTATTAAAGATATAAACTATTTTTTCTTTGCTTTGCTTCAGAAGGCCTTTATGGAGCCATATGGATTACTTTTATGATGGATGTGCTTTTTTGGGCTTCATAATATCGGTTCCTTTTCACTCCTATTATAAAGCTTGGAAGAGCCAGAATATTTTTTAATATAACTCCAATTGTGTTTGACTGAAAGAAGAAAGTCATAACACCTAGGATGGCTTGAGTGTAAGTAAATTATGGGATAGTTTTAATTTTTGGGTGAACTAACCCTTTAACCTTTATAATGACATTTTTGTCCAACATACAACACAGCATGTTGTACATTTCTTCAATCTATCTATTTTTTATATATATATATATATATATATATATATATTTTTTTTTTTTTTTTTTCTTGACTCTCTCTCTTATTAAAATGAACCAAAATATCAAACAAACATCTAAATACATAAAAATAAATATCAAAATAGTAAAATAAATATCTATATAAACATCTAAATGAATGAATGCTGTTTTTGTGGCATGTATTTACTTTTAGGATAATTTCCCAAATTTTAAACCATTTCAAACAAGAAATTAGTTGCCGCTGCTGCGAGCACTGAGCGCATCTCATATTTGAGCATGTACTGTGAGTTGGCTATGATTTGAGGCTCGTTCCAGATTAGATTTACCGATTAAAATGCTGGGTTTGTTTGTGTGTGTGACAGAAATAGAGGGAGAGAGAGAGATAGAAGGACACACTTTCCAGATGGATTGACTAGTTTTCTACACAGTAAGGGCCATCAACGTAAAACATGACTGTCTGGTGGGCCAAACAATGAGCTTTCTGCTGAGAGAGACAATGAAGAGCTATTTATCTGTGAAGAGGAAGCCGGGTGCATCAGTTCGAGCCCTTTAATTATCAGACAAGGGGTGTAATGGCTACAAAGCGCTCAATCTCCATTCATTTGTCTCCTGACTGGCTGATGAATGGTGGGAATGCCATCGCAGAGCCCTCAGTGTACGCACAACACTGAGACAGCTTCTGTCCACCTAGCGAGCCATTTACCTAGAACGCATTTCAAGACTTCTGCTGATGAAGTGTCTGCTACAGAAATAAAGAAAACATGGGAAACAAAGCTGCTTCCTAAAATCTAATTTTGGTCAAATTCTAAGGCAGCACTACATATACACCTTATTTTGCAAAGCAGAAGTAAGCCATTTTCTATTAAACTATTTGCGCTATAAAAACCAGCGCTATTGCTAACCTATTAGCCTATTTCTTCACTCGTGTCATATAAGCGTAAAATACAGGCACAGCCCTATCAGTGGCTGGATATTCGGTACTCCCGGTACTACAGAAATGCTGATATCACCACATTTTTAAAATTTCAGTACAGACTTGGTACCAAAGTACCGGTGCTTTTGAGAACACTAATGCTACAAGCTTGGCACACCTATGTTTGGGCACCTTCTTAAGCTCCGTCAGGTTGGATGGGGAGCGTCGGTGCAAAGCCATTTTCAGATCTCTCAATGATGTTCAATTGGGTTCAAGTCTGGGCTCTGGCTGGGCCACTCGAGGACATTCACCTTTGTCATCTTGGCTGTGTGCTTGGGGTCGTTGTCATCTTGGCTGTGTGCTTGGGGTCGTTGTCCTGTTGGAAGATGAACCTTCACCCCTGAGGTCCAGAGCACACTGGAGCAGGTTTTCATCAAGAATGTCTCTGTACATTGCTGCCACAACCATGCTTCACTGTAGGGATGGTATTGGCCAGATGATGAGCGGTGCCTGGTTTCCTCCAGACATGACACTTGGTATTTAAGTGTTCAATCTTTGTTTCATCAGACCAGAGAATTTTGTTTCTCATGGTCTGAGTGTCCTTCAGGTGCCTTTTGGGCTTAGGAGTGGCTTCCGTCTGGCCACTCTACCACACAGGCCTAATTGGTGGAGTGCTGCAGAGATGGTTGTTCTTCTGGAAGGTTCTCCTCTCTCCACAGAGAAACGCTGGAGCTCTGTCAGAGTGACCATCAGGTTCTTGTTCACCTCCCTGACTAAGGCACTTCTCCCCCGATTGCTCAGTTTGGCCAGGCGGCCCGCTCTAGGAAGAGTCCTGGTGGTTCCAAACTTCTTCCATTTACGGATGATGGAGGCCACTGTGCTCAATGCTGCAGAAAACTTTCTGTACCCTTCCCCAGATCTGTGCTTGTCTGTCTTGGAGGTCTACAGACAATTCCTTGGACTTCATGATGTGATTTGTGCTCTGACATGCACTGTTAACTATCAAACCTTATATAGACAGTTGATTGGACATGATTTGGAAAGGCACACTCCTGAAATTACCACAGGTGGACTCCAATCAAGTTGTAGAAAAATCTCAAGGATGATCAGTGGAAACAGTATGCACCGGACCTCAATTTTGAGTGTCATGGCAAAGACTGTGATTGCTTATCTACATGTGATTTTTTAATTTTTTTTTAATTTTTAAAAAATCTGCAAAAAATTCAAACTTCTTTCACGATGTCATTATGGGGTATTGTTTGTAGGATTTTTTAGGAAATAATTTAATCCTTAAACGAATAAGGCTGTAATATAAAATGTAGAAAAAGTGAAGCGCTGTGAATACTTTCCAGATGCACTGTACCAGTTTGCAATATGAAGCAGCATAATGAGTTGTTTTGCACAGCTAAAAATAACTGGAAACAGATGACACTGGAAGTCAGACACATTCAATTTACAAATGGCCATGCCCACTCTTGCCTTAAAAATAAGGTGGACAGCCACCACATATTAAGACTTACCTAAATGTATTGTGATAAGGTCAGTGAAAAGATTCGAAATTGAAAGGGATTATTCTATCTGTGTGCCATGCATTTAAATATTTATTTTTAGAAATTTCTCATTATATTGTGTTGTTAGCTTAGCAACATGCTAACATCTTTAATGGAATCAACTGAAGTCATGTCTGTTGTGCGTTTCATTGAGAGCTGTGACCTTTGTATTCCAAACCAGTCACGTAAAGGTTACATTTTGGTTAGGATGTTGCCTTAGAAGGTAGCTGCCAATGTTGGTAGTAGACAGCAAGGCAGTTCACTAGGATCTGAAACAGAGCTGCGATCTGTCATATGGAAGAATGAGGCATAGACTGCAGACTAGATTAGAGCTCAAGTCCAAAAGGTTCTTTACTCTTTTGAAAAAAAATAAAATAAAATAAATAAAGTATGATAATAATATGAATTAAGAACATGATCACTTACTTTGGATCTGGTAGGTAACGTAAAACAATGCTGCCCATTTCTGGAGAAAGAGAACGTATGAATTACCCTGAACTTTATGAAAGGGATTCAAGATGAAAGGTTCTAGACACATTGACAAGTGATGACAGCAACTACTATGAGAGATATATATATACAGGAAGTTTTTAAATGCATACATTAATGCATCAATGCATAAATTAAAACTGTATATTTCTAATTAGTGTGTGTTATTATAGTAATGACTTCTTTAAAGTTCACTCATCTTTTCAGCATTCAAACCTATACATTTTAACAAGCAATTCATGAATGGCACTGACCAAGTTTCTTGGCCTGACTGTGTGCATCATCTCCAAGCTTGCTAAGGAAGGGGTTCTCCTGCGTGAGGAGCACCTTCACGTCCTCCACGCTGATGTTGATGATTCGGGCTCTGATGTAGGGGCACAGTGTGTAAATACCCTAGAGAAAAGACATCAGTGGTGTGTCAAGGATTGAATCTTTTCACACACAGCCTTTCCAACTCTGAGAAAAGTATGTAGCATCAGAATGATTAAGTCTAGTTCAAAATGCATTTATCTTTTTTATTCCCATTAATTCAGCCATGGACACATTTTAATCTATTTCTTCATCTATGGGAAGACAGAAAATACGCATACACAAATTCACATAACAGATCCTCCTCTAGTTAAAAATCAATACACTGTTGTGGAAAATGGTAATGGAAGTTCCCTCTAGACCAGACAGAAAAGCAAGCTGAGGTTATTAACAGCATGTTGAGATTAACTCGTTTCCCTATGGACCACAGAACCTAGTTTTTGAGCAAAAAACATCAGAGACATCCGAGCGTTGCTTTAATTATAGACAGATTGCTGCAGCACGACTTAATTTCCAAAGCCTTTTCGGTTAAAATCGCATGTGAAATACAATCATTATACCTTGCAGAAATATCCTTGGGATTAGGCTGCTGCTTCTCAACTTTTAAAAATAATTGATTTTAAAAGATTTTTTATGATGAAATGACTACACAACAGGTATATTCAAGTCCAGTATTAATGCATATCACAACATTTTCAATATTTTGGTGGTATGCAATACTCATAAGTAATTCAAACAACTGCTACATAAAACATTTACATTAAAATGTTTTTAAACACACCCACCTCCTGGGCCAGTCTGAAAGCACAACCAAACTGTTCTCCATCAGTATTTCTGGACCAGACCTTCACTCCTGTGTTTATAACCTGCAGAAAACAGCATATTAATATTTTATTATTATTAATTATATACAGTAAAGAGTACATTAGTATAAGTAATAGTACTCAATAATAAAAATAATAATAATGATAATATAATGTTACTACTATTACTACTGATAATAGTAATAACAACAACAACAACAACAACAACTAGTAAGAAGAATAAGAAGAAGAATATTTGTACTATTAACTACACTATATCGCCACAAGTTTTGGGACGCCTGCCTTTACGTGTACATGAACTTTAATGACATGCCATTCTTAATCCATAGGGTTTAATGTGGAGTTTGTCCACCCTTCTACAATGTTTAGGAGTGTGTTTATGGGAATTTCTGACCCTTCTAGAAGCGCATTCTTTTACAAATGTTTGTAGAAGCAGTCTACATGCCTATGTGCTTGATTTTATACACCTTTGGCCATGGAAGTGATTGGAACACCTGAACTCAATTATTTGGAGGGGTGTCCTAATACTTTTGTCAATATAGTGCATCTATTATTTACACCAAAGAAACAGTTAAAATGAACTTTTATCCTGGTTTTAATTCATTTAAAAAAATAATTACCCTGACTGAGACAATTTCTAAATAATATAAATAATAATAAATATATAAAAAAAAAAAATATTATTATATATGATAGAACTACCCAAATACCATATTAAAACTAATTCCTCAAAGCACAAATAATGCAACAAAGGATGAGGTGTATAAGTATTTACAGTGTGGTTCTTTGTTGTAACGTAACTCCAGTGATGCCTGTTTACATTAGCAGCAGATGGTTGTTTCATACTTGATGAATGTGAAGGCACTAGAGCACAGATAGAGATGAGATCATAGCGAGGCTGCTGTTCCCATCTGCCTATACGCCATCCTCAATCACTGCTAGCACTGATGAAGGACCTTCAGAGTGTGTGTGTGTGTGTGTGTGTGTGTGTGTGTGTGTGTGTGTGTGTGTGCTTTTGTTTATATTACATTGTGGGGACCAAATGTCCCCATGATGTAATATAAACCTGAGTTCACCTACATCGTGGGGACCAGCCAGCGGTCCCCACAATGTAAATGGGTTTATAAATCATATAGAATGAGTTTTTGTGAAAAAGTAAAAGTTTGCACAGTTTCCTGTGAGGGTTAGGTTTAGGGGTAGGGGCAGGGTAGGGGGATAGAATGTACAGTTTGTTCAGTGTAAAATGCATTGAAGTCTATGGAAAGTCCCCACAATTCACAAAAACAAACATGTGTGTGTGCGCGTGTGTGTTTGCACGCTCTTGCCTTCATTCTTTCACTGTTGTTGAGCAGAACATTGCGGAGCTCTTTAGACACCATGTACAGGTGCCTCTTCTTTCCTTCGTGGGTTCGAGTCAACACGTTAAGCTTGGGGAAATCTGGAGACAGGTTGTAGAAAGCTCTGGAGCAGACAAAGAAATATGACAGGATAAAATAAATGATGGTTAAACAGAGGGAAATAAAAAGCACATATGCGCACAGCACTAAACACGCTGCGACATATGGAGCAGAGGCGTTGTCTCCCACAAGTCAAAATGGCGGGTTGCCAGCGCTGTGGCACTGTGCATCTGTGTGAGAAAATAAATAAAATTCATCACAAACAAAAGACAAAGTCACAATGACTGAATGATAATGATCACATCATCCATTCATGCGATTGGTCACATAGGATGAATAGCGTAATAATGAGTGGTTATCTATTTTTACACAAATAAACAAAGCTCCAGCCTACTCAGAGTGTGTATATTCTGGCAGAGTAAACACAAAGTGGCATCAGACAAATACTGCATAAAAAAAACCCACAAGCAAGATATGAGAGCGTTTGTAAAAAGTATTTGTGTTGAGCAGCGAGGTTTTGTAAATGGAGAGGAGAGGCACTCACTGGATGGGAGGAAAGATGGGGTCATCCTCTGTCAGAAACACAAAAGGATCCTCTTTGAAGCCAAAGAGTTTCATCTTCTTTGGAGGAGGGGGGCTGGAACAGAAAGAGCACTTCGTGTCAATAGGGAGCACAGTAAGTGCAAAATAACTAACATTGTCCACCAGGGGGCACTGAAATCGACACTACACATTCGTTTGGAATGGAAAAATATATATCTTCCTATTAAAGAATACTACACAGTTGCTGCAAGTCCACCATTACGCCTACCTAGTATGTATATATTTTGGAATCTACATGTGGTCACATAATAACACAAGTATAATTCACATGACACTGTGTCAGCTGTAACTCAAAATAGAACAGCATAATGTTTTTCTTAAATATGGCTTTTATTTTCCCAGCAAGGAGCCATTTTGAAGTCGGCATGAAACGGATGTTGCTTTCATTTTTTTCTTCCCTATTGTGATGTATATCCAAGTGAAACAGGGATTGATCGGGATTGATTGGATCACTGTGGTTTGCTATTGCCGTGATGTCATGTGAGTGACAGGTTGTCCTGCCCTCGCACCAGTAAACATTATCAGAGGAGAGAAGAGATGTCTTTGCAAGAGAGATGGGAAGTTATTTTAACTGAAGATTACGAGCACACATGAAATGTAAAAAAATTATGTGCACTGATAAATCATTTAAAAAAATAAATACTGAAATATTCCATGAAATAAGAATTGTCCATTTTGATTTCCTGGTGACTCAAAGAGTAACTCAAGTAGTTTCCAGCTGGAAATATTTTTTTGCATTAAATAATAATAATAATAATAAAAAAACACACAGAAAGAACAAACAAACAAATTAACAGCTGAGAGAACAATAGGGTGACTGGAAGAGGTACAGGTGTACGCCCACATATACACCTGGCTGAGGACACTCACCCACACACATTGTCTTTCTTGACCTCTGAAGGGTCAGGGGTATCTAGGACAGACGGTTTTCCCTCTGCAGGAGTCTCGCCCTCCACTGCTTCAACAGGGGTGTCAATGGATGAGCCGTCTGCTGGAGGAACCTCAGCAGGAAACGCCCCCATCTGCAGCTCCTCAGCAGGAGCCACATCACTGGAGGTGTTCACATCCTTATTACGAAGCTACAGAAACACAGACAAAGAAAGAGTAGAGACAATGGTATTGATGTGTATACAATAGTTTCGCCATTTCAAATGCAATGACAAATAAGGTGGCTTTATCCACCTTTAAGAAAATGGGCTTGTTAGTAAAACGGTCATCAACAATGAAAAAAAAGATACCATACAACTTGGTCCATTTGCATTTTATATATGATATGATATAATAAGTCTGCATTTTCTAATACCTTTGGGTAACGGCGGTTCCATGGCATGGGCGCCTTCTTCACTAACACAGCCACAAAAAACCCGCCGGTGTTCTGGTGATGGGGCAGTATTCTCATACTGAAAACACAAATCAAAGCACCATAACACTGTTACAACTAAAAATCTGTAAATTGGGTTCACACACACACCCAGTGAGCTTACTTCAATGTTGGTATTGGTCCACTAGTACTATGGTAGTATACTACCATCTGGTGGAGAGTTTTGGTAAAACACACTGTAGCACCAGAGCAGGGGTGTCTAACTCTGCTCCTGGAGAGCTACCATCCTGCAGACTTCAGTTCCAACCCTGCTCCAACACACCTGTCTGTAATTATCAAGCATCCCTGAACAAATTGATTAGCTGGTTCAAGTGTGTTTGAATGAGGTTGGAGCTGAAATCTGCAGGATGGTAGCTCTCTAGGGCTGCGTCCGAAAACTGTAAAGTGCTGCCTTCTGAGGACACATTTCAAGGTAAGAAGGCATCAAGGCACGTCCGAATCCAATGTTAGCTTTACTTCCTCTCTCATGAGATACCTTCCTCAGATCGATTTTTGAAGGAAGCATAGATGTATCCTTAGCTGCCTTTGATATCCCACAATCCTGTGCTTTCCATTCTGTGACAGTAGTTGAGCAGGAAAAATAAAGATTGCGTCCGAAGGTTGCGTTTGCTGCTCAGTTTGTGTATAAATGTACGATTTTGATATTTCAGTTTTGATATTTCTATCGAGAAATTACTACTGTAATAATTAAATATTTGTTTAGTTCTCACCAAAGCTCGCACTATATTGCTGTAGGTCATTAAACTGTTACACTGCCTCAGAAGTCTGTCCGAAATCAATTTCGTGAGGTACCTTCATGCACAAACGCTGCCATACAAGTCATTCTTTTATAAAATAGCGAGGCAGCAAGACAGCTACCTAGGTTTTCGGACGCAGCCTAGGAGCAGGGTTGGACACCTCTGCCCTAGAGGCTTGTAAAGAAAGGGTTTTAAAGGAACACTCCACTTTTTTGAAAATAGGCTAATTTTCCAACTTCCCTAGAGTTAAATAGATGAATTTTACCATTTTCGAATCCATTCAGCCTATCTCCGGGTCTGGCGGTACCACTTTTAGCATAGCTTAGCAGCATAGTTCATTGAATCTGATGAGACCAATAGATTCTCGCTCCAAAAAATAAATAAATAAATAAATAAAATAAAAAAAATAATAATCAAGGAACTTTGCTGCCGCACCATGTGTGCAGCAGGCGCAATGATATTACGCAGCGGCTGCACAAGGAGCGTGCCTTGCAACCATGGAGACATTTGTGAGAGACGCTGCGTAATATTGCGCCTGCTGCACCCATGGTAGGGCAGCAAAGTTCCTTGATTATTAAGCCGGAATGAAAGTATAGTTCCTAGTCATATTGGCCTAGAAAATTGCAAATTTTCATTTTACGTCAGTCTTAGTACACGATGTAACTACAGAAGAGTGGTACCGCCAGACCTGGAGATCGGCTGAATGGATTCGAAAACTCAACTGTTTAACTATAGGGGAGTTGGAAAATTAGCCTATTTTCAAAAAAAGGGGAGTGTTCCTTTAAGTTTGTGATATTACATAGACACATGTGAGATAAAAAAAAAAACTTGCCATCTCTCCAGTCCCATATTCGCCAGCTTCTCGGGGTCTGCTGGTGGAAACATGGTGGGTCTGATCTGGGTGTGTCGGCTTGTTGGCACCTCTGACCAGTCAGAGTACCATTGACCCTCTTTTGTCATTACCTATATAAGAGCAGGGAGTTTGGTTACCATTCAAAGGTTTGGGGTCAGTTTTTTTTAAAATAAATTAATATTTCCATTCAGAGAAGATGCATTAAATTGATCAAAAGTGACAAAGACATTTATAAAGGTACAAAAGAATTCTATTTCAAATAAATGCAGTTCTTTAAACTGTCCTATACTGAAAAAAATTATCATGGTTTCCGCAAAAATATTAGGTAGCATTACAGTTTACAACAGAAAATAGGAAATGTTTCTTGACCAACACATTGGCTAATTACAATGATTTCTGAAGGATCATGTGACACTACTGGAGACTGGAGTAATGATGCTAAAAATTCAGCACCGTACAATTACAAAGTACAATTTTTTATTTTTTTGGGGGTACTTGGACAGGAACATTTCTAAGATGTAGCATCACACATGGAATATTCTCATTAGCCAACCAAAATGAAAATAAGGATCAAAATCACGATGGGCCTTCAGTTTTTGTGAAGTGCAGTTTTACAAAGAGATGCAGTTTCACAATGCAGTTTCATTACAATTTAATCGCCAGTACGTGTGGCACAAAGTTAAATTTGAACCAGCTTTATTTTGTAGCTCTATTTAAGTCTAGCCAGTAAGTTGCCAATCGCCAATCACATGCCTTATTTTCTCTGGTTTCAGACAGGATATTCGATTTGATTAGGGGGGTTAATCACAGGTGTAGACATGTTATCTTAATATAGCATTACCAAGATATCTTGGACTATCACAACAGCAAAACAGCCCTACTGTGGCCCTCGCTCCAGTGAGAGCCCCAGTTACAAACAGTCTAATGCCCCTGCTGCAGTGACTAAAGAGAAATGACTGCGCTAACGCAACAGACATAAACCAATGCAGACTCAAAACAGCATGAGTAGAAACTGATATCAGAGAGTGGAGGCTAACAGTTCATTACTTTCCAAGATGTTATTCCAGGCATATATTTGAGTCCTGGGAGATCTACAGAAGCATCTGCTAACTCTAAAGCACCTGAGAAATAAAACAGAAGATGTAAGAAACCACAGAAGGGAGAGGGATCAGAAAAAGCAGAACAAAATTGCATTTCCCACAGGTTTTGTATTTTATATCAATAAAGATACACATAACACAAACAAAACAGTTGAAATCTATGTAAGGGTGAATCTCAGCAACATGGTTATCGTTATCTAAAACCATAAACCATATGTGTTACTTGGAACAAAATAAACGATAACTAAATACACTTTCACTTAAATTAAATTATGACTTTTGACTATTTAGTTTAACACAAAGTACTACAATAAACAAAACAAATTAATAAACTGCATAGACATTTAAAAACAAAAACAGGGGGGGAAAATACAACAAATAAAACACAGACATACCTTCACTCTTCTCCAGCAGGGCAGCGATGACCGCTTCATCCTCGATGGGGTTCAGAGAGCAGGTAGAGTACACCATCCTGCCCCCTACTGCCAGCTGCTCCACACCTCGCACTGCGATCCTTATCTGCAGCCTGACAGAAAATGAGACAAATTGAAAATACACACACTTAGAGCATAACAAACTGTTCTGTTCTGCAACCTCAGAATGGAGAGGCGGCAAACTCACACAGAGAGAGCAAGACCAAGAGCCCCATGCTGACAGTGCAACAAAGAAATTAGATGCAACGTCTTGTTTCAGTAATCAGGTACAGAAAACACTCCTCCAGCAAACACATCACTTCTAATTCACTGCCACTGCAAAATAGCTAAAGAGCTCCAGATACGCAATGATCATCATGCATCAAGATTTGGGTTTATCTGAGAGCTTGAAGGCTCTAGGACGTGTTCAGAATGGAGTACTAGTGTACTGCTAACAAAACAGTATACTCTGTGGTACAGAAGTATGCCACTTGGTTGTCACAGGACTTCAATACAGTTGTGTCACAAAAATACACTATACTGGTCTTACCCATGGAGCTGCAGGCTGTTGCTGGTTGTCCATTTTTTCCACACGTCAATGTTTTTCCTCATCGTTCCATCTCCACTGTATAGATAAAGGTGCTGATTTTATTGTATGCAGTGTAATTGTAACTCCATATCAGATCATTTCATGTGTCTGTCAGGCACAAAGCAGACGTATAATTAGTTGCTCTTCACAATAAAAAAAGATTCATTACCACATTTATTTCTTTCTGGTATTTTTAAACTGGACTCGATAACTTAAGAGAGTTTCCTGTGGTCATATGAAATCATATGGTATTTTTTTAAATCAATTACATCAGTGTTTGGTTAAGGAAGCAATTTCTGAATCAAGGAAGCTACAGTCCTATGCGGGCACAAACACAAGCCATAATTACACCTTTAAAGTCAACTTCAAATAATTTCATCGACTGAGAGAAAAAGTTTACATGGCAAAACCAGGCTGACCACACTGTGTATGTGTAATATGTTTGGCCTGCTGGTACTGAGCAGACTGTATTGTGCTTGGCACCCGATTCTGCTGCAGGCCAAGTATAGACTCCACCAATTATAAACTCTGCTATATGATGTTACATGCTGGGAAGAGATTCACAGCTCGACCGCAAAAACACAGCTCTGGCGTGTATGTGTGCCTCTATTATTGTGATCCCTATATTTACATAATCACAACTTTAGATCTCTGTACAAGAAAGCAGCATATTACGCTTTTTTACATTTTCTTTAGTGTGTAATGTTGCTGCAAAGTTACAAAACACAAAGTCACACCAAAGAGAGTTATTCTCTATATCAGTAAGCACTGTTTCTCAAGTCACTGAAAGGGAGTTCTTACGGGAATATATAATATTCGTCATTTAAATAATTCTCACCCAATGGATACACAAAAAAGGGACAAGGCCTGGTTGAGTTATGTTAGTAGTGTTGAAACTCGTGGTTATTATGGTAAGAGGCATGACATTTCCGAGACGTTCTAAGCGGTTGACAACCAATCACAACACGCTGGTCCAGCTGACCAATCAGCACACGGTGCTTTTTGGAAGGAGGGGCTTCATACAAGGTGCTACAATAATTTCAAATGTGTGAAAAATAATGTTTTTTGAACATTCAAGCATGAAAACTAATCAAGCAGACCCCCAAAACAATAATGAAGACTGTCAAAAAGTGCATAAAATGTCCCCTTTAATAACCCACATTAAAAGAACCTAGACTGAACACTTTGCAGATTATTTTGGCCTATGACAACTTAGATAGGAGGAGACGATCTGATTACAATTTAAAACAACCAATAATTACATAGGAACCAGCCTATTAGGTTGAAGCTTCTGCAAAGTGGAAAGATCACAGTATTTTATGTTTTTCCTAAAAAATCTGGCAGGTAGAAACATTACAGATGTTATTGCTAATCAGGTTTGTGCAGTGTTATTTTTAAAATTGAGATACTCAGTATCGGTATTGGCTCAGATACTGCCATTCTTTGCCACATAAGTCAAACAAGATGGAACCAAATCCGATATTGTGCGTATACTATTCTTTGTTATTGTTAAGCCCCATAAAGTTTCTGTGCACTATATTCCAAGTGTTCTGAAGCTATTCCATAGTTTAATGTGAGGCATAAATTAATATTTAAATCGTTAAAGTTGACAAATGCTTTCCTCCGCTGCGGCTGTGCCATTCTATATTCAGCATTCAAACTGCGTGTTCATTCAGTTATGACAGAAACCTTGAATCGTCTTGGAGAGTGTTTCAGCATGTTGACTAACTTCCTATTATTACACTTGATCTGTAGATAAAGGACTATGGTTTTGCATAAAAGGACCATCTTGCTGGAGTTTACTGCGGTTTCTAAATTATGCTACTTTCTCCCAGGTGTCTGTTAGATCACAACTGTAGTAGAGAGCACTATGAATTGTCCTTCATGCGAGTGATTATCAGTTCAACACAGTGGTATAGAAATTCTACATTAATTATAAAAAAAATTAATTAATTTTTTAAAAAAAAAAATGGTATTGAGCATCCCTAGATATTTTAGTAGCATTAACTTTTATTTTTATATTTTAAATTTTAACAAGTAATTTTGATATGCGTTTGTCATTTTTATTAGTTTGTGTTTTATATACATTTCTATTTAGCTTGAAATTATGTTTACCACTTTTAGTAATTTTAATACTTCACTTTAGTACTTATTTTAAGATATTTGTATTTAAAATAAAATTTGTTTCAGTTTTCTCATTTTCATTTAAGCTTCTCCATCTAATATTTTCACTGAAAAACTGAAGTAGCATCTCTGGGTCAAAGCAGAGACCCTCATCATAAAATTCCTCACCTGCAAGGTACGTCACACAGGATACGGTCATAAAACAGGACGTCCTTCTTCCCATCCTGATCAAAGTGCAGACGTGGAATGCTAGATGCATCATGGTTTACCACCATAATACATGGACTGTTTAATCTCTTGGCCTGGTGGACCAGCAGGTAACAGCGCTTATTATCCACATCATTGGCAATTACAAAACCCTCTGGAGACACAGAAGAGATGGAGGACAACTAAAAGATATGATCATTCCAAATCTGTATTGTATTATATTATAATGTGTGTGTGTGAGAGAGAGAGTGAGAGAGAGAGAGAGAGAGAGTGAGAGTGAGAGAGAGAGAGAGAGAGAGAGAGAGAGAGAGAGAGAGAGATAGTTTACCAGGGAAAGGCATATCCATATCAGAGTGAAGCATCTCTATTAGTTGAGCTGTTTTTGATCCTGGAGCAGCACACATGTCCAGAATCTGGTTATACAATCCAGAATTGATAGAACAAATTATACAAATTCTCCCAGTGCAGAACACACACTACAGAGAAAACATTATATTGGTATTTAAGGAAACTCATGATGGTGTGGTTGAAGATGTACCTTATGTTGAGGCTCAATTTTCAGTAGAAGAGGAGGAATCATACTGACTGCTTCCTGTCTGCTAATATTACCCTGATGGAGAAAATAAGATTAAGAAAAAAAAAAAAAAAACATTTATGGTTGATCAATCAATTATAATATATTTGCATTTATTAGTTCTTTTAAACTGCTTAGACACATTTCTCAATACTTGGGTCACTTTTTCAAAAATCTTCATACAATTTTCAGCTTATAGCAGTTAACTTCACATTCAAAATGCACTAAAACTACCAAAACACTTGTATCAAATCAACACATTCTTCCATAACACTACCAAAGGTTGTCAACTAACAAACACACTTTGTCACTCAAAGATATCACCTAAGAAAACCCCACTAACATACGGTAGAATTAAACAATGTAAAGTTTCTTTACAAAACAAGAATGACACTACAACAAGCTTCTTCCCAGGTTGGTGACATCACAAACCTCAATTTACATAAACCCTGCCCCCAAGAACATGCAATAAAGGGGGCGAGGACATATTGGACTCCTTTAGAGAAGAGGAACAGTTGTAGTAGAGTGTAAGATTCTCCATTATTTTTGTTGTTTAGTAACCAAAGAGTGAGCTGTTAAAGCCCCACCCTCTTCTAGAAAGGGGGCTGGGAGCAGAAGCTCATTTGCATTTAAAGGGACACAAAAAAAATTGTGTTTTTGCTCATACCTAATTAGGGGCAAATTTGCCAATCTATAATAAATGATCTGTGGGGTATTTTGAGCTGAAACATAACAGACACATTCTGGGGACACCAGAGACTTATATTACATCTTGTAAAAGGGGCATTATAGGTCCCCTTTAAGTTTTCCCCTTTTGTATAGATGGTAAAGAAATTGAAAAACTAACCCCTATGTGGGTGTTCAGCTACATTTAATTGTATTGATAGCATTTCATGTTTTTAAATTCAGAATATATTTCAATATGGTATTAAATGTAGAAATATAGCAAATTGCGGCCTTATTCAATTTTGTATTATGTTAGGTTTTGAACTTAGGTTTTTAAAGGGTATGTAACCATGCAAATTGGCCTGTTTGAGGCGGTTGTCTCCAAGTGAGAAATGTATTCATGTAATTTGAATGATGTATTCATTGAATCCTTTTTGTGGCCAAGCAATTATAAATAATCCACAGTTTAGCCCACATTGACTGTTGTTGTGCTCACTATGTGAAGAATTTTGAAAAAATTCCCAAGTATTGAGAAATGTGTTGTAAACACCAATGAATATCTGCAGATACATGCCTTGGAGAAGTGCACCAACAAGGATCAGACATTAATGTGTTTTTTTTTACCGATTCAGTTTCGCTGACCAAGAACTGGTGGAATTTCTCCAGGAGTGGAGACTTGCGTAGGATCTTTCTGCTCAGATTAGTGTGCCACGCCAGTTCATCAGGATACCTATAACAGCACAATGAGAGTAAAGATCAGATCTGAAGTACTATGTTCTACAGATCTCCATGTATTTTTAAAAGTAATTCACAAGTAAAACACAAACTAATTGTTTTCAATCTTACCAACTAAGGGGCTGAGGAGCCTCAATCTTCTGCCCGTCCACCTCAAGATCTTGTACCTCTTTGAAGTATTTCTCTTTAAGAGTATGAAGGATTTCTTTTGCATGACTGATTAGAGGAGATGAGAAAGGGAAAAATATCGCATAATTGTATGTCCTCTGAACTACTAAATAAAAGTTGTTTACCAATATGGCCTCAGTGTCCAATACTGATATCGACAAGCAGGATGGCTGAAGGCCAATAGTAAATTAAAAGATTCTGAGAAGTGAATTTTTTTTTTTTTTTTTTTTTACTATTAACTGTCACCCCTGGTTTTTTTGAGTATAGATCTGAACTTCAATGGTTGCAATTCATGAATGTTTTGGAATACATGCAAACATTTAAAAAAATGAGTTTGTTTACTGTAAAGCAAACATTTTATACAAAATAAGTTTTACAAAATAAATTGGATTGCTACATAATCAAAACCATATGTTTAAAAAAGCTGTGTTCCAAATTTGAAATTGATATCACAAAAATTAAGGTTCCTGTGAGAATTTGTTTAGGCACTATACCAAAAATAATGTCACCCACATTACATACTAATCTCACGTCACAAATTAATACAGTTCTGTCACAATATCACTTCTATGACAAAAGAGTGGCCAAATATGGAACCTGAAGTCTCAGACCTTTCTAACGATATGCGTTTTTTCAAGATTAGGTAAAGATTTGCTTATAAAATAGTGCAGTAAATTTTGTACAACGTGAAACATGACACTGCCCACTTTTAAAAAATAATTAATATAAATGGTAAAGCAATGTCCAATTTCAAAATGGTTCTCATGGGATGAATTTTCAGAGTTGGCATGAAACAGAAGTTGTGATAGTCTTATCTTCTCATTGTGACATAGGCCCGGACCCAAATGGCACCCTAAACACTCGCGGTCTTCCTACAAATCCGCACTCGTGGAAATCATGTGGAAATGCCTTACTGATTGTCAGGAAGATTTCTGATATGGAGCTTGGCAAAAGTGATGCATATCTACAAATGGGGCACTCGCGAACACCCTTCTGAGACCTTAAATTGACAAATAGGACATTCTACAGTCTCGTGCACTTAACGGACATGCATACGCAGCAGACACTGTTAGTCCACAAGACTGAAAGTGCTATGAAGTGTGCCATTTTGGAACGGGGCCATATATGTGAGTGAAGTGGCAAGAAAAAAAAAAAAAAAAACATAGGGCAGGTTTTGATTTTGTCCATCGAGAATTGATTGGATCATTGTGGTTTGCTAACGCTGTGATTAGGGCTGCAACTAACGATTATTTCAATAATCAATTAATCTGTCGATTATTTTTACGATTAATCGATGAATCTGAAAAAAAAACCCACAATAATTTCCAACCTTTTATTCAAAAACAGAACTGACAGTGCAAATTCACAGTGCAAAAAAAATCCTCAGAACGTGCAAAAACAGGTTGCTCTTTTAACATCCCTGAGCTGTTAAAGTAATGAAAAACAAAAAACAAATGAACTAACACAAAAAACATACACATGTAAGCTTTACATCTGCCAAATATAGGGTTTTTCTTTAAATAAAGTGCACAAAAAGGATGTATATTTTTGTTTAAAGGGACCTGAGCTGTCAGAATACATTATTTTTTTTTTAAATAAAGAAAAATACAAATCAGAAAACTTAACAGGATTTGTTTGAATGGTAGAACTTCTTCTCTACACTACACTCACTTCCAAATATATTTGTCAACAATAACCGATATGGGACAAAGCACAGAATAAATACATGACAACAGATCAGTGTTAATTTTGACAGCAAATTTTTATTTAGTTTTAGTCATAGTCTTTTGACTAAAATTCCATTCAGTTTTAATCATGTTTTAGTCATTTGAATTGTTTTAGTAGCTGACTAAATATCACAAGATTTTAGTTGACTAAATCTAACGGGTTTAGTTAAATTGTAATGCATTAAGAATTTCTCTAAAATTTCCAAACCCATTATATACTCCTGGAAAAAAACATACTGTATTAACCTATTAATATGAATAATATTAAAATTTGAACATGCAATACAGACACAGATTTAACTGCTGTGACAAAAAAATATTCTTATAATTCAATAAAACCACTCCTCCTAAAGAAGAACACAATGTCTTCTTTTCAATGAATGATATATGCATTCTTTATAACAACTTGCATACAACATTCCTTATGGATTAAATATAATTAATACATAATAAACCCTTATTAAAGCTAAAGAGCCGTGAGTGATTTTGTCTTTTGTTGTTTGATTAATATTAACCCTTTCGAGCGTGAGTTTAAAATATTCTAACTGAGTTTTTTTGTTAAGGCGACCGTTATTTTAGAACATTTGCCTTTAACGTTTCCATAGTGACGCGTCTTGCGTGTCACGAGCGCTGAACTTAGCCACAATAACACTGTATGACAGATGGATCGCTATCCGCTTTTTAATTCGTGATGCAAGGAACGCCGTTTCCGGGTCCAAGCCTCGACTCATTTCACTTGAGAATGCCATCGACGGCCATTTATGAGCGCTATTTATTTATATTAAACATCAATCTTTCCTCTACCTCCGCTCTGCTATTTTTAGGGCCCGAGCACCGATGGTGTGAGGACCCTATTGGAATTGCTCAGCCAATTATTCTTCTTCTCCAAAATGAATCACATTTTTGAGGGCCTAAACGTTCTCAAAAACTCATGAAACTTTGCACACGCGTCAGAAGTGGTGAAAATTTACATCTGATATGGGTTTCAGAATTAGGTGTGGCAAAATGGCTTGATAGTGCCACCTACAAAATTTCAATTAAGCGCCCTTCGTGCTACATTTCACGTACAGTTATGAAATTCGGTAGACAGATGTAACAGCCCAATACCTACAAAAAAGCCCCTGAGTGCAAAGTTTGTAAACCCAACAGGAAGTGAGATATTTTGAATTCTCTAAAAAATTTTGGCAGTTTTTGCCATTTCCACATGTTGTACTTTAACGAACTCCTCCTAGAGCTTTAATCAGATCAACATCATATTTGGTCAGTCTAATCTAAAGGCCTTTGTGACGTTAAATTGCGAAGATCTAGAGTTTTCACTGAAGGGCGTGTCCGTGACGGCCTGGCAAAGTTCGATGTTTCGCCATGAAACAGGAAGTTGTTGTAACTCGGGCATACAATGTCTGATCTGCCCCAAACTTCACATGCTTTATTAGAGTCCTGACCTGAAGACATCTCTATGGCAATATTCAGTTACAGTCATAGCGCCACCTGGGGGCAACAGGACATTACATGTTTTACACTGTGATTAACTCCTCCTAGAGATTTAATCATATCAATGTCATTTTTGGTCAGTCTAATCTTAAGACCTTAGCGATGATAAATATCAAATATCTTGAGTTTTCGTTGAAGGGCGTGTCCGTGGCGGACTGACAAAGTCTGATGTTTCGCCATGAAAGAGGAAGCTGTTGTAACTCAGGCATACTATGTCTGATCTGCCCCAAACTTCACATGAGTGATAAAAGTCCTGGCCTAAAGACATCTATATGACAATATTCAGTTAGCTATAGCGCCACCTGTTGGCAGCAGGAAGTGTGGCACTTTTACATGATCTTGCCATAATTCTCCTGTATTAACTCGTTCACATGCATGTCGCCCACTGTTCGCTGTTTTTCTGAGGCCAACGGATGGCGGTGAGCCCGGGTGCGAGGGCCCTTTCATCGCTGCTTGCAGCTTTAATTATCTATTTATTTTTGCTCCGCTCTGCTTCGCGCTCAACCGCGCTTTTTTAAACTCAAACATCTCTGTGTCTTATTGAGAGGCGTAATAGTCGCGCGACACAACGAATCGATAATTAAATTCGTTGCCAACTCTTTTAATAATCTAATTTTATCGATTCGTTGTTGCAGCCCTAGCTGTGATATCCTGTGAGTGACAGGTTGCACTGCATTCGCACCATTAGGGACTTTAAAGAGGACCTATTATGCCTCATTTTACAAGAGGTAAAAAAAAAATCTGATGTCCCCAGAGTGTGTATGTGAAGTTTTAGTTCAAAATACCCCACAGATAATTTTTTATAGCATGAAATTGCTATTTGGGGTTGAGCAAAAACAGGCCTTTTCAGTGTGTGCCCTTTAAATGCAAATGATAAGCTGCGCTCAGACTAAGAGGGCGGAGCTTCAAGAGCTCATTCTCTCCTGTCAGGAGTCAGTCAGGACGTACTATAATGACAGAAACTGAATATTTGCTGCATGGAGATAGAACGGGTATAGTTTAGTTCAGTTACTGTTATAACATATTGTCTTCTTCCACTATATTAGGACAAGCCTGTTGTACCCCATCCAAATGACGGCCAAAACTTTACAGATGAGTTCTATGATGTTTATTGTACTTCACACAAAGGATGAAGCGTCTTTTTTTTTTTTTTTTTTTTCACACATTGAGGAAAGATAACGTCATTGTTTTACAACTTGACAAGTCCAATTCTAGAATGGCAACTAGTTAAAAGTCGATGTCTCCCCTAAAATCGCCTGTGGGTGGCAAATGTCTCAAAACACTCGAGGACGTTGTAGCCTAGGGGATGATCCTGTCGGCTTTCTACAGAAAATACTACCTAAATGGATCCCCGACCTCACGCCTGATCGAGATCGATAGAGCTCATCGTGTTTACTCGAAAATCAACTCAGAGGAGCACGCCTGGAATTCTATGCTGATTAGTCATGAGACGGCGCAAAAGAGGATCGATTCAAGCTTTACCAGAAAGGTGCTGAAACTTTCCTGATCTACCCAGCATCGCTGCGAGTCACACATAAGGGTCAGAAATACTCATTTGAATCTCCAGAGGATGCTGAAAAATATCTCAAGGGTCTTGATGCCGCAACAGTACCTGCTGCCCGAAGATCTTTAAACTTCCCGCTTCAAGAGGAAATGGAGGTGTTGATGAATAATATTGTTGAGTCTGATATTCAAAGATGGATGTGTCTGCCTTCATCACCATCTGCCCGAATATCAACAATCAAAATAAATATTCTGCCCCGCATTAATTTTAGTAGCTCTATGCTTCCTCTCCCAACACCATTAAATTAGTGGAAAAAGCTAGATTTACTGATAAAATATATTTGGTATGGAAAGCATCCCCGCTTCAAGTGGTCTACACTTCAAAGAAGTAAAATAAAAAGGTGGATTGGGCTGCCCTAATTTTAAATGTTATCACAGGTCCTTCATCCTGCTCTCAGTTACGAAATTGTTTGATCCTGGTTCACAATCTTCATGGAAAAAAATAGAAAAAAAAGCACATTTCACCAATTCGTTTGCAAGATTTTTTATTTTCAGGCCTTTCACTCAGGAAGTGTTCATTTTATTACGGTCCTATACTTTCCTATACTCTCCAAATATTTAAAAAGATAAAAGCCTGTTTATCATCTAAAACTATATGGCACACTCATACTCCTATTTGGCACAATTTGAATTTACTTTCTGGCGGACAATCTTTTGTGCAGCCATCCTGGGCTATAAAAGGTATTCTAACATTAAATGACATAAAATGAGAGGATTCAATCTTGGATTTGAGACAATTGAAATATTTAAAATTTCACATAACATTTTATTTTTATATTTTAAATTACTTGCCGTGTTAAAAGCCCATAGGTACCTTAGGGTAAAAACTCACCCAGTGGTGAACTAGATTTGCAATGCACCAAGCACAGGAACCGTTTCATATTTTTATTTCCTCTTAGCATTCTTTACTGGAGATACTATACCTGGCACTGTCATCTGCACGGACTAATCACGCTATTCCTGCATCTTTATCAAGGTGGAACAATGGGATATCTAAGTTCAAGAAGTTTTAGATACTTAACAGCGGTTAAGTAGTGGTCTAACAAGTTCTTTCTAGTACTGCAAAATGTTCTGTATGTTCTCTCTCAAAAAACAAAACAAAAAACAAACAATAAAAACCCCACTGAATTACAAAAAAAAACAAAAGTTTGGACACGGTAAGATTTTTAATGTTTTAAAAAAGTTTTGTATGCTCACCAAGGCTGCATGCATTTAATCAAAAATACAGTAAAAACAGTAATATTGTGAAATATTATTACAATTTAAAATAACTTCCATTAGAAAATATTTGAAAATGTAATTTATTCTTGTGTTGGCAACGCTGAATTTTCAGCATCATTACTCCAGTCTTCAGTGTCACATGATCCTTCAGAAATCTTTCTAATATGATGATTTGATGCTCAAGAAACATTCATTGTGTACAATTGTACAAAATATTTGCATACATCATTTCTTTTTCATAATTCTTTGATGAATAGAAAGCTCAAAAGAACAGCATTTATCTGAAATACAAAGCTTTTGTAACATTATACACTACCGTTCAAAAGTTTGTGGTCAGTAAGAATTTTTATTTTAATTTATTTTTTGAAAAGAAATTTTTTTTTTTTCCAGCAAGAATGCATTAAATCGATCAAAACTGTCAGTAAAGACATTTATAATGTTACAATTAAGATTATATTTCAAATAATGGCTGTTCTTTTGAACTTTCTATTCATCAAAGAAACCTAAAAAAAAAAAAAAAAAAAAAGTGTACAATTGTACACAATAAATGTTTCTTGAGCATCTAATCATCATATTAGAATGTTTTCTGAAGGGTCATGTGACACTGAAGACTGGAGTAATGATGCTGAATGCAGATTCAGCGTTGCCAACACAAGAATAAATTAAATTTTCAAATATTTTCAAATAGAACACATTTACTTTAAATTGTAGTAATATTTCACAATATTACTGTTTTTACTGTGTTTTTAATTAAATAAATGTAGCCTTGGTCAGCAGACTTTTTTTAAAACATTAAAAATCTTACCATGTCCAAACTTTTGACTGGTAGTGTACATAAGTACACAGAAACACTCATTACAACTAACAGTAAACAAATATATAAAGACCTTATGCCTTTTCGGGTGGTGCTTGATAAACTAGTAAACTTTATATCCGTAAATCAACTCCAATGAACTGCAATAAAGTGCTCACACCTTCATTACTGCCGTATCCAGTATCACTCTGGAGCCTGTAAGCTGGATCACAAACGGTTTACTGATCTATCCTTGAGTAACAACTTTTTAGCACAGTCTGTTTTGTATTGTCCCTTTGTATTGACATTCGTTCACAAAGCAGTACGGTGTGAAATGATTCGCACAGACATAAACGAATTTCGGTAGAGTTGAGGGAGCATTTTCTTTGAAAACAAAATGAATCCACCTCCTCTTCAGCAGCTCAGATTGAGGGAGTAAATGGAGAGAGCTATGTGGATTAATCCATCCAGCTACAGAGTAGAGGGCTGCATTGGGTTTGGGCTCCCGCGGGACCCAACGCAAATCTCGCGGGAGCGGGCGGTTTTACCTTTGCTGCGGGCGGTCAGAAAACTTTGCGGGAGGCCCGCGGGGAATGGTGGAATTTGGCGAGTAATAGAAACGGTCATCAAATGAAGTTGAGAGGAAAATTAAAGCGGCTCTTTAATGACAAAAGCAAAACAAAACAAGTCAGACACTTGGAAACAATTCTTAAAATTCGCTCGTTTTATTTTGAGCATTCTCGCATGATCTAGTGCACCGCCAGAGAGGGCATTCAGTTTGTGTGGGCGGATCATGGAAGAAAGACGCACAAGTCTGCGACCGCAGTCAGTCAGCAATATACTTTTCCTGGAGTAAGTAGTCTAATGCAAAGCCCAATGATCATTAGTTTAAGTAGGCTACGTTATTTTTATTTATTTATTAGTATTATTTATTTTCTTTTTTGCAATACCCTGTTAAGGCATTCTATTTATTTTATTTATTTCGTTTTATATTTACATAGGCTACATCTAGTCTACTTTGTAAGTCCTATGTACAGGTGTTTATTTAATAAGTTAAAAAGTTACTTCGTTTTGTGCTTTGGCTTATTTACTTAAACTGTTAAACTTAAACTTAATCTTAAACTTAAACTACTATTTAAACTGCTTGTTTAGTTAATCATTCGGTGAGTGTGTATGCAGTAGCCTGCGTTCAAAAACTGAGGTGTAGCTAGTTGTGGTTTTGTTTTAACGGTTAATGTTTTATAATGCAAATATAATTGGACACAAACATTGCGGGCGCGGGCGGGAGTGGAACACACGGGTTGCGGGAGAGGGCGGTCCTGGTCAGACATTCAGCGGGAGCGGGCGGGTGCGGGTTAAGGAAATCAGTCCCGCGCAGGGCTCTACTACAGAGCTCCTAAAACGCTTGGGAGACATTCTCATCAGTGCAGCAATGGCGGATTTTGTACAACTCACTGTGAACTCACTCAAAGCGGTTCTATGTTAAAACGGCAGCGTCTGTCAATATTCGTGGGCGGGGCCTGTGGCTAATGTGACTTCACACTGCCAGGGATCTGGAAACGGCTAGTTCTGGGACGCTGCTTATGATATATAGGGACTGGGTGGATTTTTATCATTATAGGGTGGTTGTGTACACACACTGCCAACACACATTATGTTTAAGCTTTTGAATGATATCTAATTTATGATGATTACTAAAATATGTGATAGGGGGAAAAAGCATGCCAAGTGTCCTGCTACTGGGAGACTGACAGTTAGCAGGTTAACTTAATTAAAATTGTGTGGTAGTCAAAAAAATGACAGTGTGTAATCATGAGATGTGAAACTTTTGGACCTGCAGAAAATGTCAGATCACCTCTTGTATCCTGTGATCCGTATTGTAGCTGGCAGTGGCTCCCTCATGGCATCCATGAACGCCTCAAACTCTCCATCTGGGACAATCTTCAGCTCTTTGTAGTAATGCTCAAAGAGTTTATTTTCCTTGATTATCTCAGAGTATCCAGCTCCCCAACCCTGGAAGAAGAACCCATAGGAGTACACCAATTACTAATATAACAACCAAGTTACCTACATCCCATTTATCACAGGATTACATTGTTATACGGAATCATTTTGATGCGACTATAAAATGTGTTTATTCCCAATGAAGCATTATGTTAAAATAAATTCATAAATGAATGTGCGGTGTTGGCACTGAGCAGAAAAGTAAGAAGCTAGAGCAGCTAGCAAACTCACAGCATCATCTCTGTTTCTTTTCTCCTCTGGTCTTCCATCTCTGTTCTGTCTGTTTCTATTTTTCCTGCCCATGTTGCAGACGCATAAAACTCTAGATATAAACCTGCGTTGCGTGTTTACTGAATATCTTAATGTCTAAATAAAATAACTGCACAATAACTGCACTTCTCAGCTCCTTCTGAACTCACGTGTATGTGACGCAGTCGAAACAAGCGCACATTCAACTAAGACCCCGTCCTTGTTGTCCGAAGTATTGCCTGACTTATATTCAGAAGATTTTATTTTTTTTCCTTTTAATTCTTCCTTAAGCTTAATTAAAAATATCACAATTTAAAAAACAGTAGTGCTTAATCTAAACCTTTGACCTTCAATCCAAATAAACCTATTGCCAGATAAAAGAAGACAGCATGATATCACAACAAAAAAAATATCTAAAAACAATACTAAATTACTACATTTTAAATATGAAATAAGGCACTTAACAGTGAAAGATGAACAAAATACTAATTTCTTTTTATTTAGTTAATGAACTGCTATGCAGTGCTAAAGTGTATCTAACTGGTTAGAATTTATTAACTTGTATATATTAAGGCGTATTTGACACATACCCCGCCCATCGCCTCTCCTGATTGGCGAAGAACATGGTGTAGTAGTGATTCTCCACGGGGTCAGTTTGTTTCGTGCAGGAGATACACACAAACATTACCTAAACCTTTCTTCTGCTTCTAAGTAGTATTTCCATTAGCAAATATGGAAGCTATTTTAAAGATATTATTTTCCTCTGATGAGGGAGAACTCTACGTTTTAGACTGTTTATCGTACTTGATGATGGTTTTTGCATTCAAAAATTTTTGGACTTTTCGCTTTAAGCTCGTGCCCTATGGTAGATATGCATATAGCGGGTATGGATTCCCTGTACATGTCAAGTTCGCCTGGTTCGTTCAAGAATTGCCGTCCTTTCTGGTGCCTTTGAGTTTGCTGATATGGAGTCCATGTGCGAAGATAATGCACCTGCCCAACCAACTACTTCTGCTCATGTTCTTGACCCATTACTTGCAAAGGTAGGATTTGCTCTTGTTACACAACATATAAAATGAAAATAAAACAACATGTCCATACATGTGTCAGTAAATAATCTCATATTGTATGGAGCCCCTAAAAGGGACGTGGTAGTGTTTTTATTTTCAAATCTTTTGCGTTCCCCCGAGAAACTGCATTCTCTCGTTTCCACGCAAAGATATTATCGTTCCTTTACTGTGAGCTCGGACAAAAACTTCCTGTTGTTTGCTGACAGTAGTGTTCCATACGTTAATAATGCACACAAGTAATGCGCAGCTCATAGTGTTGGACTCAGAATATAAAGAAATGCGGTCAGTGCTTAACTCAAGTTCAGTAAAGTTGGCAATATATTCACATATTCCCGGATCAATAACTCGTGAGCTAAACGTTGTTAAAACACAAATGTAGCTATTTCCAATCATAGAAACCTAGACAACGAGCTACAACAACCCAATTTCCTCAAATGTGCTTTATAATAAATTGGTCTCTATGAGCAGGTGGCAGAGACAAGTCTGAAGGGACCGTCTGAAAAGTGCAAAACCCTTTTGCTCATTTTATATTATGAAAAATACTCATAGCTGAATTTTTAAAGCTGGAAACTTTCCATCTGGATTAACGGGAATATATGGGAATTAACGAGAATTAATGGGAATAAATAGGAAATTTGCAAAATTTCAAGTTAGCCTATCCGGTTAAGTCTGACGTCACGCGGCAGTGCTTCCGGGTCCTAGCGCTCTATCTCATACCACAAGAAAACAACAAATGGTGCTAATATACATACACGATGTGGTGTAATACTACAAAAAATATATAATTATAACCTTTATCTCCATACCAAAATTCCAGATGGCCAGACAATGCTTCATCTTTTATAAATCGTTAAAATATTAATATCTGTGACGCTGTGAGTACAGAGACTGTTGTGTAGACTGTAAGTATTTAAAATGTTTAACTTTTTAAAAAGATTGTTTAAAATGAATAAATAGCACTCATAAACGGCCGTCGATGGCATTCTCAAGTGAAACGAATCGAGGCTTGGACCCGGAAACGGCGTTCTTTACGTCACGACTTAACAAGCGGGTAAGAGGGTAAATCTTCATGTATGCTCCGCCTTCGGAAACTGAAAATCTCGTAATACCGGTAAATTTAATGGCCCAATGAAAAACAATGAAAACCAGGACATTTTCATCACTTTATAAAAAACAACCAGGACGGCCAGGACAGGAAGTGAAAACAGGACATGTCCTGGGAAAACAGGACGTTTGGTCACTCTATGCTGTACGCATAATTCCCAGGATGGCTCCAAATGTAACGTCACGTCACACATGTTGTCATCTCAAGATTCCGGTAAATACGAGGTGACGTGAATGCAGCATTAGTTCCCGTGGAAAGTTTCCGGAAATTTTCCGCCCCTTTGCAACCCTAGTTACAGTGAAGTTATTGAGTATTTTTCATAATATAAAATAAGCAAAAGGGTTTTAGGGTTTTGCACTTTTCAGACGGTCCCTTCAGACTTGTCTCTGCCACCTGCTCATCGGTCTTTGTCAGGTGACGTCACACTCGTGAAAACCGAAGTGCATTATGGGTGTCGTCGCCATTTCTGAGGTATCCAAACAATCTCTGTATCAGTGCAGAGTTGTTTCTTCTTTGGCTACTTTTCATTGTAAAAATGGCACACTTTTGTTGTGTGAAAAGCTGCAATAATATGTCCCACGATAGAAAATGTCAAAAACTTTACTACGAGATTAGATTTAGTCGGTTTCCTACTTGAAAAAAGGCTGTCCGGAGAGTATGTAACGTTAGAGGCAATAACAGAGGCGCCGGATCGCACGGGTTGCCGCGGTGAGACGCAAAACATCACTTTCGTCAAGATATCTCCATTCAAGTATGTTTGCTTTCTACATTTCACAAAGGTAAGTTAGAGGTTTCTGTTTTCTAAAGTAGAAAACGTTATAGCAACGCATTGTTTTGGATTGTATGTGCTATGAAACAAGTCAATTTAAACTGAATCCCTTTACTTGAATATGTCTACATTTTATTTTTCTTAATTTTGCTACAGCATTTTTATACTTAAGGTACGACATTTTTGCTCTGTATCTATATACTGATTCTAATTTTCTGACTACTTTTTACAGCTGTGGTCTGTGGACCTTTTCATTTCATTGCAGATCAGCCTGCTTAAAGATTATGGAGACTGACCCCAACTGGACACCATCCCTCCCTACATTAAGGCCACATCAGCATTAAACACAGGCTGTGTCTCAATCAGCTCCCTAGTTCATTAGTTAGGGCACTGATCAGGACGGTCTCAGTCACAAAATTTGTATACACAATATACTGATTCAAGAGCTCAGAGCTGATTGAGATGCACACACAGACACTAAGGAAAAACAATCCAGTCAGCTACTTGGGTAAAGTTGGTTTTATATTTGCACATTCAGACTTCTGATAAATTCAGACTTTCCAATAAATATGCAATAAATTAATGTTTGCGAATTTTAAGCAGCGACATGATATTGACGACCAACGATTGTCAACTTATAACATTTTTCACAGTCGATCAAAATAGGCAAGTATTGTTTAATGGCATATTTACTTGTGAATGTCCACTGAATGTCCAATGTAGTGTGATTAACAAGGCTATTGAATACGGATGTGCGAATATAAAACCAACTTTACCCAAGTCAGTCAGCTGACACTATGGTCCATCAGGCTGGAGAAAGTGATCATCTTCACACTGAGAAGATGCAGGAGGCTGGAGGAGATGGTGATCTGCATGTGCAGAAGTAAACCGACTTGATATGTACAGGATGTCTGATGTTTGTTTTGGAGATGATGTTAATGTACTATACGGGTCTGCCAAACCTGGGAACCTTTATGGCGTTACAATTTTTTTTTTTTTTTTTTTTGTGCCTCTGATTCCAGACGCAACAAATACAAATTTCAAATGCTTCTGTGAACCTTAATATACCTCAGATTTGATCTGCCTGCACAACACTTCTAATGTTTCCCCTGAGACGGTATACAGAACATTCAATGAAACTGTGTCATATCTATGCAAACCTGAAGCTTTCAGCTGTATGGGCATACAGAGATGATTTGCACAGAAATATGTCTCCTTTGTTTAAATACAGAGTAGCAGAGATTACTGACTGTTTTGAGATTTTCACAGAGAAACCATCCAATCAGCGCATGTTTGAATCTTTTGTAGAATTGTAGTGTAAAAATGTGCTGATGCTTTATCCAGTCTTGCATGAACAATAAAGCATGTATAATTAAATTTTTCAGGGTGATTTGTAGATTTATGTTATATGCACTTATAGTATTAACAGGATAATTAATAATATACACAATCTGTAAATCAGATATTTAACTTGCATGACATATCTTTGTTTTTATTATTATTAAGGCCTTTGGACAAAAAAAGAAAAAGAAAAAAAAAAAGACTCATAATGTCATTGACCCAGACAACACAGAGGTAGGTCTAAAAGGTATACTATATCAGAATGTACTGTAATAAAATACACTATTAAATTCTACATACATCTCTGATGATGCCTTGTTTATTGGAACAATGTTTATTGTGTTATACATTGGTTTATGTACTTAATGCAATAAAGAAAAAAAAATGCATGAAAAAAAGGGTAGTATTAGTTCAAAATTCTTCCTGATAGTACTAAACCATCCTTAATCATGCACTTGTTATATAGTTAACACGACATCATTATCGTTACTATACTGTGTTATCGCAGTCCTTCCTTCAGAACATAAATAAATCCTGCACCCATTAGTGAAATATCTGTGATCTTCGAGGGATTTATAGTTTTTAAATTGTTCACTATGCGTTTATGCCATAAACAAGACAGTTAACAATATTTAAGTATGATGATTTAGGTAGCAATGCGGGGTCAGCAGCACTCCAACTTACTGCAGTCAGCTCGTACAGATCTATGTTATGAATGGATGAAAAATTCTCCAAATAACGGTCCCTGGCATCTTTGGTGAGTTTATCGCGATATGAAATTTTAACTTTGTTCTTGTGCTTCTTCATATTTGCGAGTTATTTGCTTGTTATCTCAACTCGTGTAATCTCTTTCATTCTCACAGTCAGCAGGGATACCACAAATATGGCGCCGCGGTGACGTCACACACAACAAAATCACGTGTCTGACAAAGACCGATTGAGATCAATTTATTATAAAGCACATTTGAGGAAAATAGGGTTGTTGTAGCTCGTTGTCTAGGTTTCTATTATTGGAAATAGCTGCATTTGTGTGTTAACAACGTTTAGCTCACGAGTTATTGATCCGGGAAGTTCGAATCTGTGAATATATTGCCAACTTACCGAACTCCTTGAGTTATGCACTGACCGCATTTCTTTATATTCTGAGTCCAACAATTTTAAACTTTATGAGCTGCGCATTATTTGTGTGCATTATTAACGTATGGAACACTACTGCCAGCCAACGGGACAATAAACAGGAAGTGTTTGCCCGAGCTCACAGCAAGTAAACGATCATATCTTTGCGAGGGAACGCAATAGATTTTGAGAAAGAAAGAGGAAAAAAAAAAAAAAAAAAACACCACCACGTCCCATTAGGGGCTCCATACATATTATTGTATTGCAAGTGACTACTTAATATTAAACATGAACTAGCATGTATTTCTCCTAGAACCTTCATCTACCCATTTTTAATTCGAGGAGGGAAATCAACACCATTCCTCTCGTTTGCCCTGGCTTTTGTCTTCTGCATGTGTAATGGGTACCTGCAGGCAAGATACCTGAGTCACTATGCAGATTACCCACCTGATTGGGTTACACATCCTTGTTTCATCACAGGTAGGTGCTAGTGAGTAATTATGATCAAATCTAATGTTAATTTCTGTAGACTTTATAAAGTCGGCATGAAATGGAAGTTGTTAAAGTTTTAGACACAGTACAAAAAATGCTAAAGTTTGACAGAAAAGTAATTTTTTATTGTTATAATTGTAATTTCATAATATGTAGATATGAATCCAACTAGAAAAACTTGTGAAAAGATGTCTTTCAGTTAGTCAAATAGCAAATAGCTCTCCAGCTATCTACTGGTTAAAGTGATAATTTTTTACTTTTAAAACTGCATTTTTCAAAAGATGGGCAAAAATATTTCACTAAACCATGTCAAATTATTCATGTTATCCCCATGATGAAATGAAATGTTAGAAATGTGAGTCTTTTATAAAGTGAATTCTACATAAAAAGCAGGTTTTTATACAAAAAACAAATGTATTTTTTTTTATTTATATAAAAAAATATCATAATCAAAAATATCATATCTTTCTCACCTTTTTTTTTTTTTTTTTACCCCTGATGTGTTTGCATCCCTGATTAATAAACTGAGCCAGGTGTTCCGAGTGATTTGCACGGATTAATCTTTCATAATAAATACTGCTGTGTTCCAAAACAAATAAGAAATGCTGAGCTGACACTGGAATTCATCCATCACCACCAGAGTATATAGATACTGGTTATCTCTTTGAACTTTAGCTGACCTGTCATGGTTGACCGAATCACAATTTTTTTTTTTTTTTTCATTTTTGATATATTGTAAAATTTAATTTATTACTATGATGGCTATGTCTATGATTTTTAGCAGCCATTATTACTCTCAAGAAACATTTCTTATTATTATCAATGTTGAAAACAAAATATTTCATATTCTTAATGTATGAAGTTTTTTTTTGTTTGTTTGTTTTTTCAGGTTCTTGTATGTGGTTCCTAGGATTCATCATTAACATTCACTCTGACCATATCCTCAGGAATCTCCGTAAGCCTGGAGAGACAGGTTATAAGATACCTAGAGGTAAAACAATAATTATCAGACTGACTGCACCAGTTATATAATAAATGTTATATTGAAATGGACTAAAATGTTGGTGCTCAGCATCTTTACCATGTTTCACATACAACAATCACAAAATTCTGAGTGACAGCTTAGGAATATGGCATGCAGCTTTAGATTTTAGGAATAGACTGTCACAATAACACAATATTTAAATACTCAAAATTCATAAAACTGTCATAAACAGCCAGTGCCAATACACATACATAATTAAGAGTATTCAGAAGAGAACAATGCAAATCATTTGAACCATACCACATGCATTCAGCTCAAATTGGTGTCCTCTGCTAGGGTATCCTCTTCAGTGCTGGTTTGAGTGTTGATGCAATGCTAAAAAAAAAAAAAGGTTTTGAATCTGGCTTTGGCTCTGAAAGAAAATAAAAATAGATGCCCTTTCTGGTCATGACTCATTGTCTCAACAGCTTGTCAGGACAACCCTGCTTCAGAGATCCTAATAATTTGTGACATGCGCTTCTATCTCTTTTCCCAGACAATCAGTGTCCATGCAATATGTAAATCATCTCTTTTTTCTCTTCCTTTTTTCTTTTTCTTTTTTTTTTTTTTTTTTTTAATTACATGTATTTTAAAGCTGTCTGACATCACAACTTCAGATGGTATTATCAAAAAAAAAAAAAAAAAATTAAACAAAAAGCCAAAACAAAGGGATTTTAAATGATTTTGATATGTCAATGTTGTTTAAGATCCAAAAGCTTGTTCTTGTTTTATTTGATGAATAAGTGATGACTGACATGATGAATCAGACATGCTTTATTTCTGACGAATTAAACCAGACAGCATGTTGGTCAGATGGTTTCACACTTAATACAACACATGTGATGCAGTTTCACTGCTTTGAAACTGACTTGAAATTTGTTTCTTATTGTTTTTTAAAAGCCGGTTTGTGCGACATCTTCCAATTTTCAATTCTCTCTTCATAACTATTCTCTGTTCGTAGGGGGCATGTTTGAGTATGTATCAGGAGCAAACTTCTTAGGTGAGATTGTGGAATGGACTGGATTTGCTCTGGCTGGTCATTCGGTCCATAGTGCAGCTTTTGCTCTCTTCAGTTTTGTTGTGCTGTCCAGCAGAGGAATGTCTCACCACAAGTAAGGCATTGCAGTCTGAAACAATGGATTCTTTCTCAATGTGACTGCAATTATCAGAAGAAAAAAAATAGTGTGCTTTCAGCTCTCATATTTATCAATTCTCATATGTCTGGTTTGATTCCAGAATCATAAGTGATATAAATTATTAAAAAGATGAAGAACAGTCAAGATTTTCACATTGTGAAATTTTCATGACAATTTTCCCCACAAATACTAGATGTTTCAAATGATTATTCTCATTAAATTCTCATTACTGTACATAATTGATTTAAATAAGCATAAAGATATTTTAACAGCTACTACCATGACATATAATTATTTACAATTTAACTATTTAAGTGTCAGTGTCCTGTTAGCAAGACACTTGGTGTGCTTTTTTCCCTATCACACATTTTAGTGATCATCATAAATTAGGTATAATTTGCTTAAACAGTCAAAATGAAATTGTTTTGAAACTTTATATTGCCTTACCATGGAAATGGTACTTTTTAGCTCATTTTAATTGCTAAATTTTTGTGATATCAACATCAAATTTGGAACATAACTTGGTAAGACACATGACTTTGATTTTCTAGCAATCAAAATTTTAGAGTCCAATTCCATTTTGGAATATATATATAATATATATAATATATATATATCTCTCACAAGTAGCCATGCAATATGGCTGTATATCAGATATCAGCACGGCTGTGATTCGGCCGTAGGTTATCACAGCGTGCTGATATACAGCCATATCGCCTGGCTACAAGTGTGATATTATGTTTATACAAACGGATTGTCTTTAAAAACCCTCTTTTGTGAGGAACTACTTCCTTCAGCCTTTGCTGCTGATTGACTCACTCATAAATACAGTCTTTACTGCCATCTAATGGCAAATTAATGTAACTTTCACTGAAGTCAAAATCACTAATGGGCTCTTTCTCAGTACCAAAAAATATGGCATGTTATTTATATAAAATATTATTTATTGAACAATAATATTTAAATTAACAACAATAGCCATTATAACAGTATAAGAAGTAAAATAGGAAATAAACACAAGCAAACAGTTCAGTCAAAAGCAGCATTCTAGTAAGTGCAGGTTTTAATTTTAAGTACATAAAGTTATTAAACTTATTATAGCCCTTAAGCCAAATGTATTAGCTCTGGAACAAGTAATATAGGCTATTAATAAGACCAAAGATTGCCCATTTGATATACCCAAAATTAATTATACCTCGTTTTTAACACTATCTACATAAGAGTCAGCGGCAAATTCACAAAAAATTGGCCGAGATGAAGCTGTTCTCTTCAGGTGTATGAGCGCTGAAAACAAATTTTCAATTAGGCGCTATGTTTACATATAAATCTCATATCTGAGGTCTAAATAACTACATTCTTGCCTAAAAACTCTTAAAACTACATTCCGTTACAAAATAACATTAGTATCTATTAAAATATGGTGGGTTTGCTTGTCCACCATGGCACACACATGGAGTGTACAAACAGGGAAAGCGTGATAATGGTAGAATATCGCATGACTGGAAAGACCTCTCAGCCAATCAGATTCGAAAACCAGAGCCGTTGTGTATGTATATAGTATAAAATAAAATAAAAAGTTAGTTCAGTATATTTGCTTTACATTAAACTTAAACATCTATAATGTTTTTAAACTATATTTTTTTAAGTGCATTTACATCTGCAATAACATATTAATCCATATTTTCTTTTTCATTATTTATTTTTTAGGGTTTATGACCTAGAAATGTTCTATAAAAATCAATATTTGTATATGAGTATCACAGATTGTTGTTTAATGTGCCATTTCATTTTACAGGTGGTATCTAGCAAAATTTGAAGACTATCCAAAATCAAGGAAAGCCTTAATACCGTTTGTGCTCTGATTCTGTGGTAAGCCCAGCTGCCACACTCCCACTGTGTGTTTCAATACATTGAGCATTACATGAAATTTTACAAGACAATTTTTCTTTCAATTTTATAGCATGTACATTTGTGAAATGCAAAAACAGCATTACTGTAAGAGATTTCACAGAATCCCAATGGAGAGATCAGATGAGATACCCATGGCAAACAGCTGCTACTTTAATCCAGATCTTCCCTATTAACTATTAAAAGAATGAATGTTTTGACAATAGCCAGTTATTACATATTTAGGTCTTTGGCGACCCTGATCTATATCTAACACAAATGGATCTCTAACTGCTGCAATAGTATAATCTCTTGATATTTTAATAACAATTACAAAAGAATAAAATAAAGCACATTTCATTACCTTTTGAAACTTGGAAGGGTTCAGTTTGAACGGATGCTTTTTACAAACATCACTGTCATTGTCAGAGCTCATTTCCCCAGTTTATTCAGCATCTGGCTCATATACGCATTCTCAAAACTATCATCTTCAAAATCAATATTTTGATCATTGACAGCTTTTTCACCAGATTCATCAATGCTGATTATACTTTTGTTTATTGACTGTGGTAGTTATGATTGAAACGTTACATCAGCATTGTGTATCAGACAGTGCCACCTTGAGAAATAAAGGTGAATTGCTCTCTGGTGAGTCATCAGAGTCAACATCAGCATTGATATGAAAAAAAAAAATGCATTACTCGGGTCACTAGTGACCCTATACACTTTTTACGCAAAATTAAATAGGAAAAAATATTTTTTTTTCTTGTTATATTGTTTATAATGATTAGATTGAGGAATACTAAGAAGGTTGATGTCTAACTTTAAAAAATGAATGAGGGGGAGGGTAGTGAATGACGTCCTCCTGGGTCAATAAACACCTGAGATATGTGTTTAAGGGTTAACGACTCCGTCTTTTCTTCAAACTGTAACACTGTGTCAGCAAAATATGGACTTTTTGAAATGTGCTTCTGGTCATGCTGGATTCGACGCTATATCCGAGTAAGAAAAGGTAAAGGTACACATGATTTATCTGTTGGAAGAGTGAGCACTGCAGGTTGACAATAGCAGAACCATTTATCATTTTACACAGATTTCGGCTGCATCTGAAATCGCTTACTCTCCAAGTAGCTACTTGTTTTTTTTATATATATATAATTATTTTATGACCATTAAAAAAGTGCATTCTATATTGTGTGAATGTAATCTGTACTATATTCGTCATGTTGACCTACCAGCATAAGTTGCATCGCTTCACTGCTATTCACAACTTCATTGGATGCACTTCAGAATCTTGCCAGAAGTAGTAGGTCATCTGGATACTTTTTGCCTATTGTTTTATGAATACTGTGAATTCAGGCATGCTACTCTTTTTATATAGTGTTTTTGCCTACTATATAGGAAGTGTGTGATTTCAAAATGTTTCTGGTGATTTAAAATAAAATCTGTTTAAATGTTTTGAAAGGAGATTTCAACCGTGTAATATAAAATTGGTGTTATGTTTACTGATTTACGTGCCAAACTCCACCGAAAGTGGACTGTTTAGCAGGTTTAAGAAATTACATTTAATTACATTTAATCAATTCCAACAGGGGCACATTGTGTAAATTATATTCTCATAGCAATGAATGGATTTGACTGTCTTAACAAATCTTAACACAATTAAAAGCACCTTCTGTCAAAGTGTTTTTTTGTTGTTTTTTTCCCTGACGTTCATCAAGAACTTTCAGGCAACAGATGGCAGGGTTATTATACAGGGTCAGTACATGAAGCTGTCAAAATGACGTATTAAGATCAATAAGCAGAAGTATCCCAAGACCGAATGCTGCTCAGCTCTCAATGAAAAACCACATACCTTGCCTTAAAAGGACAGCTATTGTTCTTTTTCAAAATGTCTTTTTACATCAACGTACAACAACATTGTCACAAACTCATGGATACTTCAATCCCATTACCTCTGTTTTTGTATAAGTTATGCTTGTAACGTTATCCTTTACCATTGCCGACATGTTTTGACAGGCTGCATGTGGGCTCTTCAGGCATAATGTATGAAATATGGCAAGAGTTGTGTGTTGTATGTCAGCACTGTCAGCAGGGAAAGTGGTTGTGTTCATTTACTCTGGAATGTGGAAGGTCATATAAATTGCTTACAAACACTCCGTTGTCTGTACGGTAATACTGTGAAATAAGTATTTTATACAACTGCACAATAGTGCTTTATACATCATTTTAATAGATTAGCTTTTTTATGCCTCAGACATACTTCAGATTTAATTAATTGACATTGAAGTTCAAAATGGCCTTGTAGTTTATTCCAATCAGATGTTCGTGGTCAATCTGGAGCTGTTGGAAGTGTCAGGTCAGGCAGTGAGCAATCTGTCTGATGCAGCCCCAGCCTCAGGCAAAGTAATGATGAAATCCCCCTGCAAACCACATTGCATGCATGCATAACCTTTTGCAACACCCTCACTTGGGCTTAAGGCTTTGAGGATGTAGAATGCAAAATACTTGTTTGCAAAAGAAACGTAACACTGAAGAGCAGCAGCATGCACAATCCGCTGTATGGAATAACCATCTCTGCACACAAGATGTCTGCTCTGACCGTGAGGGGCTTCCCCCACCGTACACATACACGTGAAATGAAGGCAAAGCACTCCTTGCGTAATCACCGTGGGAGGAGCTCATCTGCTGCTCTTATTTATTATTATCAACAGAGAAAGCCTGTTTTTTCTTTGAAAGCATGAAGGCAATTGCCTTTGTTTTTCAGTCTGTCTTGTTGCTTATTAGGATTTTTGTGTGTGTGTCATTTGCAATTAATGTAAAATTGATTTCAAATTGGAGCATGAAATTGTTTTTCTTCTTTGAAATTAATGCAGTTTTATCAGACTGGCATTGCTCAATTTGCATATTTATGTGTACATATATGTTTCAAATTTTTCATGACCACATTTCTAGTTTCATTTAGAATTTGTTTACCGTATTTAATTTAATTAAAATATTGGTTTTCAGCTTGAACTTCTGCGGCATCAAGAAAACAGCTGTTACATATATTTTGTTTCCTTTTTTTTTTTTTTTTTTTAAATAGACTATTTAAAAAAAAATAGAATAATCATAATGATTCATTATTTTGATGTATTAATACATAAAAACAATTAATCATGATTAATCAAGATTTTTAAGGCCATAGTTTCTGTAGATAAAAGTTTCCTCTCTCTTTTTTTTTGAATTTCAGCAAAAGTAGGCCTACAGGAGAAAAAAAAAACAGCCTTTTGAAGTAACAAAGGTTAACCACAAAATCATATTTTATTCATTAATCTAAAATGAGTTACTTAGTAAATAGTTTTAGATATATGTCCATTTATTTTTTGTCTTTTGCAAAAAAAATAAAATAAATGCAACATTTTACAATATATCGATGCATTTAATGCTACTAATAAAGATTCTAGATGTATCACTTCGCTATTACTGCGCACGTCAACAATCATGAAGCTGCTTTCGCTGCTCGTTGTGCGCGCGCCGCGTATGGTTTGATCGAGTCGCGTTGCTCGCGCGGTGTAGCAAGGGTTGTAAATTCAAAAATGTGTCTCGCTTTGATGCCGGTTAGAAGGGTGGGGTTGCTGAAAAGGCTCCGATTGCGCCTGCTCGGTTTTAGAGTCTGGGGGGTGTGTGCTGCCCCGATGGTTTAAATCCTACACATGCGTACTGGATTTCGGGGTTCAAGGGAATAGAGTACGCCATATTGGAAATACTGTAGTTTAGCTAACAGTTTATAGCTAGCGGGGGAAAGGGCCACTAATTGATTCCCGTTGGTCGGTTGTGGCGTTTGGCACGTCGTTATTTTCCCTGTCGTTTCGCGTAACCCAGTTTACAGGCATATTCTCGCAGCCCGGACTCAAACTTATCCGCTGTACGGGGGGGAAAGGCGTTCGTTTGTTTGACAGGGCTGTTAGAACGTCAAGTTGAATGGATCCGAGGGTCGCTTGGATTCAGCCGGAACAGAAAGGTCCTGCGAACGCTTTATGGATGCGTGTGTGGGAAACGTCTCAGGTAAACCGGACTAACACAGGTCAGCACCAGAGCCACCACCATCACCACAACAACTTCTATGGCAATTCTCCGGCGTCTGACTTTTATAAGACTGTAGCGTCCAATGCAAATAACAGCACTAACATTAAAAACAACGGCACTGCGACCACGGGCAGCGGCTCTGTCGCTCACCCGTTAAATGGAAACACGGGAGACGGCGAAATGACCCAAAAGACCGGCTCGGTGGCAGATTTGGCGTCCAGCTGCTCTAAAATAAGGACTACAAGCCCTAATGTGATCGCTGGAAATATGAACAAGGGCCATCCATTTTTTACTTGCAGCGAAAACGTGCTGAATAACGTCAACCACCATCATCATCATCATCATCATCTTCCTCCTCATATACGGCATTTACATCAAGAGCAGCAGCAGCAGAGTTGCATGAAGCGCCATCCGTCCCATCCGGCAGCGATTCACAACCACCATCACCAACACCATCATCCGGGCCGGAGGAAAAGCGATAATAAGGCCAGCACCTATGGGATAAACTATTTGCTCTCCAACTGGACTAACGGCAATTATGAGAACTCTGGTACGCCGTGGAAGACGAGGAAATATAACCCAGGGGTTGACGGGTGAGATGAGCTTGATTTATAACAGCAGCAGCGCTCGGAATGGGTCGTTATAATGTTACGCTTTTTTTCTGTGGCCTTATGTGTTTGATAAAGTGTCACTGGGCCCTTTTTGATGTATTGGAACGGGATTTTAGCTTTAGCACGCTAGCTGGGTGTCCTAGGTTTGGTTATGAGCCTCTGTGGGTTGGGTCACTTGTGGAATGTAATGCGTGTGTTAGCAGTTTGTGTAACGTTAGTAGGCTAGCGATGTCCTATTTGTCAACGAATCGCTCTTTTGAATCGGATCTCTTCCGGTCTGCGATTCATCCAACGAATCGGATTGAATCATTCGGAGGGTTTTTTTTTTTTTTTTTTTTTTTTGACTCCACTCTCACTGATTCGCTGAATTAAGAATCATTGATGTAAATTTTATTTAAAGGATTAGTTCACTTTCAAATGAGAATTTCCTGATAATTTACTCACCCCCATGTCATCCAAGATGTTCATGTCTTTCTTTCATCAGTCGAAAAGAAATTAAGGTTTTGGTGAAAACATTGCAGGATTTTTCTCCTTATAGTGGACTTCAATGGAGCCCAAATGGTTGAAGGTCAAAATTAGTTTCAAAACATTCTACACGATCCCAGACGAGGAATAAGGGTCTTATCTAGAGAAACCATCGCTCATTTTCTTAAAAAAAAAGATATGTTTTAACAATAAATGCTCATCTTGAACTAGCTCTCTTCTTTTCTATTCGAATTCCGTCAGTGTAGACACTGCTAAGTGTATTACTGCCCTCGACTGGTTAAAGTTTGAACTAATTGTTATATACCTGCCTGCAATATTATATTGTATGACAATTTAGTTCCAGCTTTGACCTGTGGAGGGCAGTAATACCCCTGGGAGTCAGCCGACATTGGCTTAATGTAGCACCATCTTGTATATGTTACATATTACCACGCTTGTTTGTACAGCTTATTTTTAACCAATTCCCCTTTTTTCTGTGCTTTTAATATGTAAAGCTGCTTTGAAACAATTACCAATTGTAAAAGCGCTATATAAATAAATTTGACTTGACTTAGCAGTGTCTACACTGCCGGAATTCAAATGGAGAAGAGAGCTAGTTCAAGATGAGCATTTATGGTTAAAACGTATAAAAAAAAAAAAAAATGGTTTCTCTAGATAAGACCCTTGTTCCTTGTCTGGGATCGCTGTAAACTGTAATTTTGGGCTCCATTGAAGTCCACTATATGTAGAAAAATCCTGGACTGTTTTAATCAAAAACCTTCATTTCTTTTCGACTGAAGAAAGAAAGACATGAACATCTTGGATGACATGGGGGTGAGTAAATTCAGGAAATTTTAATTTGAAAGTGAACTAATCCTTTAAGCAAATTACTTGTAATGCACTGAATTGTAGCAGAAAATAGTACAATAAACTATTAATAAGGCTTAAAACCAAAGATTTTATATACCTTAAAGGGACTTTGTTAAAACTAATAATAGGCATTTTGGAGTGTGGCAACAGTCAGGTTCTGGGAGTAAAAATCTTCATTCTCTATTCAATAAGCATTCATTTTCTCAATAAGCGGATATGATTTTTAAAAGTAACTTCTATAAAACTTTAAAGACATCTACTGTGAGCTACGAGATTGTTAATCGATGGTACATTCTTCTATACATTCTCATGTATTTTTAAAAACTTTTCAACAGTGGAATTTCTGCTGTGAAAACTACATTATCCATGATTCTGCAGAGCAGTCTCGACCAATCAGAATTGTGACGAGCAAGATAATTTTAGTGCCCACCCACTCCCATGAAGCACTGCAAATGTAGTCAGTTTTTCTATGCTTTCAAGCTACTTAAATATTCTGCAGTGAATGTAAAATATATAGTTTTTTTTATATACATAATAGTTTTTAATTCAACTGTCATTCAGAATTATTCATAGGTTTCTAGTTCTTTCAATCACACTTTTTCAAATATAGAGTTTACAAATATAAGCAAACAGCAATTCAATTCTGCCAACAGTGCTTTTAACAAGAGCTGCATAATTAATTGGTAAAAGATCACAATCTCGATTCAAACACCCACGCAATCATATTTGAATAACCTGTGGCTTTTCAATCCACAAGTCACCAATATGGTAACCATGGGATTGTGGCAGAAATGTGGGTTATTTGTACTGATTGTACAATATTATTGTGGTCATTTAATATATATAAAAAAAATAAAATATATATATATATATATTACAAATACCACAGAAACAATAGTTACTTTTTACTTTTTTTGTTTGTTTTTTGTTTTAAACTGTGGTTAACATGATCCAAATACTATGGAAGACCAAATTTTACCCTATTAAAATGAAGTTGTGCTAACTTTTACAGATTCTACTTTTTTTTTTTTCTTCTTCTTCAGTGAACAAATTTACATCTACATCCCAACTCAAGCTACTGCTACTGTCACTCTACTCGAGCTACTGTTAAAAAATTTCTAAGAGACAAAACATTTAATATTAATTTGTAAAATATTCACCTGTTTGGCAAATGTTTATCACGTTCTGATGAGCCGCTCTGAGATGCACGCATGTAAATAAACCTGCAGCTCCTATATTTATTGAATTGAATCACAGCCTTTGTGAATCCACAATAGCGTTATGCTTTATTATGATTTTTAAATGTTTTAATATATCGTTCAGCTCAGAAAACAGTATAATAATGCGGTTCATTGATTCTCATGCATGGAGTGCGACACTTTCGGTATTTTGCCGGTTAATCGTCACAGGTAAATTGCAATCAAGGATTTTTTTTCAAATCAAGTTTTTTAATATATTCAAGGAATCATGACAGCCCTATACTGCACCAGTTAATATTTTGTCAGAATTTCTTGTAAGTTATGTCATTTTTTGTTTAGTTGTCTGTTTAGAATCATGATTTCTATTTGAAACCAAAAATCGTAATTCTCAATTTATCCAGTATTGTGCAGCTCTACTTTTAACTGGCCATTTTGTTTCATATGTTGTCATCTGTCTATTATGTTGGCTGGATTCAGGATTTTAGTGTTTGCTGATTTATGAGTAGAGCACTGGGCACTTAATGCAATGCATGTCTTTAGTAACCCAGCAATTGTTGGCTTGTAAGAAGGGATGAATTTGTTGCATGAACTTGTTACATTTGTGGTGGATGGTTACAGACCTCTGGAATGTTTCCACAAAAGAATCTGGAACCAAATGAGGCAGTGACTGTGTCTCAAATCCTTGTCAGTGGCCTATCTAGTCCTAGATAGCTGCTATTTAAAATCAGTATTTGTTTGTTGTTGTTTATTACAGTTATAGGAACTCTCAATTCTGTAAGTTAGCTTAAAGTTTAAATTCAGAAACATTAGTTTAAAACAGACTACAAGTGTTGAATATGACTGATTTTGTATGAGGAAAAAAAAAAAAAGTATAATATAATATAATAAATAAATAAATATATATATATATATATATATAATTTTTTTTTTTTTTTTTTTCCCAAAACAAAAACCTAATTAAAATCTAGTCAGCTCAACATAGCTTACCAAAGATTCTACATTGGGGGAACCAAATGTAGAGGTTCATGAATCAAGTTATATAAAACATTTTTTTATTAACCACTGCACTAAATTTTGCATCTCAACATTCTATTGTTCGTTTTCTCTGTACGGTTAAAATTTTCATTGATTACTACATAATGGGTTTAGAATTTACACATGAATTTGTCAGCACATCATCATTTTTACCCTATTGTATTGTACTGGGGTGTCTTTTCCATGTTGCAAACATTAAATATTTCTGGCAGTTGATTTTTATCCATCGGGAATTGATTGGATTGTGAAACGTGGCGGTTTCCATACCAGAATGGAACCAGATCTGAATGTGAGTTTGCTATGAAATGCCTAAACACATATTGGTTGACACATTTAACCAATTAAGTTCTTAGTCCTTTGGTCCAAGTATAATTGTACGGGTATTGTAATGGATTTTTTTTTTTTTTTTTTTTTAATCTTAAATCTCAAGATTCTTGCTTCATGAGTTGTTTACATGATTGATGTGCATGAATGGCTTTTTAAATTGAACCAACTGCCTTTCCATAATTATCTTCTTTGTTTATTTTTCTAAGGTTGCATGAAGAAATCATGGACTTTTACAGTTTTATGTCTCCTCGTCCTGAAGAAGCCACCATGAGACAGGAGGTAGTGGACAGGATAGAGACGGTTATCAAGGAGTTGTGGCCAACCGCTGATGTAAGCAAGCTTAAGAGCTGATGTATATAAAAGAATTGGGCTATTGGCATTACAAACTAGTATACAAATGTAATTGTTTTTACTTCTATTTACTTAGGTCCAGATTTTTGGCAGCTTTAGCACTGGACTCTTTCTCCCAACCAGGTAAATGAACATGTGCAGTAGTGTGTATGTTCTTGCACATTAACACAGCAGTGAGATTTTGAACCGAACCCTTAGCAGTTCTCAACACATAAAGTTGCTCATGCTGATGCTGTGTAGTCAAAACACTATTTTCAGTAAGATGACTCTCACAGAAGGATGAGAAGTGACCATGGCATGTGCATCACAATAATAGCGTGTTAGCCTTTTTTTGGCTCGGAGCTGCTTTTTTTTTTTCTCTTTTTTTTCAGTGACTGAGCAGGCATTTTACGATCAATTGCAATTTGCTAACTCAATATGTGCCTCAATGTGGATGTCACAAATGAACAAACTAAATCTGTAGCTTTCTAAAATTTGTTCAGTCCCACAATTTGTTTTGGTTTGTCTCTGAGCCTGAAGCCTGACAGATTTTCCTTGTTAAGTCATTAAGCCCCATGTATTTGGTTTACTAACTCTACGAAGACCACGATGAATGAGTTTATTTGACAGCAAAAACACTTTTTGCTGTGAGGTGGTTTTGTTTTCATGTGGAAAAATTGCAAGTTATTTATATGTAGAGCTATATGAAAGAATTTGGCTGATTCTTTATACTGTAGTGACATTGACCTGGTGGTGTTTGGGAAATGGGAGAAACCTCCCCTGCAGCAGTTGGAGCAGGCCCTCAGAAAACACAATGTGGCAGAACCCTATTCCATCAAAGTTCTTGACAAAGCTACGGTATGTATTTTTCCCTCTACTATTGATTTTTACATTTTATAAACTCCGTTTAACTGTTTCATATGCAGAGGTTGTTGCTTTTTTGGTAACATTTGGTGGTTTCTTGGCGATAGGGATGTTCAACGATTAATCGCGATTAATCGTTTGCAAAATAAAAGTCTGTGTTTACGTAATATATGTGTGTGTTCTGTGTATAATAATTATGTATATATAAATACACACACATACATGTAAACATTTAAGAAATATATGCATGTTTAAATAAATATACATATTTATATATATTTTATATTACATATAAATATAAATATTTTATATATAAATCTAACATTTTTCTATAATATACATGTATGTGTCTGTATTTATATATACATAATTATTATGCACAGAACACACACATATTACGTAAACAGACTTTTATTTTGCAAACGATTAATTGCGATTAATCGTTGCACATCCCTACTTGGCAATTATTTTATATTTATTTCTTTAAATTTTGAAGGTACCAATCATCAAACTGACAGATCAGGAGACCGATGTGAAAGTGGACATCAGTTTCAACGTGGAGACGGGCATCAAAGCTGCTAGCTTCATCAAAGAATATGTGAAGGTAATGTTTAGCACATTTTGTAAATCTATATGTAGTCTCAGGAGTGAGTGCATCTGAATATCGTTTGCTGCTTTACTTATATTCATATGTGTTCATTTTTGCCTTGATTGTTGTAGTTATAGTATAGGGATGTCATATTCAATAATTTGTTCATATTAATTTCACTAATGGCTAGGGCTGGGTGATATATCGCATGCGATTGTCATGCGCATTTCGTCAGTAAAGCCGGTTCCCTGATTACCCCTAAATTGCCATCACCTGCTTTCAAATGGAGCGGCATTTAATAGACAGAGCCGTAGTTCACTGACGAGCTACACAATATCACGTTCATTATCGCAGATTAATCGTCTTCGATAATGAACGCGATATTGCGTAGCTTGTCAGTGATCAGTGGCTTTACTGACGAAATGCGCGTGACAATCGCATGCGATATATCGCCCATCCCTACTAATGGCATATAAATCACTTTTAGTCTGTAAAAATAAAATAACAAAAATAACTTTTTAAAAACATTGTGAAATCGTCCCAACCCCAAACTTCCAGATGGTGATGTATTTTAGTCACAAGAGTGAGAGCTCTTGAGAACTGAATATTGTTTGCTAATTTACTGTTTATAGTAGTGTTAGTTTTTGCTTATATCCTTTAAATTTACTCAGTATTTATCATGTCATATTCAACTATTATAGTGCACTATATAGAACTTTATAGAATTTTGCATGCTTCATTTTCTGTGTAAATGTAAGGGTGCATTTCACACTTGTAGTTCGGTTCATTTGGTCTGGACCAAAGAAGAAAAAAAACATTTAATCCTGGTTCGGTTAGCTTTCAGATTGGCAATTTTATCACCGAACCAAAAGATACCGAACCTTCAGGCATAGGGATACATTCACAACGTGATTGGACGGATTTTATGACGTATTGCCTATTTTGAGATGGAACTTACCGAACATCCGAAACAATGCTGAGGTAAATGCACTCGTTGTGTGCGTAGCAGTGCGTAGCCTGCATGTGATGGTATTTTGGTGAGCTGGAAACTCGTGAAGAGTTTATAAAATGTGCAAAGTAGTCAAAACAGCAGTGGGAATCCGTCCATCACACACAAACGATCTGCTGCGTGGAGACGCGTGTCTGATGCCTGTCATGGGCAGACTCGCGTCTATGACGAGAAAAACCGACATGCGTGAGGATTCTGTACTTTCTGTCCTTTCAGTTACATGTTTTTGGTCCGTTTTGCGTTCATATATTATTCGAACCGCACCAGAGTTCGTTTGGAAGCTTCGCTTGTTTGGTGCGCACCAGGGTTCGGATGACAGCGTTCACATATGTTCAAATGAACCGCACAAACCAAGCAATTGCACCAGGGTTCGTTTTAATCGAACCAAACATGACAAGTGTGAACGCATCCTAAGTTGTAATGTTTTGACTAGCTGATTGTGTTTGGTAAACAGAATTGATTTGCTTTTCATTTCTCAGTTCTTTCAGCTCAAGTAGGCAATTATCAGTATACTATGGTTGAATTATTTGCATACATTTCTACATTTTCTTCATTTTCTTGTCAACTGTTGTCAACCTTCTAAGAACAGCACTTTTACTTTTTACTGTGAAAGGTGTTTTTTTTTTTTTTTTTTTTTTTACCCTGCTTGCATTTACATGTCAGGCTTATAGAAAAGGAAGGAGGAGAAGTGTGATGCATAACTTTAACATCTGTCAGCAAGCATTCAACACAATGCTCTTTTGCCAGGGTCGTATCCATGTGCATACCTGATATAGTCTCCTGTGACAGCAAATCACCTTCATAGCTCTCATTTGTGCAACCATAAGAGATGTTTTTTTTCCCCTTACTATATATACAATATTATTGTACAGTTGCAATAGAATGTCAATTCAGTTTACAGCACCTTCATATATTGAACAAAACATAAGGCAAATAAAGCTGCAAGCTGCAATTATGGGCCAAAGGCACAGCGAACACAAAGAAACACTGCAAGTACAGCAAACGTGTCCATCAACACAGGGAGGTTTTGTATATTTAAGGTTTTGTTTCCATATGCAATACACACCTGTTATAACTTGTAGGAATAGTGAAAAACTTTTTCATACACTTCCACATGGTGGCTGACCAAAATGATGGAAAATGACATGAGATGTTGGAATTGGCATAAACTGAGGAAGACATTGAGAGAATTTTTTTATTTATTTTTTTCAAGTTAGAAGATTTTTTTTGTTTTGTAAAAACCTTATCTTCTGAACACTAGGTGGCACTGTCTTCAAGTTTGCTGTCTATTATGTAGCAAATTTTGTTCCAATATGCCAAAGCTTTAAATAAAATATATATATATATATATATATATATAATATATAATATATATATATATAATTTAAAAAAAAAAAAAAAAAAACACGGAATACAGTACATCTCAAAATGGTGACTACTGTAATGGTTCTTAATGTAAGATATTGTAATGTAATATATGAGGAGAGTAATCAGGTGTACTAAGAATTTAGTTTCATAGAATTGTAGTTTCTTTTAGGATAAAAGAAAAGTGAATTTTTGAACTGGTGGTATATATGTAAAGATGGTCAGGGTTCTGTTCAAAACCACCCCAATTAATATGCCAAATTTCATCATTTTCCTATGCATGGTTCACAGTGCTGCTATACACTTCCACCAGGGAGGAATAATAAGAAAACTATCAATTATATGCACCATTAGTGAATGAGACCCAAAGCCTTTAAGACAATGTCCATGGAGGAATGTAAGATTTATTGGCCCGTCTCCAGTTATCATAACACTTTACCTCATGTAAATATTTCTGCTGCTTCTGAACATCTGGATGTTATCTCCAGTGAAAGACAGCCTTATATGCAATTGCCATGTTTTAGGCTTTGAAAGTACATAAATGTTCAAGACTTCACACTTCAATATTTCTGACGTCAACATGTAATGACACTGTTTTTGTAAAAGGACTCTTTTGTTAAAAAATGAATGATGAAATCCTTGCCGAATTCTCATTTCAAGTGGTCACAGTGTCGCCCTTTCAGTTGCTTCTTAATGCCTGGTATAAAAAGGATCTGTACAGTTTTAAAGTCTAAAATATCATCTTTTTTTTTTCTTCTCCTACACAGAAGTATACCGTGCTGCCTTATTTAATCTTCGTGCTGAAACAGTTCCTGCTACAGCGAGACCTCAACGAAGTCTTCACAGGGGGAATCAGTTCTTATAGTCTCATCCTGATGGTCATCAGCTTCTTACAGGTGCAACATTAGCAGCCAGTTTCAACATGCAGACAAAGAGAAGAAACAGTGTTTTACATCAAAAACAACTTGTTCTTGTCTCATTTTAGAGAATCTGTCATTGTCAAGCATATTTTACTACCTTTGTTGGACCGCATCAGCCACACTCATTTCATATGACTGTACCAAAAAAATAAAGAGAATGTCCCGACTTGCCTGCTGATTTTTGGTTTACGCCCACAGTTACACCCAAGAATTGATGCCAGGAATCCCAACATGAACCTTGGCATTCTGCTCATCGAGTTCTTTGAGCTGTATGGAAGACATTTCAACTACCTTAAGACAGGCATCAGGATAAAGAATGGTGGTGCTTACATGGCTAAAGAGGACATCATGAAGGCCATGAGTAATGGCTACAGGCCCTCCATGCTGTGTATTGAGGACCCTCTTCTTCCAGGTACAGTTACAAGCTTTTAATTCAAAAACTGAATTTGAATTAATGCAAAACTTAGAGAGCTTCTTAGGCAGAATCATAACCGGATTGGAATATCATAAGTGACTATATTTGACTAATTCCTCATGTGAAGGACACTGAGCCTTTTTTTTTTTTTTTTTGTGAATTTAAAAAATCATTCCTGTATAGAATCAAAAATCTATGAATTGTGAATCAAATCAATTTCCTGTCTACCCAAAGATTCACACCCACCATAAAAATACATGGCGCATAAAAAGTTTACATTTCCTTTTTCCTTTTTGTGTGACTGCTTAGGTAATGATGTGGGCAGAAGCTCTTATGGTGCCATGCAGGTGAAGGAAGCATTTGACTACGCGTATATAATACTGGGTCACGCCGTCTCACCTCTTGCACGTTCTTATCCCAACAAAGACAGTGACAGGTACAACACTCATGTGCATACAAACATGTTCACACTAATTCTCTCAAACATTCTGTTTTATTTCATTTGTCATTTATCTTGTCGCCTTAGCACTTTGGGCCGCATTATTAAAGTCACCAAGGAAGTCATTGACTACAGAGAGTGGATCATAAAGAAGTGGGGTGGCAGACACAACTCCCGCATGGAGAGGAATCCTGGTACGTATCAATGTAAATATAGTTTCGTACAAAATATCATACTAGGTGAATTTCATCTATTATATATTTTGTAGCTTAGTATTGATGTTTAGTCGTTTTCTTATTTTAATGGTTGTTTTGAGGCCCCCTAGTGGAAGCCGCTGTCCTAGATGTTGGTTGAAGTGAGAAATTAATTATGAATCTATTTCAAAAGTAATTCAAAGAAATTAAAACTCTACTTTTTTGCCCAATAAAAGGATAACATTTCATTGGTCAACGAATGCCTGTGTGTGTTGCAGTGATTGAGTGTCACTTTGGCAGACCCTTTCATTTTGACTTTTGTCCTTGCAGTGCATTGATATAAAAGGATTTGAAACCTTTTCTGATGAAGCATAACTTTGTTTTATCCTATTCACACATCTTATTCATGTCTTTGACTGTGGTTAATGTGTTTTATTAAACTGAAGCTTGGTAGATTAGTTTGGTAATGGAGTATGTGACCTTTTGAAAAGTGGCTATGGAAGTCCTCAGTCTTGTTTGACAGACAGATAGTTGCTCTGCAGTGAATCTGTCCATTTCAGCCATGTTTCAAATGCAACCTGCTGTGATTTGGCTGATGTTTTGACGGCTTTTGGATGCAGGTCCATCTCATAAAGACTCAGTGGAGCAGGTGGAGACGGTCACACTGCTGAATGTAGGTGTGGAGGACCAGCAGCAGAGGGACTCGGTGTCCCCTCACAGCGCAGACTCGCCCATGTCCCTGTCCAGCCCTCAACAGCACTCCTCTGCTTCTTCTGCGTCCTCGCTGTCAGGCAGTGATATCGTAAGCATTGTCCTTCATCTGTATTCATACTTTAACCCTATAAAGCCTACTGTATTGTATTAATGCCAAATTTAGGCCTCTAAATGATCAGGATGATTAAAACTTAACAAACCAGCTGAACACGGACTCGGTACAGTATATGTATAAGCGCAACCAAACTCGGACTGCATCTTTCAGGTAGTCTTAGGTTCGGTAGTACCCGGGGTTCGCATTAGCGATTTTTTTTTTTTTTCATGCGACCCGCTTACTCTATTTTGATCGCTACCATCGACATTAGTGTCTATATCCGAACTATAAAGTTTTATCCCAGTATTTCTGTGATAATTTGAATTATTGTATTTGAGAAATAATGATAATGTGTGGTTGAAAAGATTGTGAAACTGTTTCATACCTAGCCTACATGACAACTGCTGTCTCTGGCTCAGCGGCAGTGCGAAAGCAGATTTGAATGTTCTGCTGTGATCATACTTGTCAAACTAAATCACTGTCATTTAGGAATAAAATCACATGGGTGTTTGATTCGGGATCATGCTTTTAATGATTAATCATGCAGCTCTAGTCAAATATAATACATCAGGCTTCTGAGGAATATTTATATGTACATCTCTGTTGTATTGCATTGCATTTGTATGTTTTGACCCCCAAATAGAAACTACAGAGTTTTGATCATAAATCTAAGCATTTAAACATCATCTTACTAAGACCAATTTTATGGAAGATATAGCAAACTGATATTTATATGAATTGCATTTATAAGTAGATCTCATTGATTTACATTACAAGCTATTAGAATATCATCTTACTTTTTGGCCATATAAATATCAGCAACTGCAACAAATTGTATATTTTTGCTCAGTTTGGGCCTCTGAATAAAATTGAGGTTTTTCCTCAACTGAGCTTCAAATTCTCACTATATTATACTATATGAACTATAAAAGCCTAATGTGTCATATATGATATTCAACAAAAAAGTTTTACAACCTTTTTTTGTTGTTGTTTGTTTAAAGGTTCAACACATTTGTTCTATTTTATTAAAAAAAAAAAAAATGATTTGACTGATTTCATATGTCAGACTTTACAGGGTTAATATGCCTTAGATTGTCATTCCCTCACATAACTGACTTCTGCTCCTCCAGGATTCTGACTCCACACCGTATGTCACTCCACCTGTAGCCCCCTTCCCTCTCCAGATTCTGGCACCGGGACCCCTGCCATCAGCGCGTCAGATGGGTACGGGCAAAGCCAACATCACGGCAGCACTCACCATGCCTCCGGCCAACCAGGTGAGGGGCGATTTTGTTTTGCTAGCTAATTGTGATGATGATACTCTGTTGGTTAGGTAACACTGGCATGTTCTTGGATCCAACTTCCCCTCTCTTTCTGTTTCTCCAGGCGAGAGTGTCAATCCCAGGCAATCTTTCTCTCCACGCTCTACCTGGCAGACAGGTGTGTATGGCAGATGGACCACCCCCATATCTCCACATGCCCCCCCCTGCAGTCCCCCCAGCTTCCCCCAGCCCTCTACCCAGTCCCCACCACCATCCAAAGGTAGGCTGTCCCACGTGCGCTCTCCTCTACATGCTGTATCTTGACAGTGAGCCCAACTTTTCCTTCATCGAGACTTCACAGACTAGTTTAATTACAGGATAGGGTAAAATTAAGAAATGTAATGCCCACCTTGGTGTTAATGTAATGTCCAATCAGATCAAGCATTCAATAATTTTAAGTAATCTTTCATCAATTTAATATATTGCTCTACAGCACACTTCATAATAGAAATAATTTTAAAAGAACTGCTGTACTAAAAATAATTACTACACAATATGTATGATGATTTGAAATTGCCAACAAAACTAAACTGAGCTTGCAGTGCCACCTGCAGGACACCCATAGCATGTTAGCAGAGATTTAAAGTGCCAAATGCAAGAAAAAATTGGCACTGAAATGGCATTACTTTCCAGTTGCCCGGTAACTTTTCCGGTTTTCCACCAAAATATAAGTTCATTCGTTTAATGTTTGAAATCAAAGAAATTAAGGCAAGTAGGCAAACATTTTAAAAATAAAATGATTATTGTTGTTATAATAACAATAATAATTTTAACACTTTTACATGTTATATATTATAAATATTATTAAATACTTTTTTGTCTTTTAATTGATCACATGCCTGAGAATTCCATAAATCATTCACATGTATATATTTTTTTTAAATTTTATATTTAATTATTTTAGATGCACCAATCCTGTTCAAACGTTTGGGGTCAGTATGTTTTTTTTTTTTTTTTTTTAAATGCTTTTAATGAAAAACATTTCATGCTCACCAAGGCTGCATTTAATTGATCAGAAATACAGTAAAAACTGTAAAATTTTTAAATGGTTTAAAATAACTGTTTTGTATTTGAAAATGTAATTTATTCCTGCGATGGAGAAAATGAATTTTCAGCATCATTACTCCAGTCTTCAGTGTCACATGATCTTTCAGAAATAATTTTAATATGCTGGTTTGCTGCTAAAGAAACATTTCTTATCAATGTTGGAAATAATTGAGCTACTTAATATTTGGATACATTTTGTTCATGTCTTTGAATAGAAAGTTCAAAAGAACAGCATTTATTTAAAATGGAAATATTTTGTAACATTACCAATGTCTTTACTGTCTTTACAGTAATTTAATGCATCCTTTCTGAACTTTCCAATGGTAGTACATTTTGTGTTGCTGAGAATTTTTCTAGCATTGTCCTAAGTTGCCCTGTCTTGTCTTATCTCCAGCAGACAGGTCCCAAATTCCCTCTGAAGGGCTTCCACAATCCCGCCGTGGTGCACAGTCCTGGCATTTCCAACCGAAGCCACATTCAGTACAACCGCAACACCTGGCGGCGCAGGAAGAGAGACAGTTTGCCAGCCAGCGTCAGCAGATAAAGCCGACGCGGCTCCCCTCTGGGCGCTCCCTCTACACTTGCTTCCTCTTCCACCCCCCTGGTCCCATCTTAAAACGATGAGAACTCATTAACCCTCCTACTGATGGTGTGTGAGCACAGAGAGACCAGCGTTTGAAACCCAGCTCCTCGTTCAGTAGTTGTGGTGATGGTGGTGCTAAGTAGTTCAGTCTGCCACTGAATCTGTGCATGTATATGTTGAGACTGATGTTTTTCTGACCTGTGCAATCTTCCTGAGGAAGCTTCGAGAACAGGAACTGTATTTCCGGTAGTCTACTCCACAACTTCCAGGTTGACAGGTGAAACGTTCCTTTTTTTTGTATGTGTTTCATGCTCCTTGTTTTCCTGTCTTCACATTTTGGTCTAAACGTGACACCCTTCACTTGTGGGACGAACTAGATTCAGTGGATTTCAAGTGTTTGTTGTTTGTATCGGGTGAGGATGTGTGTTTCAAAGGTGACGAGCGTGTATGTGTGTGTGTAACGCTGGCTTCAAATTCTGCACTTGAGATGCTTCCAGAGACCCCCACCCGTATTGACTGTATACATCACACAACCTTTACTTTTTTTGTGCAATAATTTCTCTTTTTCTGTATTTTTCCTTTGCTCTGGAAACATATTTAATTTTTTTGGTTTTGTTTTTCCATGTCCAGCCTTTTGTTTGTTTGTTTTGTAAAAATGTTTTTATTTTTGTAATGTTTTTAATTTTCTTCATCGTTTACAGATCCTGTCAGACAGGCTCCTTAAGGGAAAAAAGTCTGTTTTAAAACTGTTTTTGAGAGTTTATATTCCCTCTTCCCCTTTTTCTCGGCATAAATTGCACCTGGTCAAGAGCAAGTTAAAGCAGCCAGTTTAGACCTCGCAGAACGACTTTCCACTCTTTGCCAACAGGTGTTGCCATTTCTCACTTTGTGTTCCTACATTGAGCTTCAGAAACTCAGCTGTTGCTTTTATTCGTCTCGTACGTTTGTCTTTAAGGTTGTAGTTGTGTGGCATTGAGGCTGTAGGACTTGGGTTTATCAGATTGAGAATCGAAACAAAGCTCGAGCTCCGAATGCGCTTTCATTTATGTGTGTGTCTGTCCTTTTAAAATCGCTATAGGTAAGTGTGAGACGTGAATTCTTTTAGGGAAGCTCTAATGAACGTGCGAGCGGACTCCAGATCAGTGCAGCTTTATGCAAGGTGCCCTAATCGGACCTAGTTCGACTTCTGAACGGGCACCCGAATCAGACTAGCGGAGAAAGGGAATTTATTTTGATTCCTTTCTGGAATCTTGACGTGCATTTATTTCCAGGTACTTGCGCTAATATATGCCTTTTTGGTAATAACCTATTCCTGTACTGTATTGAATTTGTTTTTGTTCTGTTTGTATATGGCACACTAAAACTGTATTGCTGTTGCTCAGAACGTCACAGGCATACAGGTTATTGTTACTATGCAAGTGGAGTTTTGAAAATCTCTCTTCCTGTGTCCCTCATGACGGCCATTTGCTTGTAAATCTTGAGAATCTAAACCGGAGTGACCGTTAACGGACCCAGGCCTGAGATCGACGCATCAAGGCACACGTGAACAGTTCCTGTATGCAAGTTCAGTCTGTTTTAATGGAGGAAAAACACCTGGACGTCTTGTCTGGAGTTTTTGCAATGCAAATATTTCCTCCTGGAGATCAACCGGACTACATTTACTGCTGTTACAACCATGTCCTGGAGTCTGTATTGAATGACTTTGACTTGTGTGATGCGTTTTACAGAGTCATATCTGATACGGAGACTATACGGATTGTCCTTGTGACTCATGACTCGCCTGCCTATCAATGCAATAGGGCAAATGTAACTCTAATAGCAGTTTCTGCTTTTAGATAGAACCAGCATCTTTTGCAAAATGAGTCAGACTTTAAGGCATCTCTCCCCCCTCCTTTGGTTCAAATAAGGACCTACTTTATCGGTGATTTGTCTGAATGAAAATGGCTCCATGTTTTTCCTGAGTGAATCTGTAGAGGTGTGTTGGAAAGGTGGAAGTATTTCACTCTATTGGTTTGACCTTTGTGGTGATGTACTGCTTGATACAGTGTGACACTCCTCATTGAATATCAATGATGGATTTTAAATGTAACTTTTTTTTTTTTTTTTTTCCTTTTTTTTTTTTTTGCTGACGTCTGTTGTCGCAGTGGCCAAAAGCACTCTTGAACTTGTCAATCCTTATACTGAAAGTCCCTCAATGTGGCCGCCAAGCATCCAAGAGGTCAGACGGAGGAATTGTTTTGTTTTCCTTCAATATTTTTATGTAATTTTTTTTCTATTTTATTTTTTAAATAAACATCTTAAAACCATGCTTGCGGGTTATTTTTTGCTCTTTTAATTGTTTGAATAAATTCTAAAATGTTAAATCATGCTTTACTAGCTCAGCACTAAAAGAGAAATGTTAGGAGATAGTTGAACACTACAATCCTGTTGTTCTCAGTTACTGGTGTTTTAACACTAGATGGTGGGCTTGCACTTCAACTGCTGAGGATTCAGTCAGAGATCTTCTGCTCATAAAACCCCAGAGAGAGTCACAAATTGATAAACTGGTAATAAGGACTAGGACTGACACAAGGATGTTTACATGCCTGAATTGTAAAAAAAAAAAAAAAAAAAATTGGGCTTTAAGTTATAGTTAATTCATGTTTTAGGTGTGACTGTTGTAGAACAGTTTAGTAATATTTTGAATTATTTTTTTATATATTTAATTTTAAATTTTTAGTAATTTTGTGGGGGGTTTAAGTCTGTAGCCTATAATATTTTTATTTTTTTATTCTAGTTAAACGAAATGAATAATGTTGCCTTGCCAACTAGCTGAAATAAAATAAGTTTATAATTTTTCAGTTAACGATAGTCTTTTTTTTTTTTTTTTAGTTCACTATAATAACCAACATTATTTTACCCATAAATTCAAAATCCTTATGATTTAGCATTGTTATAGCCTTCAACTTTTGTTTTTCTATTGCTTTAACATATTACAAAAATACCCCAATAAAAAAAAAAAATCTACACAATACCAACAAGGAGCAGCAAATCATAACTAAGCCTACTGAATAATAGCTTACTCTTTCTAAATAAGGGTTATAACTTATAAGTGAATCATGAATCGTTCACTAAATCGATTCAATATGTTAACTGTTGCTGAAGTGGAGTGTTGCCAAACTGCGGTGTCGTTTGGAAGTAGCCTACCGGTATTTTCGTCGACGTGATAAGGTAACGTTAACTTGGCATATTAACAGCTTGTTTATTGAATGGTCGTAGACAGTTGTGTGTGTGTGTGTGTGTGTGTGTGTGTGTGTGTGTGTGTGTGTGTGTGTGTGTGTGTATAAGTGTCTCTCACTCGCAATCGTGCATTTGGTTTTTTACTGAATATCCGCTCGGCCTATAAGTCCCAATTAACGTTACTTCACGAGCGAAGGAACGGCTCAATCTGGTAATAGTTTGTTTTCTGTTATATGGGATATTTGATATTGTTACTTTATTGTCTTAAGCTATAAAAGCGTTTTTTTTTTTTACGTGTATATAAGCTATCGTGCTTGTAGAACATGTAATTATATTTTTCTGAAAGCTATGATTTGTACCACGTTCATATTAAAGGCTATTAACATTGTTTGTAGGACCACATTAGGCAGAATGTGAAATAAGATTTCAAAAAAACTGCGTTATGAATTAGTGATGTGTCGTTCTTGAACGATTCGTTCATTTTGAACGAATCTTTAATGTGTCTCGGGAAGAACGGGGTGCGTCCGAAATCGCATACTACATGAGTAGGTACTACATTTGAATTTGAACGTACTTCCCGACCGTTAAAACAGTACGTTCTATATAGTATGAATATGGGTAGTATGAATGGAATGGACTATATGCACGGAGCGTTCTTTAGAACTTCCGCATTAATATAAGCCAGCTCGAAAACTTCCGGTGAGATGTCATTTGCTGGTGTGTTGAGCATCAGTAGTGTAATACTTAGTTTATAATCAGAATATAGTCACTTAAATAGTCAGGCATAGCATTAATTTAGTTATTCAAACGTAAGACAGCTTCGAAAATAAATAAATAAAGACATACCTGAATGTTCCTCCTCGGCTAAATTCAATTCGTCCATTAGTTTTCACACTTTTATGTGAAAAAAAGCTTCAAAAATTAAATATTTATTGTGCACTTTAGTTAGATTAATTGAATAAAATGTGTGTTTTCACAAGTGTGCTGAAATCATTGATCTTGCGCTGCTCTGACTGACATCTGCTGTGATTACAAAGGGAGAGCGCGGTGCTCTCTTTCTGTGTAATTAATTCACAATAAAAGTTATTGTTTTTCATAAGATTTTGTGAGTATTTCATACTTCACATTGACGAAATGTTTTTTCAATCGTAGTTATTTTATAATGTTTAATATTTAGTCAAAAACGAAGTGAAAAACGTTTAGAGGAAATGGCTGATATGTGCGCAAATAAATACTACTTTGCCGCCACCTGCTGGTTAAAGTGCTAATTACTGTCTTTTTTATTTTTAAATAAGTGTTTTTATCAAATGTTAAATTTCCTACATTTTTAAGCGTTCGGTTTTACAATGGGGACAATCTCAGAAGGATGAACAAATTATGTTTGTGGTCATCGCATTAAAAATAACATTTAAAGTCCTGGGGAAAAAATGTGTGCGTGTGTGTGTCTCTAATTACAGACACGGCATTTTTAAACAGTCCCAATAGCTTCGTCTTTATTGCAATCAATAAAACTGGTTTATTGGCAAATTAGGTAAATGTAATAACTGCATTAAAATATAAATACAACATTAAAAGTCAACCATAGATGGTTTTGTGTCGATGTACAACGACTACAGAATGAACAGCTAACAGTTCACCGGAAGTGCCCGAGCTGGCTTAACGACAACCAGGAAGTAACCCGTGCATATAGTCCATTCGGACGTACTACATCCGCCATGTTAATATTGTCACGTGTCATGCGTCGTCACAACAGCGCGAAAATTTAAAGGGCCTGCTCTACTCCGCTTTCATCAGCAATGTTTTTATTAATGCTTACCGCTTCCATCTGTGTTTTAATGTCGATTCAATCAACAGCTCAAAGGAGGCGTCGGTCAGCTGCTCGCAGATCACGCTTTCTTCAACAGCTTGTTAAATATGTCAAAGTATAATCGCCTAACGTATTTAGCTAGGAAATTTTACCTCAGAATAAAAATCTGTGAATATCACGACAGAGGCTGATTTGAAGCAACGAAATTAAGTAATTTATTGTTAAAAATGATTGCATATAAAAATACATGAGAAACAAAAGACATGAAATCAATAAACAAACTTGAATACATTATATATAAATAAATAATGTGTAGATAGACAGAGAGGGAGAGAGAAATACACAACATACATAATATAACGTTACATAATAATATGCAAAAAAAAAAAAAAACTACAAACTGAGCTCTACAATCTACTGCCGCCTGAATGTCCGTTAACTGCTGTCCGTTAAGTTTTCTAATCTCATTAAACTGCTTAACAACGAACGTTGTTAAGCAGACGAACGTTAAATAAAACAGTTAACAAGCGGCTGTAACGTTATCTCGACCTGTTCGTTAGCTTGATGTGCTTTCAGTAATAATGATTAAACATCTTTTTACAGCCGACTCTTAATCTTCTCATTACATTGTTTAAACTTTCAATAAGTCAGCTTACATTATGTTAAACAAGTGCAATTTAACCACAAACACCGTTTTTCCCTGAGGTATTTACTTAAGGACTTGAATGAGCTGCATATCGCCGCTTTCCGCCATTTTCGAATTTGAAGTAGGGCTGGGCGATGTATCGAATGCTTTTGTCACGCGCATTTCTTCAGTAAAGCCGGTTCCCTGATTACCGCTAAATCGCCATCACCTGCTTTCAAATGAAGCGGCATTTAATAGACAGAGCTGTAGTTCACTGATAAGACACGCAATATCGCGTTTAATATCGATATGTATCGCCGTCGATATTGAACGCGATATTGCGTGTCTTATCAGTGAACTACGGTTCTGTCTATTAAATGCCGCTTCATTTGAAAGCAGGTGATGGCGATTTAGCGGCAATCAGGGAACCGGCTTTACTGAAGAAATGCGCGTGACAAAAGCATTCGATACATCGCCCAGCCCTAATTTGAAGAATCCTCTCCTGTGGCATCACGGGATAGCGCAGCGTCCATCGTATGCCTACTACAGAATTCGGGCGGAAGTCGCCTACTGTTTTTCGAATACTATGAATTCGGACATACTACTCGCTAGGGCTGGACGATATGGCCAAAATTTATATCACGATATAATTCTTAATTTCGGTCGATACGATATAATTCCGATATCGATATGAACTATATAATAGCCTCAGAAAAACTGCCAAGAACGGCCACAACGTCTGAAAAATGAATTTGCCAAATCTATGAAATCTCTTCCTATAAAACTATATAATATTTAAGAAATAAAAACAGTACAAATAAATGTATGTTCAGCTTTTATTTGTATTTAGCCTTCATACAAACATAAAAAATAAACATAAGACTCACTCACTTTTGTAATATTAATATCTTTAACATTAAACTATAATGTAGGCTGATTTTATTATCCTTAATATAGATTAAAACAAAAGTGCTTCAGCCAAGATAAAGATTGTGAACAGTAAAAACAGAAAAAAACAGAGAAACAACAAAAACACATTGCTGGGGCAGGAACATTGTTGAGTGTTGATGACACTAGGGGTGCAATGGTTCAAATTGCTCATGGTTCGGTTCGTATCATGGTTTTAGGGTCACGGTTTCGGTACGTGCTATTAGCACATACCGAACCGTACCGAAACCGTGACCCTAAAAATAAGACTACTGTCAAATTAAAATAAAGAAAATAAGAACGAGCAAATAAGTACATCACAAAAAAGTACAATAAAGCAAATATTCAAATACAATAAACAGTGCTTTTCAGGTATCTTAACTGCAGTTTTCAGGTACAGAATGGATAAAGTAATCAAATATAAAATAACACTGCATATTATTTTTACTGTATAAAATAAATAAAGATGAATCATTATTGAAGTTACAAAAACTATTCAGTCAAGAGCAGTGAGTGATTTCTTTGTTATTTGTTGTTTGATTTAACATTAAAAACAGGCAGCAGGAATTTTTTTTTCCCCCTATAAGACATGCACGATCCAGTAGCTACATATACTGTTACACATGCGATGTCTTTCTCGAGTAATATACGTTCACTTAAGACATAACCGACTATGTTTGCTAGAATACTCGCCAAGACGGACATGTTGACTTAATTTTTGTATGAATTTGTCCGCCGAAGCGCAAGACTTGAAAGAGAAATCAGTATTTGCGCTGTCTGAAATAAGCGTGTGCGCGCGTGGGATGAGCGCACACAAATCTTCTCACAGCGCGTGCAAGTTCTCTTTCGCGTCTTGTTCTTGAAGGTTTAAATCAGCAAAGCTTAAATGAGTTTAGTTTAAACAGATAGCATCGTGTGCTGTTCAGGTCTCACCTGCGCTCGCGCGCTATCAACACCCGGGTGATGACGGCGTAAATGACTGGACATTAGAGCACACGGCACTCGCTGTTTAACAGTTTACAAAGAGTGACTGTTTTGTCAACGCTTTTTGATTTTCGTTGTTGTAACGTTTTGCGCATCCATCGACTGAAACATACATTATCTGAACTCTGTCTGTCTGTTTTCCATGTTGCTATTTTAAACAAACCATATTAACGCTGAGCACTGGCTGATGGCTGCGTGTCTCTGTGGTGTACGTCATCACGCCAATGGCCAATCGCGTTCTGCTCTTTCTAACGGCTGCGCCTCAAGTCAGTGAGAAATGTTGTAATGTATATATCGAAATACCGGAAATGTGTTTAAAAATCATATCACCGTTATCGAAAAAAATTATATCGCGATATATATTGATATTGAATTATTGTCCAGCCCTACTACTCGCTTCGCATACTTTTTTTCGCATACTATATAGTAGGGAAGTATGCGATTTCGGACGCAGCTCGAGAGTCGTCTCGGGGGGTGATTCGTTCAGTCGCGCATGTGCAATATTCTACAGGTTCTTTACTGCTCTATGGTACTGCTAGTAGTAGTTCACCTGATGATTCAATTGATTAGTTCATTTCATGAGTCTTTCGGGTGGTTTTGAGTCGTTCCTTAATCACGTGACAGACCCATACAGACTCACATGCATTCTGAGCCGGAAAGAGAAATGATTAGTTCTTTTTATGAGTCTTTCGGGTTTTTGAGTCCTTCCTTAATCACGTGACATTTTAATTACATTTTGCTAAAATGAACGAAATGAACTAAATGACTCGAAAAAAGATTCATTCATTTTGTTGAACGAGACTCAACAGTCAGAGTCGGTAAAATGATCCGAACTTTCCATCACTATTATGAATCAGCGTGTCGAATCAGCTGTTCGGAGCGCTAAGGTCACGTGTTTTCAGTAGTTTGGCGGTTTGACACGCGATCCGAATCATGATTCGACGCCCTGAAGCTTAATGAAGCAGTGTTTTGAAGTCGGCCATCACTATATAAGTCGTTATTTTGTAATGATGGGCAAAGCGAGGCTTCGTGAAACACTGAAGCAGTTCAATCAAATGTGCCGTGATGATTCGAGGCTTCGAAACAATCTGACACTTGATTCCACGGTGACCCCTAGTGGTCAAAAGAGTGTAAATGCAACAAAACTCAAACTAAACATGCAGTAAAAAATTGAAAAAATGAAAAAATTTGTTCTGTTGTAAACAATTTTGTGCTGTAAAAGTTATTTATTTATTGGTGATGGTAGGGCACATTAGTCATGTACACAACATATAGTAGGCTAAATGATTGTTCATAAGTGGTCAAACATGTAGATTATACATTTAAACCATTAAAAATATGTTGCAAAAGAGGTTACTTTTGTTGAATTAAGTTATTAGTGGGAGCCTGTATCTATACATCTGTATTTGTGGAACTAATGGTCACTCTTTGATTTGTTAAACAATCCAGAATGCACTAAACACCACTTCATTATAGAGAAAAAATAACAATAGAAATATATAATCATAAGCTGACCAATAAATAAATAGTAAACTAGGTGAGTAGCCTATATAATTCAGCAGCAAAAAGTATGCTAGCCTAATTCTTTAAAAAAAAAAAAAAAAAAAAAACTTTGCTCAGTAATTTTATAAATCCAAATGTTAATAAAAATTTTAAAATTACTATTTGTATTATGAAATGAAAAAAAAAAACGATTTATATTAGATTTACATGTAAAGAATTATATGTATTTATATTAATGTAAGATTAAAAGACGATATTTTAAATGTATTGTGCAGCTTTTTAATGGGGCAACAAGATATGATAGATACGAGAGAACAAAATAGGTTATTAATAATCTTTCAGTGTGCAAAACCATGATATGAAACCGTATGAAACGCTTCAAAACAGCAGCAAAAAACCGCTAATGCGCATCCCAGGTGCAGAATGATGTGCTTGAAGCAATAAGTTACAACTCGCAGTTGTGCTGCGCATTGAAAAGTTCACGGCACAAAGAGAATTCCTGTGTTTATATTTGCATCTAACAGTTTATTAATCATTTGTTTCTTCTCACTTTTAATTCCAGTTATTGTGCGTGTGACGCCAATTCATAGTCCTTGTGTTGTGCGATCTAACAGACATCCTGTAGCCAGTATAATAACATCGTTCATAAACGGTAATAAACTCCTGCAAGATCATTTTATGCAAATCCACAGCCCTTTACCTACATAGCAAGCATTATAATGGGAATAACATCATATTGGAGAGTTTTACCGTGCTGACGACGCGCTCTTTGAGTGCTGATTGACAGCCGTAGGTAGCTGAGGGAAGACGAGTTTCTGACCATGAACTTAACGATGCATACTCCCTCACATGAAGCTATGGAATGGCTTCAGATAATTTTGAATATAGTGCACGAAAACTTAATTGGTGCTAGTTTTTGTGCGCGTACTTATTTTGCTCTATGACTCCCACTTCTGCTATAAAAGAGCGCAATAATCAGACGGTTATTTAAATATCGCGACAAGCCTAATTTCCGTTTCATTTTGTTTCATTTTGAGACTGTGGCGGGACAAATTAGAATGTGGGCCGCCACAGTCTAGTCAATGTATGGGAAACGCTGTATGTATATATATATATATATATATATATATATATATATATATATATATATATATATATATATATATATAAAATCAACATTTTTATTTTAAATGAGTATAGTTTTTATATATCTCCATTTTAATTCGATTGTGCTGTTTGCAATGCTTTATGGGATTGTAGTTCTTTCTATCACCAAAGTACACAGGCTTGCACCTTTGTATTTTTATCTGATTTTTTAAATACTTTTTTTGCTTCAAATCAAACTTTGTAATGTTGTGATTCTCCCCTTAGCTGGTTGGTTTAGTTCATGGCTTAAACCACTTTTAACCAAGACTTTTTTGTAATCACTATGGGAGAAATGAATGGAAAAAATACTTTCTGTTACCAGCCCCGCTGAAAAAGTGGACAGGCACTAATGCACTCTATTGGGAGATACCAGGGTCTATGCCTCTAACATTGGTGACAGCTTAACGGCTAACTTGGATCATGTGTGCCCTGATAACCAATCACATTACAGCCTTGACGTCATTGAATTTCATTCAGTTGTGCGACAGTCAATCATTGTTTGTGGATACCATAGAAATGAATGAGAAGTGCTGGAATCATTCCTGTCGTGTAATTGTCTGTGACTTCTCTTATAAATATCAAAAAATAGATCAATCCAAAATGAATGTTTAAGAGCAAACATGTTTAGCCGATGGGCTGTCGATTCATTAAATGATAAGCCATTTTCCAACAATAGCTGTTTATTCAGTGTATCGAAGCCTCTCCTTCATTGACATCCATTAAAAAACATGGCCTCTGGTCTCCTTCCCTGCATACCACAGCATTACCAGGCAGGCATAATGCTTTTTTTTGATAACCTTGCAGGCTTGCCGTCAAATGGCTTTGTTTAAGGTGTTGACTTGAAGCACCGCCTTGTAGACCAATCGGTGTATGACATCAAAGTACAACAAGAGCAATTCGAAAGCATACAGAGCTTTATTTGCTTTAATTACAAAACGTTGTGAACACAGCTACAAAACAACCCACAGCAACAGTGTAAAAGTAGCGGGGAAATGAAAAGGTTTATTGAAACTTATAGACAAAATTAAAAAAAAAAAAAAAAAAAAAGGTTCAGGCCTTTATGTTTTGTATCATATATATGATACATCAGGCTTCTCACTACTAATATTACTATAGTATATTAGTAGTGAGAGCATTGAGCTTATACTCAAGGAGGACAAAAAACACCTACATTTTATTAATAGGCCCAAAATTGAGCAAAAATAAGCAATTTGGTGAAGTTATTTATATGGCCAAAAAGTAATGTGAAATTCTGATAGCTTGTAATGTAGGCCTAATTATTTTTTATAACCGAATAATAGGTAATTTAGTAGATTGTGTACAACAGGGTTTTTATTTTTTGTTTTGCAAAGTTTTGATCATGTTGATATTATAATAATGTTGATACAGTATGTTAGAGGACTTCATGTATCAAATATGATACAGTAGGCTTTATGGGGTCAATGAGTGAATGTTTATCGCTAGCTTTACTCTGTGTACAACCCTTACAAAAAGATACCATGGTAACTAGCTTCAGAAGAACATACCTTAGTAACTGCAGTTCAGTTGTTATTGAGATATACAGTAACTGGAAAGTTGCCAAAATTACAATTCATCTTAAGCTCAAGTATGTTAATGTTATGGCATATTAATATACTAATCATGGTGTATTACCATCACATAATTTTTTTGTAAAAAAAAAAAAATATATATATATATATATATATATATATATATATATATTGACAAACTAAGACTACCATGTTTAACTTTTCAGGTAAATATCCAACATTTTTGGGATAACAGAGAAAAAAAAACACAAGGAATTTGGATAGAAAGAAAGAGGAAGGGAGAGGTTAAGAGAAAAAAAACTAAAGTTGATAACAATCGCTGCTTCCTCACAGAGATGGTGTTTGGAGAAGCTCTAGACTAGAGAGATAATAGAGTCAAATACAGGACTGAGGAATTGGACTCAGGCTGATAGGGAAGAGACGAATCAAAGTCTTCGCAAAAACACCTCCAAGCAGCTCCAGCAGTAATGAACCCCTGCGAAACGGAGGTTGCTGAGCCATAAAATATGCATTGCTATTTTGAGAGGCATATTTGGAAAAAAAACCCTCAAATAATGCTGTATATGCAGATAGATTTTGCCTCCTTTCTGCACAGAAATTTGTTTAAAAATAGACTTGCCATCGTACTTCGCCATATAAGCTGTAAACAACCTTTTTTGTTCAGACAGTATGAGAACTTCCAGTACTGGCATTTACTCTTCATCAGTACTCAAAACCACAACTTCTCAATGACAAATCATCTTTAAAGGATGTGTCATCCAAAATGTTGCTTATGATGAGAATTGGAAGTGTGCACATAGGATTTGAGGTGCTGAGGTTTCGTCAATCATTAATCCGAAAACTCAGAAGCTAAAGATGAAGGTTACCTCATGCCAGGCAGATTGTTCGACTGCTCCATTTTACAGAGTATGCTGAAGCCTGCGGCTGGGAAGCAATTTATATAACTTCATTAAAATGTCCTTTCTCATCCTTCTGCCATTATGTCTATTTTTGAATGGTGTCACACAAGTGTAACCGCATTGATTATAGTTTATGGCTGCACTTGTTTCTTTAGAAAAGAGAGCAGTCCCCCCCTTTTTTTTTTTTTTTTTTAATTAATGAAATGATTTCTGTTTTGGCTCAATATGCTCCTGTCAGTTGTAATTCTTTTCTCCTCTGACAGTGGACCTTGCTTAATGAACCAGACGATGATGAGGAAGAGACTTATATGGCAACTAGGCCATATCTTCAAAGATTTATTGGAAAGCTCTTATCTATCAGTGCAGGTGCACAAAGACAAGTCTTGTGAAGTCTAGACGTGATTGCTGTGACATATAATTGCAACATATTTTTTGCTGTGGGGATAAAACACAAAGCAGCTCCTAATTAACTGATGACACCTCAATTTCATGTTCAGCAAAACCACCATCCAACCAGATATGCCATCACTGTTGTTACTCGGTATCACTGACATAAGGGGTGAAAAGAGTCAGAAAAATCGCCTCGAAAGAAATCCAATTAATTCTTCCTCATTATGCCACCAGTTCAAACGTGACAAGCAAAAGACAAAAGAGTTTCTTTAAGGAGATGTCGGGAATTTGCTTCTTTAGCTCCCTGATAAGAATTACTTATTATAGTTAACTGAAACTAAAACTAAAACCATAAAAAAATGTTAACTGAAATAAAATAAAAGATAAAAAAAAAAAAACATATTTTATTTCAGTAAGTTGCAAAGGCAACATTTCTTATTTTCATTTAGTTTAACTTTAGTTAAAAGTTTGTGATTTAGTTATTTTAGTTAAAGAATGGAAAATATACAAATAAAAACTAATTAAAAATATGAAATAGAAACTATAATGGTATCTCAATGATATTAAATTAACTCTGGCTTGTTATCATAGAGGATAAATATTGTAACTTCAGCTTAATATGCATACTGCTATAATAATTTATTATTAAACAGATGATTAGCCTTGTGTTATATCTTTGAATTGTTTATTATATATTATACTACAGTGGTATATTATATTATATTATATTATATTATATTATATTATATTATATTATATTATATTATATTATATTATATTATATTATATTATATTATATTATATTATATTATATTATATTATATTATATTATATTATATTTAATGCTTGGCAAACAATTATTTTGCGATTAATCGCATCCAAAAAAAATGTTTGTGTTTACATAATATGTGTGTGTGCTGTGTATACTTATTTTGTATATTTAAAAACACACACATACATGACATATATATATATATATATATATATATATATATATATATATATATATATATATATATATATATATATATATATTTAAGAAATATTTGCATTTATATACTGTACATATATTTAGATAATTTATATTATATATAAATATAAATATTTTTTATATAAATCTAACATTTTTTTTCTTACATATATACATGCATGTGTGTGTATTTATATATACATAATAATTATACACAGCATACACACATATATTATGTAAAAAGAAACTTTTATTTTGGATGTTTTTGCCCAGCATTAATTATGTTATGTTATGTTATGTTATGTTATGTTATGTTATGTTATGTTATGTTATGTTATGTTGGCAAGGCAATTTTATTTGTATACCACATTTCATACACAATGGTAATTCAAAGTGCTTTACATAAAGAAGAAGAATAAAAATAAAACATAAGGAATAGAAATAACTAGAAAATTATGTATTTTATTATATTATATTACAGTTTATATTAGTGCTGTACCATGATCACCTGGTTTTGTAAGAATTTTGTGTTGTGTTGATAAAGCAACGATTTCCATTATTAAACATGCTAAACAATAACCATTAATATTTTAAATATTTGGAAAATATTTGTTTCATTTTTTTTAATAACTACATTAAAAACCAGTCAGTAAACAGCTTAAAGTCTTACAAGCCTATACATCATGGCAATGGTTCCAAGTTAATTTAAAATCAGACATAACCAATATTGACTCATGATTTACTGGGGAAGTTAGTTGAGAACTCAGTAATGATTCACTGAGGGATTCTGATTCAAGTTTGTAATTCACAAGCAGGTTTGTGAATCTTTGTAAATGATTCATTAAAAAGAACCAGCCGTGATGGGGACCCAAGCAGACACAAGGAGAATTGCACCAAAATGTAAACATGGAAGCGATGTTGGCATCTATAAAGATGTTTATTACAAGCAGATGTGCAAATAAATATGGTTAGGATCAAAGATAAAATGGGTTATCAATAAAAACAGTCTAAAAACTGGAACTGTTAGGTACTAAAACAGCACAATAGTGAACAATAGTTAAAACAAGTCAATAAATACAATAAATAGGACGGACAAAACTAACACATACAGTATCTCACAGAAGTGAGTACACCCATCACATTTTTGTAAATATTTTATTATATCTTTTCATGTGACAACACTGAAGAAATGACACATTGCTACAATGTAAAGTAGTGAGTGTACAGCTTGTGTAACAGTGTAAATTTGCTGTCCCCTCTAAATAACTCAACACACAGCCATTGATGTCTAAACCGCTGGCCACAAAAGTGAGTACACCCCTAAGTGAAAATGTCCAAATTGGGCCCATGGAGCTCACCAGAGCTTCACAGGTTGCCACTGGAGTCCTCTTCCACTCCTCCATGACAACATCACAGAGCTGGTGGATGTTAGAGACCTTGCGCTCGTCCACCTTCCATTTGAGGATGCCCCACAGATGCTCAATAGGGTTTAGGTCTGGAGACATGCTTGGCCAGTCCATCACCTTTACCCTCAGCTTCTTTATCAAGGCAGTGGTCGTCTTGGAGGTGTGTTTGGGGTCGTTATCATGTTGGAATACTGCCCTGCGGCCCAGTCTCCGAAGGGAGGGGATCATGCTCTGCTCATTCATGGTTCCCTCAATGAACTGTAGCTCCCCAGTGCCGGCAGCACTCATACAGCCCCAGACCATGACACTCCCACCACCATGCTTGACTGTAGGCAAGACACATTTGTCTTTGTACTCCTTACCTGGTTGCCGCCACACACGCTTGACACCATCTGAACCAAATAAGTTTATCCAGTAATACCCTTAGTCTGCTTGTCTTCAGCAAACTGTTTGTAGGCTTTCTTGTGCATCATCTTTAGAAGAGGCTTTCTTTCTGGGACAACAGCCATGCAGACCAATTTGATGCAGTGTGTGGCGTATGGTCTGACCACTGACAGGCTGACCCCCCCCACCCCTTCAGCCTCTGCAGCAATGCTGGCAACACTCATACGTCTATTTCCCAAACAAAACCTCTGGATATGATGCTGAGCACGTGCACTCAGCTTCTTTGGCCGACCATGGCGAGGCCTGTTCTGAGTGGAACCTGTCCTGTTAAACCACTGTATGGTCTTGGCCATCGTGCTGCAGCTCAGTTTCAGGGTCTTGTCAATCTTCTTATATCCTACGCCATCTTTATGTAGAGCAGGGGTGGGGAACGTTGATCCTAGAGGGCCATTGTCCTGCAGAGTTTAGCTCCAACCCTGAAAACAAAAACACTCACCTGCCTGTAACTTAAGTAATCCTGAATACCTTGATTAGCTTCAGGTGTGTTTAATTAGGGTTGGAGCTAAACTCTGCAGGACAATGGCCCTCCAGGATCAATGTTCCCCATCCCTGATGTAGAGCAACAATTCTTTTTTCAGATCCTCAGAGAGTTCTTTGCCATGAGGTGCCATGTTGAACTTCCAGTGACCAGTATGAGAGAGTGAGATCGATAACATCAAATTTAACACACCTGCTTCCCCATTCACACCTGAGACCTTGTAACACTAACGAGTCACATGACACCAGGGAGAGAAAATGGCTAATTGGGCCCAATTTGGTCATTTTCACTTAGGGGTGTACTCACTTTTTGTGGCTAGCAGTTTAGACATTAATGGCTGTGTGTTGATTTATTTTGAGGGGACAGCAAATTTACCCTGACAAGCTGTACACTCACTACTTTACATTGTAGCAAAGTGTCATTTCTTCAGTGTTGTCACATGAAAAGATATAACAAAATATTTACAAATATGTGAGGTGTGTACTCACTTCTGTGAGATACTGTACATTTCCATAAATCCCCTACAGTTCACACTTTCTTTAAGGCCATGCCCACTCACCTAAAATAGGAAATAGGAACAGTAAGAGCACAGTAAAAACAGTGATGGAAGTCAACTTCAGTGTCTCTCCATCATACCAGAGTAATTTTTTGGTGAATCAGTAATTGTGGCTCATGCTGTGTCATGCAGGAAACACCGGCTCTTTACTCCACCTTGTAAGTTGATGTTTGTTAAAACAACATAAACTTTGCTGACTCTTGCCAATGGCAGCTAGATTTGAAATGATTGTTGCAAAAACCAACATTATTTTCCTCCCACTTTCTTTTAGCATGTTGTTCATTTCAAAACATAAACACAAATGTATGACCCATGTTAAATTGCATTAAATTACCCAATTGCAAGAAACATGTTACATCAAAACATGATGTGAAATCAGGAGGAAACATCAACTGGAGCAAACTTAATGGCATTAGGGGTTAGTGAGTGACCCAGGGAATGCAATTTGCTTCTTTTAGTTAAATTCTAAAGCAGGTGTGCTCGTCCGTGCATGTAGGCCTATTTTAAAGGAAGGTACAAAAGTTGAAGGTTGGTCAGATTTTAAATTAGATAGTGCATTAGTGCATGCAGAGCTGTAATAGGCATTAGCATTACTAGGGTACAAACCCGTGGGAAACAACCCGTGATGTTACTGACTTAAGAGAGCCTTACTATGCAAGTCTGATATTGAACAACTAATATGTGCATACAACAGAATATGCACATATACTAAAAGGCTAATATATTATCACACACATACTGAGAGTCGTTTTTTTATTCCCTGCTCCCATTCTGTCATCCCCACCCAGCAGATGTTATGCATCACTTCACAGTTACTGGAAGAAAAGCAATAAACACACTGGGAGATGTTCATATAACCAAAGGTGTCTATAACAAACAAAATTATATCCCGACAAAATGATCCGCAGTTAAAATTCCAGCTACCCGCCTCATTAACTTCATTCTGCGTTCTCCCTCCTCATGTTGTCTTGTTGGCCTGTTTAAGATCTATTTTTGGCTCGTTGTTGAGATCTTTGGAGACACCTACCTCTTTCACTTTCCAAAATGTCCTAAACCCACCAATCAAATGGTCTGATTGTTTCCAGACTTTTTTAGCTTCTGGTCAGTTTAACAATGGCTTGAACTTTTTAACTGGCTATGGAATTGGCCTCTTGACCTGTAGTTGACATTTGTATGGATCCTAAAAGATTGTCTGGCTTCATTGACCTTTTAGCTTTCACGAGGGCTTTCTGTCCATATCGAGAGGATGGTTTGTGCAGTGAATAGTAATGACCAGTAATGATTTGGTATGTGAGATTACAGGCAGATTCTGGTTTGGGCATCTTGAGATGCTTGCAGTCTGTCCTTGCAGATAAGAGGCTCTTCAGACAGATTATTACTGAGATGGAAGACTCGAGCAGGGACTGAAGTATAAAGAACATGAGAAGTTAAACTTTCAAACCCACCAGAGATGGTGCTATGACTCCCTAAATGATTTAAGGCCCCTGCTGCTGTTTTCAAGAAATAGTTCAGTCAAAATTGAACATTCTGATATCATTTACTCACCTTCATGTCCTTCCAAACCTGTTTCTTGATTTTTTTATTTATTTATTTATTTTTTTGTGAAACACTGCTATTTTTTTTAAATTAATATTTATGCATCTCTTTACAATTACAGTTCAATATATACTATTTAAAAAAATATATTATTTATGCACTCTATTCCAAGTCTTCTGAAAAATAGAATTGAGTGAGATGACTGAATTTTCTTTTTCTTTCTTTCTTTCTTTCTTTCTTTCTTTCTTTCTTTCTTTCTTTCTTTCTTTCTTTCTTTCTTTCTTTCTTTCTTTCTTTCTTTCTTTCTTTCTTTCTTTCTTTCTTTCTTTCTAACTGCATGAAATCATTTGGCAAGTGCAGTTTTCGTTCCTGTGTTGTTGATTTATTTCAAGTTTGGGAAGCTATTTTTTGCACAGTAGCTGCTTTTTTAGTTATGTCACTTATGAGCTATGATTTGCAACTTGCTGATCTGTTGTGGTAGCATTCTCATTTTAGACTGCATCTGATTGGATTAAAATTGGGGTAGTGCAGGATGATTTCATCAGTATTTTTTACAACTTATTTTCTCTTAGAGGTACGCTAGCATATACATACAGTAATTTAAAATTTACATTCACTACCATTCAAAAGCTAAAAAAATCAGTTCCCACAAAAATATTAATCAGAACAACTGTTTCCAGCATTGATAATAATAAATGTTATTTAAAATTTTAATAATAAACAATTGAAAACAGTTCTTTTAAAGGGTTAGTTCACCCAAAAATGACCTCGTCATTCCACGCCGGGAAGGAAAATTTTAACAGTGACTTTAGTACCTTTCTGGACCTTGAATGTGGTAATTATGTTGCTTTCTATGGGGGATACAAAAAAAAAAACCTCGGATTTCATCAAAAATATTTTTTTTTTGTGTTCCGTAGATGAAAGAAGGTCTTAATGGTTTGGAATGACATGAGGGTGAGTAATTAATGACAGAAATTTCATTTTTGGGTGAACTAACCCTTTAAATTGTAATAATATTTCACAACATTACTTTTTACTGTATTTTTGATCAAATAAATGCAGCCTTGGTGAGCATAAGAGACTTCTTTTAAAAACATAAAAAAATCCTACCAACCCCAAACTTTTGAGTGGTAGTGTACATTGATTATAAGACTCACATTTTGATTTCATGGGATCTTTAAATTGCAGGTGTTCTACCCAAGATAGTTGAGATACAAAACTTGTCAATGCTCAGTAGGACAACAACTTACTTGACTTGTAAGCTCTCCAATCGAAGTCTATTGATGATAATGCTACACAACATGGCAACAACAAGCTATAGAGAGATGTCACCTCTATTACTGGAGCCTAGGGATTACTGATGATGCCTCAAGCACTTGAATGAGATGAGGATCACAACGCTAAAAGAAGGTCATGCTTTAGGTTGCGCTGGTTTGCTTTGTTCATTAAATTCAGTGAGCGTATATATACTTGCATTTATATGGCTGTGGAGCTTATCAGTTGTGCACTTCTAATGAGATCATCAGCCCATTTCAGTGGACAGACTCAGTGGAGTCAAAATTCACCAGAGTGCCACAGTCTCGCACAGCCATTAGGCCAGGACTGCTTTAATGGAGGCTGTCTAACGAGGGTCTTTTGTGCTCATTTTGAACTGTGCAGTGCTTGGCATGTGTTTCATATGAACAAAAAGCCTCAGACTTGTACTCCATATGGGTTCCAAGGTGCTGAAACAGGCTTTTTAAAAAAGCATCAACCACAGATTGTAAAAGTATTTCATCTGAATGCTCCAGGCCCTTGGTGCATGGCGATTTGGCTGACAACAACAAGCAGGTGTTTTGGAGAACAATGCAAGCAAATAAGGCTGTTCGGTGTGTTACTGGAGCAAAGATGAGTATGTAAGAAGACAGTTCAAAAGTTTGGGTTTGGTAAGGTTTTTTTATTTTTACTTTACTTATTTATTTATTTATTTTATTTTTTTATTTTTTTGAAGAAATTAATACTTACCAGCTGAATAAATTATATTTTTAAATATATTCAAATAGAAAACAAATGGTTATTTTAAATTGTAACAATATTTCACAATATTAACTTCTTTCAAAACCACACAAAAAAACAGTAGAGTGTGTCCAAAGATATTTTCAGTATACATTTTACAGAGAAAATCCCCTTGAAGCAAGGAACAAGGCTCCATCAGATTTCTGGTTATTCTCAATGATCTTTAGCCGCTACAGCACATCACTCTAATATGGATGATTTACATTACAATATGGATGACCTAAATTAAAATAGTCCGTCTCAGTTACCTGTCATACGCAAAATCAAATTTGCCCTTATTTTATTCCTGTAGCTTTAGTGGGTTCTGACATCTAAGTTCTCCTGGATTGGTGATGGCACATTGACATTTCTACAGTTCAGTGCTTCAGGCCCACAAGAACAAATCTGAGTTCTCTCTGATCTGTTATCCTTATATCCTGCTATTTTTTTTATTTTGGGGAAAAATTGCATGGAATATAGACTTTATGTAGCCCCGCCCCTTTCAATGCTGCGCCTATTGTCTTTTGTCTTCCGGTTTGTATTTCCACAGTGATCTTACATATTTATGAATGAACTGCTCATTTCAAAATTTTCCCTGTCTACTGACATTTTTTAAGACATCTGCTTTAAACATTACAATCCTCATTATAACTTTCATTAACTCTACAACAAGTAAATCCACTTCACCAGCTAAATATTCTTTGACAGCGATGCCATAGATATATACAGAGCTACCGCAAAAACGGAAGTTCAAAGACGGTATTATAAAGATGGCAGCATGCTTGTTTCTCTGGCACATAAGGTCTATAGTCCTGTATTAATTCAATTCTGAATTATTCACTTCAGCTGTCTCCAGTTGAATGTGTAATCATTGTTTGCTGATTATTTCTTTTTATTATTTTTTTGCACAAGTGCACTCTCACCTCAAGTGTCTCTTGTAACAGTGTTGGTGGCCAGCAGCTATAATTACTATTTTTTCATTAATGAGGTGAAAGATGTTTCAATCATTTTATTTGAACGATCTTTCTATAGTAAGTACGGCATCGGCTTAAAGATGGCTTGAAGAATTGGGAGGTTCTCTTATCACAGAGCTCTTGACCAGCACGGCTGCTGACTCAACTGAAGCGGACAATTTATTGTCTAATTACCTCTCAAGAGTGTAATCACAGTCACTTCCTGCAGCTTCAAAAGACCTTCTGGAATAAAACACGATTACTTAGTACTTAAAGAGTGTCTTCTGAGAGAATCGCAGGTAAAAGAGAAACAGCCTGTGACAGTGATTTTAACCTTAACGTTTTCCTGGATCCTCCAGAATAATAGTCCTGTCAAGTCCTGACCTTATCCCTAATCCCTAACCATTAGCTACCTCTAAAATCAGAAGGAAATTATAGGTTGTGTGGCAGGGTGAGCAAAGACAGCTGAACTGTAAACCTAAACCTTGATAGGAATGTTATTCCAGGACTAGTCTCAGCCTCAGACGTCACACCCACGGGCCGTTGGCTGAAAGTCTGATGCATATGGCACACAAAATTGGAAACAATTTCAAAGTCGTCATCTGATTGGTTGAATTCTACAGAATTACCGGGAGACGTGTGTCACGTTCTTGCGGCTCCATTGTTGCAGTAAACTTGCTCAACATTCTAGAATGAATAATTTATTATTAGATACACGCCGGTCAGTTATTGTAGGGACATCGACTTTATATTTTCACTCCCCTAAACATGACGCAGAACAAAACAATGTTTCATTTTGTGATTGGTTGCTTTACATGTCTGTCAGACAGCCTTTGGGCAGTCCTTGGCCAATGAAAGCTGCAATAGAGTCCAGACCTTCTGCCGTCAGTCTGAAGGTCTGACTACGCAAGACTGTTCCAGGACCAACAGGGATCTTGGATCCTGTCCTTCTTGGTGACAATAGCTATTCGGTTGTTAAGTCTGACGTCACACGGCAGCGCTTTCGGGTCCTAGCGCTCTATCTCATACCATAAGAAAACAACAAATGGTGCTAATATACACACACGATGTTGTGTAATACTACAAAAAATTATAACCTTTATCTCCATATCAAAATTCCAGATGGCCAGACAATGATTCATCTTTTATAAATCGTTAAAATATTAATGTCTGTGACGCTGTGAGCATGGCGACTGTTGTATAGACTGTAAGTATTTAAAATGTTAATTTTTTTTTTTGAATTATTTATGTTTAATATGACTAAATAGTGATCATAAACGGCCGTCGATGGCATTCTCAAGTGAAATGAGTCGAGGCTTGGACCCGGAAACGGCGTTCCTTACGTCACGACTTAACAAGCGGATAAGGAAACGTTTTATTGTGCTTCCTATTTCCTCTCCTTTCTTCTCAAGCAGTCTGCCGTCTTTGGTTTGTAATTCATTAATGGTTATTGTTCTTATAAGTCTCTCCCCATAGGAAATTAAATTAGATCTCTTTAATACCTCCATTGTTTCTTCTAGACTGCAATGAGATTACATAGAGTGCAAATGGAGACTGTCTTAAGGCTGCTAGCTGCTTCAAAGATTTTACTTCTGTGAAAAAGACTGCATTGATCTTGTCTCGAACGGTGCTCAGATTTGTCAAGTCAGAAATATCAGTATAAAGTAAAACATTTTTCATCAAATTTTTCCAAGACCAAGTAATTTTATGTTCATAAAATAACATAAAATCAGAGCAACATCTAAGCAACACATATTCCTCTGGGTGTCTAATCAGTCAACACTGATAAACTCATATCACTGAACCTGACACACGTTGCATAGCAGACATTACTGCGCCTATTGGATCTCCGTCAAACACACCACTCCCTTTCCTCTCTCCTCCCTTTTCCTCTTCACTTCCCTCCACATTCTTTTGAAGACTTTCTCTTCCTCTCTCCAATACACACTCCACGAAGTCACTTCTGAGAGTTGCGGTCTGCCTTGCAGTCAAACAAACACTGGTGTTCTCCTGTGCTCTCTCTCTCTCTCTCTCTCTCTCCGTATCGTTCTCTCTCTCTCCTCCTCCTCTCACACGCTCTCTCGTGCGTGCCTCAGTCGCTCTCCGCTGCTCAGTTCATCATGTTGGCTGGAGAATGCTGCGTGCGGCAGCACTCTCTCTCCTGCCCTGGCGCGGGACACATCTGTCCCACCCGCCGCAGCTGAGCACTCTTACAGAAGAAGACGAGCCAGAACGGCAGCAGCAGGAGGAAGAGGACGAAGACGAAGGCTCAGGGGCGATCCAGGCAGACCCCATGTTCCAACAGACAGTTTACCTGCTGGAGGGTCCGGAGGACATGGTGTCATCCGGGGGGCTGAAGTCTCCAGACTGGGTGTACGAGTCCTACTACCGTATGACCCAGCAGCATCCACTCATCGTGTTCCTGTTGCTCATCGTCATGGGAGCATGTCTGGCTCTGCTCACCGTGTTTTTTGCCTCTGGACTGGTAAGAGACAGTTATTTATCCTCTTACTACTCTTTTTGTACTTTTCTGTCTTGAATTGGACCACAATGCTCCATGTATCTTAAGTCAGTGGTTCTCAACTGGTTTTGCTTCAGGACTTTTCATTGGACATAAAGTTGTGACCCAACAGTTGAATCCAAAACTGAATTTTTGTGGTGCAAAAATGGCATGCCGTACATCCCATCCATGTTGGCGTCTAATTTGGCTAGCCTACAGATGAATTTGTGACAAAATAACATAGAGTTTGATTCGACACTTTGCCTTTAATTTCAACAACAACAAAAAACACGGAAAGCACTTTGTCTTCCCTCTTAAAAGTTGATAAGCCAGTTTATTTTGCAAAATTATGTGGTTGTTTGCTTTTCGCATTGCATTTTCTCTGCTGTCTGACCCCATCAGAATAGACGTACGGGTCGAGAGACATGTACTCTTCTTAGTTCATCCAGAAATTGATATTCTATCATCATTTACTTGCCCTCATGTTGTTCTGAACCAGTTTTTATTCTTCCATGAAACACAAAAGGAGACATTTTGAAGAATGTTCTGGTCATGTTTTTTCCTTTAATTACAATAAATGTGGATTGAAAAAAAAAAAAGGTCCATAAAAGTGTTACTTGACTTCTGTAGTCATACCATTGAGTAACAGCCCAAAATATAAATCAGTATTTTAGAAAAGTAGAGATGCCCAATTTCTGAAAAATTGTTCATTTGAGTTCTTTTTAGAGTATCATTTGATCCAATTCACAAAACTGTCTGAATGATTCATTCATGAATCGGAATAACACGGTTCACATATTCAATTTACTGACTGTAAACAGAAGATTTTCAGTGTTTTTGTCACATAAAGCTGTCAGACTTCAGCTGACTTGGAATATTAGTCATAAAAACCACTTGTATGATACATTTGTCAGTTTTAAAGCTTGAAAGCTTCAGTTCTCATCCATTGTAATTGCATGCACATTTTCCAGAATTTCTTCTTAGGCATTCTGCAGGTTGTAATGACTTGAGTGCGGGTAAACAATGAATGAAAGTTCATTTTTAGGTAAACTGTCCCTTTAAGATGTTTTTGTTTTGTTCCTATTTTAGAAGGCTATTCATCTTCCTCCCTCATCCCACAGTTGTGGTTGTGGTAACGCTGCAGAAATGGGGTTTTGGTCTATGAGAGAGTGTTGTACTTGTGTGAGAGGAGTGCAGCACTCTATCTGTGTCTGCATGTGTCTCTTTTTCTCTCTGTGGCAGATTGTGTGAATCTCTTTGGTGAAAGAGCTGTTTCTGAGAGCTGCACTTCTGCAACCCTCATTTTCACCTGCTGTTTCACTCATTCTCTCTCGGAATCTCTTTCTCTCTCACCAGATGCTCACTTGTCTGTGTTTATGTGTAATGGGTTTGTAGATTATTGCAAGCGGTGTATTTGGACTGCACTGTGAACCCTAAAACGTTGTCTCAAAATAATATAGTAATCTCTGTGCATAATTTAATATGGTGAACTTAACCATTTCATTTAAATAGTTGCAACAATTTACTCCTCACTCCTCATTAGAGATATGCAAAACTATATTTCAAAACCAACTAGTCAGTGGGTTATCTGAAATACTAGTCAACTAATCTGCAACATTTTCATTTTTGGGTGAACTATCCCTTTAAGAAAGCCCTTTGTAATTAAAGGCAGGGTAGGTGATTTGCTTCAAAAAAAATTTTATTATGTTGGTTAAAAATCTCTTCACTTCCCGATAGCAATCACTAATTTAAGTGGTCTAAATGTATTTATATGTATTTATATCATCTGTGGAAGGTGTAGGACCATAAAATGTTCGTGCAATCATATCACTTGGTCCGAGGGATACGATAGGATGTCCTTCCTGCCTGTTAACATAGGTATTTCCATACCCTCATGCACCCTGTTCGCACAGGGTTTTCAACATGGATAATCATAAGAAATGTTTCATGACCAGAAAATCTGCTTATTTGAATGATTTGAAATCATTGAAAATTTGAGTAATGGCTGCTGAAAATTCAGCTTTAACATCACAGGAATAAATTACATTTTAAAAATATATTAAAATAAAATACTGTAAATTGTAATATTGACAATATTCTACTGTATTTTTGATGCAACAAATGTAGCCTTGGTGAGCATAAATACTTGACAGGTCAAAATAGAGGACAAAGTGCTTTAAAATGTTTAACTTGACACAATGTCTTACAAATTTTGGTGTATACATCTAGTGTTGGTAGTGTTGAACATCAGTAATGGTTGCAATTTGGTTGCATTTCATTTTGTGATTTCAGATATGAAGCACAAACTGAAGAGAAACTGAAGAGTTTCATGGTCCTATAATCACATATTTTTAAGGGCATTGATAGACAGTCCATCTTATATATTTTGGAGGGCTGGAATCAGAAGCATAGACTAAAGCTCCCCCAAACCCCCCCAAAAAATAAATAAACAGCAGACTATCAGCGCACTATATAAAAAAGTCAAGCACACTATCAGCATGCTAATTAAGGCATGGGCACAAAAACAGAACAAATCTCAGTTGATCGACCTCACTTATCAATTAGTCAGTCACTAGACGACGGGTTGTGACCATCCCTAGACCCCATTCTTTCAGACGGTAACATTTACTGCCCAATGCGCAGGGACCACATCCTTCATTTTATGCGGAGCCTGTGTGTGGTAACACAGCTCCCATCACTCTCCTGTGGTTTAACTCCGGGTATGTTGTTTTGAAGCGCTGAGGCTCTTATCTTGGAAACAGCAGTCTGTTTTACACAGACTGGCTAATGGGGCCGGAAAATGTCACGAAACACAAACTTTGCTTTATCGTTGTTTCTCTGTCGGTCGTGCCTTTTTGTTTCAGTTTTGGGCAGGAAGTTCTGCCTTCTCCACATTGAATGCTTATCTTGTTTTTTCACAGCAAATCTGTCTAAAGATTGTGTTGCTGCTGCACTGTCCTGAGAGATTAACGATTGATGTGGTGGCGGAGTTGTGCGATAACACGGCTGAAAATAAGAACAAAAGTTCACTCGAATAGAAAGACACATTAATCAGGTGCAAGCGATGGAACGCTGGTTAATTAAAGTAGTTTTTCCTTTAAAAAAAAGTGGAAAACATGTATTTTTTTTCTTATGGACATTGCACGCATTTTCAATATCTTGAGATACTTCATCCTAAAAGGAAGCTTATGGGTGAAGACTTGAATATTGATCTGCAAATAAGCAAGTATTTTATTTTATTACCAAAACATGCACTATTGATAATTCAGTGTGCAAACAAGTAAAAATATCAAAATATAATAAAGTATTTAAAACAGGAAAAAAAAAAAAAAATGTGTGGTTACAAATAGTATAAATATGATGTCACATTGGCAAAATGTTAACATTTTAAGAGGAATGCAATGTAAACAATAGTTTTGTATCATTTAAAGATGTAAAGGGGTGATGCGGGGAAGATGAATTGGCATTTGTGTTATTTTAACATTATTTATAGCCTACTCTGTACATACAGTTACATGCAAAGGTGGACAATTTCCACATTCAAGCATTTCATTATAGTACAGTGGGTATAGGCAGCCTTTTATGGCAAATTTAGGTCATGACCTAAACTTTTGATTTTCCTTTACAATAATCAATACAAATATTTGCTATTAGTAACTATACTTTTTTGCACCATCTCAGGCTTTGAGGATCTCCCAGTCAGACTTGAACAGTGAATTGTTAACTGGAGATTCACTCTGACCAGATTATTGAATCAGCTCACCCGATGAGTTGTTGACTCGGAAGTCCAATTCACAAATTAATCATTCAGTGTGATTTACAGAACGATTTCGCCGGTTCATTAATTAGAATCAGTTTGTCAACAAATTCTACATTATTATCACGCAATATTAAAAAAAAGATATGTTTTTATGAAATGTTAAAAAAACGAAATGTAAAAAAAAAAAAAAAAAAAAAAATCGAAAAAGAAATGTAAAAAGTACAATATTATGCTTTGGAATGTAGAGAAGTGAAAGTTTCCCAAAATAAAAATATTCTAATAAAGTACAGAAGTACAGTAAACACGTACTGAAGTACAGTAATGAAGTAAAAATACTTTGCGACTGTCACAGATTGTAACTAAATATTTGATGTTCTCACAGATGGGTGTATGGTGATAGTAGTTTTAAACAGATTTTAGATTTTTTTTTTATCCATTTATTTGCTGAAATGTATTTAGATTTTGATTTGTACAATTTTTGAAGAAATTTTGAGTGGTGTTTGGCCGTGCAAAACTGGTATGTAGGGCTGGGTATCGTTCAAAGATTTTCGATACCGAGACGATACCGATACCTTGACTTCGATACCGATACCTAAACGATACCTTTTTCGATACCAATTTTATAAAATCTGTTTAAACAAGATTACATAACCTAAAAAAAAATCTTTGGTTTTATATTTTAACTTTGTTGACTTTTTTTCAGACTCAAAGACTCACATTAATGATTCATCTCTCATCCACCCGCAATTAATTTGAATGTTATTTTTGTTATGATTATCCGCAGTATCAGGAGGACGCTGATACCCCTTTTTCAGCAGAATTTTTCGCGTTCTGGAGCCAGAGGCAGAGCCTGTGCTCGTGCAGGCGAACGAGCCTGTCACGAACCGGTCGCGAGTTTCCATAGACTTGAGGGAAGAACGCTGATGTAAAGCTGCTGTGTGTTGTACCTGTCCATAACTAGTCTAAAAAACTTGCGCGTTCCCAGCCCTACTGGTATGGCTATAAACTTACTAAAGGCTCCGATATACTTCAAACGAAATTGAAGAACAAACTGGTGTTTCAAACGAAATCAGGCCAAACTGAAGTTTGTTTTGTGTTCGTATAAGGATTTCGAAACAGTTTACCAAAGCATACTTTCCGGAAAATTTCGCTCTGGCTGGTAAACACCTTCGAACTACCATTGGTCCGTGGAGATTACATAATAGGTGTGCTTTGAGGCTCCGCGTTCTTTTATGTAGAAATCTTCTCCGGTTTATTTCTTCTGTTTAGTCCCCGAGGGTCGGACGTCCGCAAGTAAAAACATGAACACACTGGAGAGCCGCTTTATAGAAAATGAAGTTGTAATTCTGTTGTTCAATACTGTACATCTGCTTGCTTTTAAACAATATATTGTATAAAGTGCTATATAAGTAAACATGTCATGACTTTACTGGAGTGCTGCATTGCAGTGCTCATACAAATATCCACATCATATATGATCAGATGCTTTCATAACTACTGTTTTCTCCCCGCTGTGTGTTGTGTGTTGTTGTGTGTTCTTTTTGTTATTGAAAGGAAAGCATGCAGCACATATTAACATATTTACGTCACTCTCAGCAGAGAGTATATCGGGGCCTTCAGATGTTCTGAGTGTTGGGTTTTTATTGTTGTTGTAGTTGTTTTGCATGTTTTATGACCTGCCAGATGAAAATTGTGGGTTTAATCATAAAAAAAGTAATAGCAAATCTCTCAACAAGTCACATGGTTTGAGGTGTCATTCACGTTTGCTACAAATCTGTACTCTTAACACAAGTCAATCACAAAATAATCAGCGACTACTATAATTGTGCTTTTGAATTGGTCTGGTTTGACTTGATCTGGTTAGTTACTTTAGATGAAAAGCATCTTCTGATTGGCAAATCGGTAACCCTTTCCATTAGGCAATGCTGTATGGAACACACTTGATACCATCTTTATAAATGATGGTGAGGTAAAATGGATACCTTTTTCCTTTCATCCTGATGATAAGATTGTTACTAGCAAGATTTAATTTCTAATGGCTGCATTCCTTCAGATTCTAACCACTTCAAATTACACTGAGAGACAAATCTTGGATCAGACTATTTGGACAAGTGCCACAGACACACATTGTCTAGATGCTTCAATGACAACAGCAAAAACAAACAACCACATGCACACATTCCTGATCAACCGTCCATTTTCCATTCAGTTGATCTGTAAAGAAAAACTTTACTTCTACTCAGTTACAGTTAAAAATCATTTATGCAAGGTGTTATTGTGAATTTGAAAGGAGGCTTTGGGTAAGATCAGGGCAGGGTAACATGGACCCAGCTGAACACGTTATAAAGCTGAAATATGATAATGTGAAGTGGGATGAAGCGAACATGCGGGTTGATCAATTAGATGAGTTATGGATATGACAGCGTCACACCGAGCTGATCTTACCAGCTCATGTGATCATTAAGATTCGCTTATAGTGCCTTTATTGAATTCAGTCACTGACACACTCCACAGCATCTGTAAAATGTGTTGGCCTCTGCTTGGCTGAGTTGATTAGAAATGTAGTGTAAGATGAGCACATCTGGTTTAATGCACACTATTTTACAATCCAAATAGATTTTAAAAAACTGAAATATATCACAGTCACCCTATATTAAATCTAAAAGGGCCTGATTATGAGGTTATTATGTGAATTTTTTTAGGATAGCAAACAGGAATCTCAATAGATGCCACAAACTATTCACACTTAAAAAGGTTTGAATGTCATTGCATAAGAAACATCATACCGAGTGGCATCTGCAAACACATTATGGTTTTCGTAGACATTTTTTCCATTGCTTATAGGTGACTGGCATTCTTCCAAATATCATCCTTTGTGTTCAGCAGAACAAAGACATTTATATAGGTTTGCAACAACCTGAGGGTGAGAAAATGATGACAGAATTTGAATTTTTGGGTGAACTATCCTAATCAGGAAGACCCTTACAAAAAATATACTTAAAATTACACTTAAAGAGATTAGTTCACCCAAAAATTAAAAATCTGTCATCATTTACTCACCCTCAAATTGTTCCAAACCTGTATGAATATCTTGCTTCTGCTGAACACAAAAGAAGATATTTTGAAGAATATGGGTAATCAAACAGTTGATGGGCCAGCAATAGGGCAACAATATGTAAGCGCTTTGACTATCCCCAGTTAGTTAACTGAAAATGGCTAAAGATTCAGCAGCTCGGGTTGAGGTCATTCCACCAGCTAGGAACATTCAAGGTAAAGGTGAAAGTGATTTTGTGCCTCTTTGGGATGGCACCACAAGGTGCCGTTCACTTGCAGATCTCAAGCTTCTGGAAGGCACATAAGTCTGAAGTAGTGAGTTAAGGAAGGAGTGCAGAGCCAGTGGGTTGTTCTGTAGGCAAACATCAATGCCTTGAATTTGATGCGAGCGGCAATTGGCAACCAGTGCAAGTTTATGAAGAGAGGTGTGACGTGCGCTTTCTTCAGCTCGTTAAAGACTACTCTTGCTGCAGCATTCTGGATCAGTTGTAGAGGTTTGACATTGCATGCTGGAAGGCCTGCCAAGAGAGCATTATAATAGTCCATAAGGATAGAACAAGAGCTTGGACAAAGAGTTGTGTAGCATGCACCAAAGGGAAGGGCCTGATCTTACTAATGTTGTATAAGGCAAATAGGACCGGGCAGTTCTAGCAATGTGGTCTGTGAAGTTTAACTGGTCATCAGTCACAACTCCAAGGTTCCTGAATGGAGTTATGTTATGAGTTATGTTATCTTTTGATTGATATATACGTATAATTAAGTATTCTAAGTATACTTGGCTTGTAGTTGTGCTTACTATTTTGATTGTGTTGCCTATTAAATACTTTTTTACAAACCCGATTCCAAAAAAGTTGGGACACTGTACAAATTGTGAATAAAAAAGGAATGCAATAATTTACAAATCTCATAAACTTATATTTTATTCACAATAGAATATAAATAAAATATCAAATGTTGTAAGTGAGACATTTTGAAATGTCATGCCAAATATTGGCTCATTTTGGATTTCATGAGAGCTACACATTCCAAAAAAGTTGGGACAGGTAGCAATAAGAGGCCGGAAAAGTAAAATGTACATATAAGGAACAGCTGGAAGAACAATTTGCACCTTATTAGGTCAATTGGCAACATGATTGGGTATAAAAAGAGCCTCTTAGATTGGCAGTGTCTCTCAGAAGTGAAGATGGACAGAGGATCACCAATTCCCCCAATGCTGTGACGAAACATAGTGGAGCAATATCAGAAAGGAGTTTCTCAGAGAAAAATTGCAAAGAGTTTGAAGTTATCATCATCTACAGTGCATAATATCATCCAAAGATTCAGAGAATCTGGAACAATCTCTGTGCGTAAGGGTCAAGGCCGGAAAACCATACTGGATGCCCGTGATCTTTGGGCCCTTAGACGGCACTGCATCACATACAGGAATGCTACCGTAATGGAAATCACAACATGGGCTCAGGAATACTTCCAGAAAACATTTCTCTGGGCCAAGGCTCATTTAAAATGGACTGTGGCAAAGTGGAAAACTGTTCTGTGGTCAGACGAATCAAAATTTGAAGTTCTTTTTGGAAAACTGGGACGCCATGTCATCTGGACTAAAGAGGACAAAGACAACCCAACTTGTTATCAGCGCTCAGTTCAGAAGCCTGCATCTCTGATGGTATGGGGTTGCATGAGTGCGTGTGGCATGGGCAGCTTACACATCTGGAAAGGCACCATCAATGCTGAAAGGTATATCTAAGTTCTAGAACAACACATGCTCCCATCCAGATGTCGTCTCTTTCAGGGAAGACTTTGCATTTTCCAACATGACAATGCCAGACCACATACTGCATCAATTACAACATCATGGCTGCGTAGGAGGATCCGGAATGTACAATTGAATGTTCAGCACAATCCGGAACGGAATGTACTGAAATGGCCAGCCTGCAGTCCAGATCTTTCACCCATAAAAAAACATTTGGCACATCATAAAGAGGAAAATGCGACAAAGAAGACCTAAGACAGTTGAGCAACTAGAAGCCTGTATTAGACAAGAATGGGAAAACATTCCTATTCCTAAACTTGAGCAACTTGTCTCCTCAGTCCCCAGACGTTTCCAGACTGTTATAAAAAGAAGAGGGGATGCCACACAATGGTAAACATGGCCTTGTCCCAACTTTTTTGAGATGTGTTGATGCCATGAAATTTAAAATCAACTTATTTTTCCCTTAAAATGATACATTTTCTCAGTTTAAACATTTGATATGTCATCTATGTTGTATTCTGAATAAAATATTGAAATTTGAAACTTCCACATCATTGCATTCTGTTTTTATTCACAATTTGTACAGTGTCCCAACATTTTTGGAATCGGGTTTGTACATATTTTGCATACTGTCTTATAAACTTACATTTTTGGCATCCAGTACAAATAGATTTGTTTGAAAATATTGATTTATAAAGAAAACAGCTACGTTCCCAATTCTGAGAATGTGAATTTTTGTGTAGTCCACTGTTGGTGTACATAGGAATTTACTTTTTCCCGCCATTTATGGAAATTTCCAGCAATCCATTTCACTGTTATACGGTAGGGGGTGCTATTACATCGAGCTGGACGATTATGGTCTAAAATCAAAACCTCAATTAACTTAACATTTTACCTCTATTATGATTAATAAACTATTATTTTGTTTCAGTTTTTTTTTTTTTTTTGCCCTCATAGTTCACTGACAAGTTTTGTAATGTAAATATGATTGACTATTAAAGGTGGGATTTTTTTTCCTATTGAAAAATAACAATCAGCAGTTATTTTATCTATGGTTTGTAACATTTCTTACAGATTTCTGCTCGATAAAGATAAATTAGTACAGTACCAATACATAATGAGAGCATGTGTAAATTAGTCATACCGTCTCTCTATTAATTGTGAAGCTGTGGGTTGTAAAAAGTTCCTTCAAAAGTAGAAAAATATTTGCTATAATAAATTTTGAGTTTCTAAGCTACTTTAGTGATAAATCACAGGACAGCGCTGACAACTAGTTTCTGCGTTCCTCTCAGCGCGTGATCTTCACCTGATGTGCAGCTACTGTTTGTACGAGTGTTCGTGCCACAGTGCAGCTGCGTGAGCAAAGTAGCTCGAAATAATATACATCATCTAAAATCGCTTGAATGTCCAAACCGGCAAACCTTAAAACGAATACAACTGACAAAGTTTAGTGAAGACGCAAGGTTGCTTCCGTGTTGCTTTTATGCCACTGACTGGACGGGGCGGAGTCACGTGGCTACACACGTGGTAGTATGTTTTTAAGGGGGAAGTAACAGAATTAAAAAAACAAAATAACCAACATGGGAAAATTACGTCGGTTAGAGGTTCTGAATTTCGGTTTCGATTAATTTTCGATTAATCGTTCAGCCCTACTATTACGCATCTTCCTGAAGAGTAAATGATCTCTGTTTCAAAACAAAGCCGAAGAAAGAGCAGAAACAAGTGATAGAAGCATTGGTTATGCACATGTAATGTAACACGATTATCAAACATTAAACAGCATATAAATCAAAACTGTCTAGTGTTACCGAATGAAATGTCGACCCAGGTAGAGGTAAAGACTCCGCAAGCTTAGGAGGTGTTGATGGACTCAATCTACTCCATCTAGGTTTTGACAAATCACGATTTTCTCAGCTTTCTGTTTAAAATGTTGATTTTTTTTTTATGAAAATTTTCCACATTAATGTGTTTATATTTTTAAGCAAAAACTTCTTTATTTTGATATATTGCATGTTCAGATATTAATACAACAAAATATTATGGGGATCATGAAATCTTTGTGAAAATTATCAAAAACGCTGGCAATGACTGGCAACTTGCAGTATAAAACTACTAAACTAGTAGTTTACTGAGAGTATACTTCAAAGTGTACTTTCATAAACTAAAAAAAATGTGCTAGAAATATTTAACTAGAAACTATCGGTATAACTACAAATTCACTTGTAGTATAGTTGCAGTAGAAACAATAGTTGTAAACTCATTGTATACTCAGTTTAAAATACTTTTATAGTCCCAGATATTACTGAAATAGTATACTTACAAGTATACTACTAATACATTGATATTAGTATACTTACTACATAAAGTATACTTTACTTATACGTAATCAAATTAACTTGAAGTATACTTATTTTTTTGTAAGGGGAGGTATAAAGTCAGATATGAATTGCATTGTATTATTGTAATTTTTAAAAAAAAAAATAATAGATCCAAAGAGCCCCCCCATGTGATTGATTTCTTTAAAAGAAAATAATATAGCCTAGTAGCATTCATACATTTTAGAGTATGGCAGAGGTATTCACACATTTTGGACTTTATCTTCTTTTATTTTAAAACTGAGTGTAAATATAGATACAGAACTGATGAGCAAGTTGTAATATATGCTTGTGTTAGGTGAGTGTCAATGCTTTGGAAGAATAATAAGAGTATGAAAAATGCATGACTCCGTACTCTTACAAAAATGACAGACACACAGCGGTTGAATTATATATGCACATCGCAAAATGTATTACAAGAATCGATATTTTTTTTCATTTTATTTTATATTATTTTATTTTAATTTTTTTTCACTGCAATCATGAGATAACAAAAGCGTAGCTCTGTTTTGAGAGTAAAAAATACATGAGTATGTGGGTACAGTGTAAGTTTGCATTCTGCTGACAGTTAGTGGCATGTTTTACATTTTTGTCCCATCAGCAAGTCTGCAGGGCTGTGAAACCACAGAAAACAAACACAAACCATCCCTAACTCACATTAAACTGAGACGCTCAGACAAATGGACAGGAAGTGGCTGTGGAAGGGATAGTGCTGTAACAAAGAACCCCCATGTGTGCGTCTCTCTGTCTTTGTGGCCCTTGCAAAATGGAGTTAAATGGACTTAAATGGGCTCAAATGCACAATCAGCTGGCTATTTGAGCTCTGGCCCTTGATAATGTGAAGAAAAGAGACTGATAGGAGCCAAGTCTGATTCATGATTTGAGAGATGAAAGAGTGATGAGAGTAGAAGAACAGGAAGGAGTGAGGCTGGTGGGAATGGGCCTAAAATTAGGATTTTAAGATTAATCATGTAGGCTGTGAATCAGCACTTTGATGTAGATATTTATTTCTAATTGTCCTGGAAAGAGGAAGGAGAATGTCAGATTGGTGCACTTTGTTGGTGGTGTTTGATAAGGCAAGAAATATTATAGCATATACGAGGGTTGGGGATTTAAACAAACCCTAAATATTAACCCTTGCAGTGTCACATTCAAACTTGCAACATTTATGCTATGGACATGAATGATACTAGAGATCATGTTACTTATTGAGAAGAGGTGTGATATTACCTTTGTAAGAAATCAGGCTTAAGATCAAATGAACAAAGATTTTAAACAACAAAAATGAGTGTTTTTGAACCTATGAGTGTTTTTATACTATGGGCACTTTTGGCCCTGGGGACTTAACGTCTCTTAAAATACAATGAATTACTAAAAGTGTCATGTCTGTAATTGTCGTTTTGCTTTGCTTTGCTTTGCTTTGCTTTTGAAAATATTGAACATTTCCACCACATCTCAAATGATATTTATGGAAATGATGATGGTAGACATGACATTCATGTCCACCTTTCAATATGGCGGCCATGATTGTTTTCATTCTAAAGTGCCCTTCGGAGGGCGATATATCCGGTTTGGAACGCACCATCAGTCTCTGTACTGTGAAGTCGCTTGTGGCCCTTCCTAGTGCTGTCGCTCTAATGTCATTGGTAGACTGCACATCTGATCTATAGAAAATGCAATCACAAATAATAAAATCATTCTAATTTGACTAGGAATTAGGTTTAAAATAATTAAAAGTAACATTCTGCTGTTTTAGAGTGTTGTGACTGCAGAGCTCAGTGCATTAATTCATTAACTAGATTAACGATCGATCTATCAACAAATTAAACTCTCTAATACTAACTCTTTTAGTATTAAAAAATACTAAAACGTCATTTGAATTTGACAAATAATACATTTTTATGTACCTAATAATCAACACAATGCAGGGGAAACTGCAGCAGTGCTAAACTGCTTTTCCACGCATTGTTGTATGTACAGTCAAATCATATAAAACAGTGAAATCGCTCTGGAACTATGTCCCATCTGTCTTTCCTGCACTCGAGATGGTGACTTGAGCTCCAGAGAGCCTTCACTCCTATTGGTTGTCGCTTGTGAAATTCGCTCCTCATTTGCATAAAGTTGAAATTTCTGATTTAATAGTTAACCCAGTTGAAATTAATAAAATTTTTAAGAACTACTACTTAAATTTATATACTTCTGAAAGCCCTGAATCTAACTCTGAAATGTTGGAATTTTTAAACAATATAGATATATCCACCCTTAATTCTGTGCAGAAAAGTAATTTAGATCAGCGCATACAAATAGAAGAAATTTTGAACCCACTTTATATTAAGGCCTTAACTACTATTTACTTACATTTAAATTAATTATTTGATACAATGCACTTATTGTGTACATACATGTTTTTACATTGTAGTTATATTTTAAAAACACCTGCATGTAATTACATCTGTAATTAATTTCTCTAATTGCATTTATAATTACACCGTTGACCCATCCCTTAACCCTTACCCCTACCCTTAAACCTACCCATACCACCAAACCTGTCCCTAACCTTACCCGTATCCACCTCAATAGCAGCACAAGTGTTTCACAATTCAATATGAACCCAATAAGTATATTTTTTGATGTAAGTACATAGTAGTTAAGGCCACTTAATATAAAGTGGGACCGAAATTTTAAACTCGATCACATTAATGCAGAGTAAAAAAACTCCCGGCCCTGATGGCTATCCAATAGACTTTTATATAAAAAATTTGCAGATAAATTAGCCCCTCTTGTTCTTGAAACAGGGTCATGAAACCCCAAAACACTTTTTTTTTGAGATGTAAACAGATATGTATAGGCTGCACATCATTGAAAACACTAAAGATACTTAAAAAGTAGTTATTTTTGCATTTTTCAGAGCAATTTCTGTCTTCCGGTTTGAAAAGATGAGTCGGAGCAACGTCACAAAATCTGACGTAATCGTGTACTTTCGGCCCAAGTATGAGCATGGTCGAACATGCTGACGTAGACCGTTTCAAGCGATTCTTGACATATATTCATGACATAAAGCTAATTTAATCCAATCACTGCGCTGTAGTATGCATAAGATTATAATTGCGGTATTATGCATGAGGAAGTATCACTTCTCTCGCCTCGGTCTCTTGTCATTCAGAGACATATCGTATTATATCTTGTTTCCTCAGTGCTACAACACAATGTGCTTTCCTGCGACCAGAGCAGAGGTTTGTGTGCATGTGGATTGTTTTGCTGTAATCTACCAGCACAAATGGAAAATATGTTCGCGTGAGATTGCATTACAGCAGAGAATTCAAATGTCACAAAAGTGCTGTTCATTCACCTCTGCCTGCTCTAGCTGCGTTCAAACACGTGAGCCATGGTTTCAGCGCGGAGCTCCGCGTTGAGTTTAATAACACTAGCCACGTGGCACATAGCTCATACAGAATAAAGTATCCATGTTTAAAGTTTTTATTTCACACATTCTCCTGCACAAAACATTAACCAGCACGGTGTAGTTATGCACACATATTTCATCAAGTCTTCTTCAAATGAATTATATGTGCAAACTGGATACTGATACAGTGGTGTAGCCTATCTGAACGCAACGACACGATTATTCTAATAGACAAAAGACTGATTTTGAGACTGCAGTGCTCGTAAACGTAATCAAAGTAGCCTATTATTAGCCCTATTAAATATTTTTTTCGCATTTCTCCCTTGTGCTTGGGAGTTTGTTGTCATTTTCTCCGTGCTAATAATATTCATTATTCTGTATAATGAGTGTGTTCTATGTCTGTGCTTCATTGGTTGTTCTCTCCCCTCTTCTCCCCCTCTACACTCCCACTTTTCCAGAGCTTTACACGCCCATTTTAACAGAGTTTTTCCAGCTCAGAGGTGTGTTTCATGACCCTTTGAAATGTAATTCTTATAGGCCAATTTCTCTTTTAAACTCTGATGTTAAAATCTTGGCAAAAATCCTTGCTTTACGTTTAGATACAGTAATAGAAAACTTGATTTCAAAAGACCAAACAGGTTTTGTCAGAGGCCGGCATTCTTTTAGTAACATCCGGAGATTGTTAGGGGTAATCCACTCACCTAAACTTTCTCAGAACTCTGTCCCTCAAGTAGTCATCTCGTTAGACACCGAAAAAGCGTTCAACAGAGTTGAATGGAAATATTTATTCTCTGTGCTGGAAAGATTTGGCTTTGGAACGCATCTTCTGTCTTTAATTAAGTTATTATTTGATTATTATTATTCCCCTAATGCATCTGTAATCAAAAATAAAGTACGTTCAGAGTCTTTTCCCCTATCAAGGGGTACAAGACAAGGTTGTCCTCTTAGTCCTTTACTTTTTATTTTAGCCATTGAACCCCTATCCTATAGCGTTAAGACACTCACAGCATTTTACTGGCATCAACAGTAGGGGCATAGAACATAGAGTATCGCTATATGCCAATGATATGCTGTTGTACATTTCAGATCCGATCTTAGGTATTTCACAAGTAGTTAAGATGTTGAAACAATTTGGAATATTGGAACATTCTCAGGCTATAAATTTAATTTTTCAAAAAACATTTTTTTTTCCCATAAACGGTAAGGGTCTCCATATTACGAACACTGATATACCTTTTCAGCTGTCTGGGGATAAACATCACACAAGGATTCCCTAACCTTTACAAAGAGAACTTTGCTCTTTTAATAGACAAGTTAAAGCTAGACCTCAAAAAATTGGATTTGTTGTTTCTTTCTCTTGCAGGTAGAATCAATTGCGTAAAAATGAATATTTTACCGAGGTTCATGTACTTGTTTCAATGTATCCCAATCTTTTTAACAAAGTCCTTTTTTCAGAATTTAGACCGATTGATTTCATCATTTATATGGGGTGGAAAAACACCTAGAATTAAGGTATTTCTCCAAAAACAGAAATCTCAAGGTGTATTAGCGCTTCCTAACTTTAGGTATTATTATTGGGCTGCAAATATATCAAAAGTACTTTATTGGCTTAAGAACCCCAATGATGTCTGGTGTATTTCAGAGGTAAAATCATGTACTTCATCATCTCTTCCTGCTTTAGCTTTATCTAAATTGCCTCTTGGTATTTCATTGTATATTCAATGTCCAATTGTAGCAAACACCCTTAAGATTTGGTTTCAATTCAGACAATGTTTTGGTTTTAAAGACTTCTCCATAGCCAGCCCTATATGCAAGAATCACCTATTCCTTCCAGCTCAATTGGACTTAGTCTTCAACCAGTGGCAACATTTAGGTCTTGTCAAATTTATTGGTCTTTTTATTGATGATTTTTTTTGCCCCATTCTCCACTCTACCCTCGAAATATAATCTGCCAAGATCACACGTTTAGATATTTTCAAGTTCTATTCTTGTCCCACTTATCCCTCCATTCCTCCCAGTACAGGATTGGACGCAATTTTAAATATTTAATTGCATATGAATGGAGTAATTTCTAATGTATATAATATTTTAACGTCAATAAAAAAAGTATTAATCTACACAAAATCCATGCAGACTGGACAAAGGATCTGGCAGCGGATATATCAGATGAAACTTGGAATAATGGAATATCTAGAGTGAATGGAACAACTTCCTGTACATCCTCGCTTGGGTTTAATTCAGTTCAAGGTCCTTCACAGACTTTATTACAGTAAGGCTAGACTGTCCAAGATCTACGCTAATGTAGAAGACACATGTGAACGATGTCGTTCTGCTAAAGAAGACTTGGCTCATATGTATTGGGCTTGCTCCAGACTGCTTGATTACTGGACAACTATATTTAAAATTTTGTCTGAAGCATATAAGGATATCAGACCTAGCTTTGAAATTGCTGTTTTTGGAGTACATGAGCAAGGTGTGGTCATGTCTAAAAACTGTCAAGATGCTTGTGCTTTTGCATGTCTTTTGGCTCGGTTGCTTGATTGGAAATCAAAGAAACCATCTTTAGTTTCACTCTGGCTTAGTGATGTAATGCTGTTCTTGAAATTGGAGAAAATGAAATATTCTCTTAGAGGATCCACCAAATGTTTTTATTCTGTATGGACTCCAATGATCTCATATTTTGAAATGGGTGCAACTCTGCCCTCAAACTAAATGATGAACACCTGTGCATGTTTGAACAAATAAATAAATCGGACACAATGGGCTAACAACCATGTCAATTTCCTCGATGTTTGTAATATCAGAACTTTGAGATTCTGTTTTTCTAATGCTTTTCCAATTTGTTTTATTGTTTATTAGTTGTTGTTGTTTTTTTTATTTTTTTTTATAACTGTTCTGGGGTGGGTTGAGGGTAAGGGGGAAATTGTAAAATCAAAAGGAACATTGTTCATTTTATCTGTATGTAATATGTCACTGTTCTTCCTTTGATAAAATATATATATATATATATATATATATATATATATATATATATATATATATATATATATATATATATATATATATATATATATAAAAATAAATAAATAAAGTTGAAATTTCTGAACTTTTGTTGCGTGTCTCCCCTCACTTGATATGAGTACATTCTGTCACCAATGGTCACTGTCGCTCTTATCGCCTGAAGTCACCAGCGCTCCATTAAAATGGATGGGATCCTGTCACTGCATGTCGCTGGCGGTGTGAACAGGAGGTGTGCTCCAGATCAGGGTTTCATAACCCTGGGTAAAAAGCAGTGCTTATCCCGCTTCTAAATTAGAAGTGTGAAACGTTCCTTTACCCGGGGTTAAAAGTGGTGTTTAGAACGATGATAACCTGGGGTTAAGCGCTGTGTGAAAAGCCCTTATAGCTCTTTCAGTCTTAATTTAAAAACATTTTACCTGAAATTTTGAGTTCTAATAGTTTGCAAAAACAGTTACATACACAGTGATACTGTAAAAGTGGACTAGTGATTAGATAATCTTAGTTTACCTGATCAGCGTGATGACGTTTAATGTCCCTGACAAACTCCGTAGTCCCATTTAGCCACTTTTTAGCAACTGCCTTTTTCAAGACAAGTAAAAGCTTTAAAAAAAAATCACAAGGGGGTATAACTGTCTGATGTATTTTGTGTCATATAATAAAATGTGAAATATATTGAACTTGTGTTAACAACAGACCTTATTTCTGGCATTTAACCAAAAACCCATTCAAAAACCCAATGAATTAAGAGCGATGGAATCAGACATGCTAAAATGCTAACTCGTTTCCAGGTTTTGGTCTACAAAAATATGTCATCCCTGCAGCACTCTGTTGAGTCACTTGGGCCAGCCACCCAAACCACCCCAAAAAAAAAATTGTGATGGCAATTTTTTCATGTTCCAGTATCTTTTTTTCTTTCAGTTTTAAAATAGATTATTGTCATGTTATTTCTATGCATGAAAAATTAAAGCAGGTGTGGGCACTTCTCTATATGCCTGTCTGTCTTTGTTAATGGAAAGAGAAAGGGTGTGTTCCCCAAGAGTTCATTGAGATTCAATCTGCGTGCCAGAGTTCCCTTGAATTTGTAGTACTCCCTGGGGTGTCTCCTCTAATGGCTGGTGAGTCATACTGTGGTACAGGCATTATATTACTGTGAGGTTGCCAGCTCAATGCTCTCTCTCATCATTCACAAAACACACACACAGTCATCCGAACCGATGGTGCAACACCATATTACCCACATCTACAGTACTAGTATGAGCCACATGCACACACACACACACACACACACACACCTCAAATAAATCATTTCTAACTGAATTGAATTAATTTATTTTTATTTTATTTTTTGTAGAATAGTTTTAATGATGGCCAGAGGACGAAGTCAATTCTAACCGCAATAAAAACTCAATGGCATATGTCATGAGTCATCTCCAATAAATCTGCATAGATAATGTAGCTATAATGTAGTTATTAAAATTCTCCCCTTTGAATGTACCCTACTGCAGCAGCTTGGTCTATTTCTGTCTCTGTCTGAATTTGATGAACAGTCTGTAAGTGTGTTACTTTGAGCTCCACAGAAAACTAGTGAATGGTGACGACAGCTACAGGCAGGGCTCTGAACTGGTTCAAGGAACGAAAACAAAAAACGGAACGAACGAAATTTTAACTGGAACATAAACCAAAATGAAAACAAAATCAAGTTTAATCATTCTGAACAGAAACGCTTATTTGAAATGACCATTAACCGATTAAATGGTTAGCTCACCCAAAAATGAAAATTCTGTCATTTATTACTCACCCTCATGTTGTTCCACACCCGTAAGACCTTCGTTCATCTTCGGAACACAAATTAAGATATTTTTGATGAAATCCGATGGCTCAGTAAGGGCTCTATTGAGAACAAAGCCACTGAATCTCTCAAGGTCCATAAAGGTACTAAAAACATATTTAAAACAGTTCACGTGACTACAGTGGTTCTACCTTAATATTATAAAGCAATGAGAATAATTTTTGTGCGCCAAAAACAAAATAACAACTTTTCAACAATATCTAGTGATGGCCGATTTCAAAACACTGCTTCAGAGCTTCTCTAAGCTTCCTGTAGCGAGGTATGTAGATCAGGGAAGAAGAAGGTGGGAAGTGTTAAACGTTAACACACTTTAATAATATAAAATAAACAAACAGTACAAAAGTAAAGACGGCAGCCCCTCATGGACAACTGCCACACACACAGATTCCCAAGCTTCTATGCTCTACAGCAAAGGAAGTCCTGGCTGTTACACCTTCCTCCCTGCCTTGCGGGCCTCAGCCCTATAAGGCCCCAAGAGCAGAGCTCTAAAGGGAAAATACCCAAAAGAGCCTCAGCTATGTCAAGCATATCTTACCAGTATTTTGAAACATTTCTTTTAGAAGCATGAAAATAATCTGTTATTGAAATTGTGATTAAATTATGTACAGAAAGCAATCAACGATCTCTCCCTTTATAATCACTGGAGCTGTCAATCACACAGTGCGAGTTTAACTATGACTGAGTTCTGGACTCTCGCCAAAACTCCCGTTATAATCAATGACGCTATCTACACTGCATAGTGAAACTCTTATTTACATCGTGTTTGCACTGTTAGTCATGATGAAAGCATTTGTGAGAGTGCAGAAATCGATTTGCAATGATGAGATCACTGCATTCACGCGCTCAAAAGACATGTCTGTCATCGGCTACAATGCTCATAGCTGTAACCTTTCATGCCATGAGAGTAGATCTAAATATAATGCTAAAATCAATACTCACAATTAGGTAATCTCGACAGCTGTAATAGTAAAAACGTAGTAAAAGTTTTCAAGAGAGTTCTACATGTAATACTTATTTCACATGCAAAGATGTTAGCCAATCATACATTAGAGCAGACATGCCCTTTCTAATCAGAGGGTTAAAATCAGGATATAAAATGACTGTATATTTCTAAATTCTGATCATTTTTGATGTAAAAATCATACTAACATTTATAAGTGCACCTCATATAAAACATTATAAAATAATTAAAAATGCAGTTCATGACCCCTTTAAAGACCCCAATGTAACTAGGGGAGAACAGCTCATACCCTGCCTTGAATAAAGCGACACCTGTGTCCCAACAGGAGTACACAACCCTCCGACAGCACTGCTGAGCGGATTTCATGGTGTGCAGTGCCCCACAGGCCTGACTTGCCTCAGTTTGCTTTCAGTGCTATGTTTACATGCCACTTTTTGCTTCAGTCTGAATGAATTTGTTTCGATTATTATTAGGGATTATTAGGGTCCATGTAAATGGAGCAGTTTCACACATATGATTTAAAAAAACTTGGAATCATATGGATACTTATGAAATGCCCACTTTATATAAACCAATTCTGAGTAGATCAAGTCCTGCAAAAAAACAAAACAAAAAAACCATCATTACATATCCTGTTGGATGAACATTCGGTGTTATGCCACATTATGGAAGTGAAATGGGTTGCAAATGTTGTTTCATGTTATCTTTAATATGCACTAATTGATTTGATTACATTTTTTGAGCACAAACCTATTTTCAAATAACCCTTGCGATAACAGTTTGAGTGCAAAGATTTTTTCAAATGTTAATTGTCCATATTAATTAATAATTCAACAGAAAAAACACTACTATCACACTCTGACAGAACCATTAGGTTAATGGAAAAGTTTGAGCAGACATACTAGACTGAACTCTGGTCAAGAGTCTAAGGTTAGGGTCACAGTATGTCTGTTTCATTATTTTGGCATTGAATCATAGAAAAATATTTCTGTCAGTTATTTGTATTAATCCTGCTCTAAAATGGAATATGCCTTGTCTTCTTTTATCTGTTCTTTTTCAGCATATCTCAATAGAATGTTCTCTTCTTTATCAGCTAGTGAATGCATGAGTGAATAAGCCATGAACTGTCATTATGTTTCCACAGGACATGGAGCGCCACATGGCCTTCATCATGACTGTGCCCACAACTCTGGCCATTTTTCTCGCCATCTTCATCCTCGTCTGCATCGAGTCTGTCTTCAAAAAGCTTCTCCGCCTCTTCTCCCTGCTCATCTGGGGCTGCTTGGTTGCCATGGGTTACCTCTTCATGTTCTTTGGTGGGATCATCTGTCCATGGGACCAGGTGAGACTTGAGTGACAGCACTTTCGTAGCTCTCCATTTCAGTGCAATTGTTCTTCAGTGTCTGCCTTTGACCTCTATGGCTATCACTTTCTAATTTACTTTTTATCATACTGAGGCACTCAGAATTAAGTATTCGCCATGCATAAAACACAACTTGCGTCAGTACGATATATATATGTAGATGTGCAAGTAAATTGCTTGGATGGAAAGCGCTAGCGGACACAGTGAAAGCGCTCTACAATCATGCAGATATTCACTAACGTGGTGTCATTTTCTTTCAGTCATTTGCACAGTAATTCATGAATTTTAGTGTGCGAGCTGTTCTGCTCACTGAATCATTCATTAATTCATTGAACTCCGCTTAACACATGAGTTTGGCTAATGACTGTGACACAGTCTTAACAGAAATGCATGTCTTAGAGTAATTATGACAGTCGGCACTATTTATGTCCACCTCTGCATCCATAAAATGAATCGGTATTGAAACAGACTTGCATGCCTTGTTCGAACACTTTGCCTTTTTTTTTTTTCCCGCTCTGCTCTGTTATCGAGGAGGAGGTGCAATCAGCCTAGCCACCACTCAACAAGATGGCAAAAACATCCACAGTTTGGTCGTCTTTTATAAACAGCTCTTGAGTTATGATATTGCGGTGGCTGTAGGAAGAGAGATTGGCTGTTCGGTGCCGGAGTAAATGTACCTCTCCATGAGTCACCCGAGCTGTTTGCTTGACAGGACTTAATAACTCGGATGGGGTCAGTGATCTGGAAATTATGAGATATGCATATACGGCACAAACTGGCTCTGGATCAAAGGACAGCAACATTTCACCAGGAACTACTTCAGTAAGAGATGGGTGGCACCTAAATGACATCCATTTTAAACTGTCAACAATAAATTATGCCCACTAACCTGAAGAGAAGTTTGAGTTTATGGATATCATATTAATGAGTGACCCAAAGCTGTAGTTGTGTTATCTGACTGTGCTCTCTCAGTAGCTGTTTTGTTTCATTTTACTTTTAGTTTTGTTTGCTTTTTGTTTTGTTTTGCTTTATATTTTGTTTTACTTTTTGTTTTGCTTTTTATTTTGTTTTACTTTTTTATTTTGTTTAACTATTTTGTTTTTATTTTGTTTTACTTTTTTATTTTGTTTTACTTTTTGTTTTGCTTTGCTTTTTGTTTTTGTTTTGTTTTGTTTTAAGCTAATCAGTTCCCTCGTTGTAAATGCCATGTGACATGGAGCATTGCTAGACCTGTACTGAAGATCTGGACTGCAAATCTTTTCCGGATGTGGCCCTGAATGTTTTAGAGTCACAAGGGTAAATGTAAATTCCCTTTGACTTTGACTTTATGGGTCATTAGAGAAACCACAATTCAAAAGTACAGAAAATCATGATACAGTTTAAGTAAAAATCACAACATAAAGTGTGCTTGGCTTCTAATATATCCACTGATATTCTGATATATCCACATTTTATTTGGTCTAATAAACAAAAAAGATATATATGTATAAGTAATATGATTTAGTTTATATATTTTTATAATTCTGATTATTTTAGATGACTATTTATTTTATTATCTTTTCTAGCAAATCTTAATCCACCTCATTTTTCAAGTAAGAGTGGGTGCGGCAATTTGTAATTTTAAAGGCCCACTGAATTGCCATGGAACACGCAGCATTATTCAATGGGTTGACGTATTTTCAGCTGAAACAGGAAGACCGGGTGGGACACATCGAACAACTCCGCCCCCAATAGCCTTTCTTTATACCACAGCTCTGTAAAACCTCAGTTTCCTTCTAATCTCTAACCGCTTCTCCTTCTAATGTTCTCTATATCACTTTAAAATACAGCCTTCTGTGCAGAATTCAAAGGTACCTTTTGTGGTCTGAGCCGACTCGCAGTCCGCGGATATGATCCACTCTGTGCTCTCATGTCTCTGGACCAGAGCAGAGCAGACTGTGTTTGCACGTCAATGGAAAGCATATTTACACTGTGTGAATTGTTCCCTATTCTCTATATAGTGCACTATGTGCTATTCATCATATACAAACTAGTAAATGAGTGAACAAAAAAACGATTTCAGCCGCAACTTCAGCGTCTGTTTATAGTGTAGGAGGGGACGGGACTTCAGATTCTAGAGAGCATTTGATTGGACAGAAGATCTGACAAGAAGCTGAAGTGCGATGTGATGTCATGAAAATCTGTGATCCAAGTGAGAGACTGTAAGATTTGAATGCTTATATCTCCTAAATGTGAATTTTGTCATTGTTTTGGAACACACCAGCTAATTCATAACCTTAAGACCAACATATTGAAAAATGGTTGATAGAAGTGATAATAGCTAAATTAAAATAAAATTGTATAAAATAAAATAATATACAAATATAGAAGGATAATTTTGAGAATATAAGGCTAATTTTGAATGGTCATCAGTGGCGAAAAATGCTTTTTTACAGCCAGATAGTGTAGTTACTACATCTACCACCAGGGGCTAACTGGGCCATGCTAACCAGCTAAACCTTGTTACTTTATCTGCTCAAGGCTGGTTTGTGCTGTGTTGGTACTGATGTAGATTATGGATCACTATAGCCATGCTAAGCAGTGCCAACTGGTGAAACTGAACCTAAGTTAAGAAGCTAGCGGCATCCAAAACCCAACATATTATGATGAGCAGATACACAGGTCTTTTTTATCAGGGCACTGCCATATAAATTACCCCTAAGTCTGAGCCAACATTGTGTGACTGAAGGCTTAGCTATAAAGGGAACCAGACATCTAATGGAGGAAATTCAAAAAATCCTGCTAATAAGGCTTCACATACGTGACGGGAAGAACTAGTCAGGTTCAGGCGATCTGTATAAGCTAATAAGCTAAACACCTAATTAGGACTCAAAGTACTATAGCAAAGTACTAATTAGCAAAGAGTTTCTGGATGTTTCTGGATGTGTCTTGAAGTAGCATTTGTGCACTTATTAGCGGAAATGAATGGCACAGTAGCTTCGTCTATAGTAGATGAAGGCTTAAAGAGCTCCATTAGGCAATGCCCTATTTAATTTCCTGTTTTTGACTGTAGCCTTTTAAGATACACACTATTCCGCTCTCTGGTTATGTTCTTTGAGGTGAAACATCACTACTGTAGCTACACAGCCACATTGCTTGAGCGCTAATAAGCTTTATGCTTGCAGTTGTTTTGCAACACTTGTTAGGAAAAACTATGGAGCCCTGGGCATTGTCACCAGCATGGGTCGAGGTACTATTGCAGATGAAAAGCCCTCGCTGTTCCTATCAGAGGTCTGTAATGCAGGCATCATTAACCCACAGCAGTAGTTCTCCAATAGATACGCCCATGAAAAGCCAACAACCGTTGTATGTTGTACAGAAGAGAGAACATAATTGAGCTCAGAGCCATCAGAGGAACAAAAGGCAGTCATACTCACCTTTCACCAATCAGCCTGAGCGTAAACTCAGAGAAAAGACTCCTGAAAACACGGACAGCCCCGCAGACCCCCATTTCCCATAGTTTGGTGTTGACAGAGGTGCCTTATATGAAGGATGTAAAGGAATGTTCGGGTACTAATGAAGTGATGAGAGAGGCAGACAGGTGAAAAAATAGATTTCGAGTCACTTTTTAATAGTTTTTAAGGAGGAGGGCAAAAGGAAAATGCCTCCTTCAGATAAGCTGGCAGAGTAAAATCTGTAAATCAGAGGTGATTGCTCAAAGATAGCGCAGGAAGCACGTTGTGAGACGTGGGAAGCAGTTTTTAGCAGCATTGCAGACTGTCACTATGATACAAAATATATGTGAATACCCATTTTTGCTATTGACGTGTGACATTTGTGCATACCTACGTTTGAAAAGCACCAGCTGCCACTGCTGGTGGTCAAGAATGGATCCGTTAAAGCTACTGCATTGAGTAATGTGTTGAATTCTGGTAGTAAATTTTGGTTGTAATACTCTAAATTACACAAATAAATTAATAAATATTATTTATTTTGTTCAAATTCTGGGTATGAAGCGTTGATCCATTAGATTCAGTACCATTAACAAATAATCACACTATGAAAAACAAAAGACAGTAAACCTTTAATATTAATGCTTCTCAAAAATAAACATGAGAATAAATTATTTTTAAAACTGTATTTAACAACTATTTTTTAACCATTTGTTTTCAAATAAATATGAATATTATAAACAGTATTGTAACTATTGTTTTTTATTCTAAATGTTTTATTTTTTACTCTCAGAGGGTAGCTTTTCATTTCACATAAACCGATTCAATCTATATGTTAAATCTATCAAATTATGCAAACATATTGAGTATGTTGTTAATTATATCAGTAGTAAGTCATGGGGACACACACACTGTTTCCTGAGAGTGACCCAGATAGCCCTTGGTCACCGAAATGTTGTGTGCTAATTATCCTCAATTCACCCCATTTATTTCAGTTCTTCCTGAGTCCTGGAAGTGTGATTGGGTCTGCATTTGATGACAATGCTGCTTCTTATATGTTCTATAATTATTCTTTTAATGGTAGGCTTTCAGATTATCAGATTATTTCCATTTGCTTTCCTAATACAAAAGCAGTGCAGACTGGTTAATCGGACATTAAGATCCCAGTAGACCACATAATCTTATTCACTATGAAAAAGTGAACCTTTTAAGTGTATCTTATGAATTTACCACCATCTGTTTCCTTAGCAACCCTTTAACAATATGCTTTACATATGTTACAATTCAATTTTATGTGATGATCTTGTAGCAATAATATACAAACATAATATACCAGATCAATATAGCAATAACATTATAACACTGATCTCTATATTAAGTATATGCTGAAAAGACAATTTAAGCTAATGTGATTATAAATATATTGTGTGTTAGAGCTGTACTCCTTAATTTGCTAGAATAGAATATATATATGCAAATATGTCTGAATATCTGGGCATTTAGAAATATCTTGCTGCCCTGTTATGGTTGACATATCCAGGACAGTGTTATGTTAGTATCATTGAGATACTATTTTAGTTCTTATTAAAGCTAGGGTGGGCAATGTTTTTCATAAACACTTTTTTTTATACTGGTTGAAACGCTCTTCACATTCTTATAGTGATCAATAATAGAAATTGTCTAAATATTAAAGAATGTAGATATATTCTGTGGAAGTCTCAGGTGTCACAGATCCCTTGTCTTCCTGGACTCCATATCCCATGATCCTCCTGTTTCCACACCTGCACTCACTTCCCTCGTCTGCTCCTCATCAGCACTCATCACCTGCACCTGGACTCTATTGTCAGCACTCCCCATATATTGCACTCACTCCCTGCACTCCTTGTCCGTTCTCTGTTGTGTTTAATGTATGTTTGGTGTTCTTGCCCTGTGTTAATTAAAGTAGTCTTTATACTTTGTGGAAATCCGTATCTGCCTCGTCTCTCTACACCAGCATCCTTAACAGAAGAACGGACCGTTACCGCTGGATATCCACAAAGGATAAGATGGGAATTTTCCTCATCCCCGAGGCTCCAACTCCTTCTCAGCCTCTCGCAACTACATCTGCGGCCGACCGGCTCATCGGGCTCTTCCAGGTTGGCCGTTCACTGGAGAGGTATGTGGAGGAGTTTGTAGAGCTTGCTTTCCTGACTAACTGGTCAGATGCACTTTTGAACGCCCTGTTTCTGGATGGACTGGACGATGACACTATCCGTTTGGATGAACCTGAAAATTCCTTTTCCTTGAGCGAAACCATTAATCTAATTTTGTATTTAAACGGATCTAATTTCTTTGTCGATGAGGTTCAGGATAAGTGTCAATCCCGTCCAGTCCCTCCAGAAACAGAGGTGGCCAGGCCAGTTGGTCAGACTCCTTCTTCCTCCACATATCCCTCCAGTGGGCTGACTTCCTGGACCACACGGAACCCACACTCCTCCACTGGGTCCCGTAAGCGGAGGAGGAGGAAGCAAGCCGCCCCGGTCTCTCCAGAACCCGCTCCGGTCTCTCCGGGGCCCGCTCCGGTCTCTCCGGGGCCCGCTCCGGTCTCTCCAGAGCCCGCTCCAAGATCTCCAGAGTCCGCTCCAGTCCCCACAGAGCCAGCTCCAGTGCCTGTGGGGATCTTAATTGTATTTGAGGGAATGAACGAGCCCTCAGCTCCAGCCGCCGCCTACGAGCCCTCAGCTCCAGCCGCCGCCTACGAGCCCTCAGCTCCAGCCGCCGCCTACGAGCCCTCAGCTCCAGCCGCCGCCTACGAGCCCTCAGCTCCAGCCGCCGCCTACGAGCCTGCCGCTCCAGCCGCCGCCTACGAGCCTGCCGCTCCAGCCGCCGCCTACGAGCCTGCCGCTCCAGCCGCCGCCTACGAGCCTGCCGCTCCAGCCGCCGCCTACGAGCCTGCCGCTCCAGCCGCCGCCTACGAGCCTGCCGCTCCAGCCGCCGCCTACGAGCCTGCCGCTCCAGCCGCCGCCTACGAGCCTGCCGCTCCAGCCGCCGCCTACGAGCCTGCCGCTCCAGCCGCCGCGCAAAGTTCTCCAGTCTCCGCCGCCGCGCAAAGTTCTCCAGTCTCCGCCGCCGAGCAAAGTTCTCCAGTCTCCGCCGCCGCCGAGCAAAGTTCTCCAGTCTCCGCCGCCGCCGAGCAAAGTTCTCCAGTCTCCGCCGCCGCCGAGCAAAGTTCTCCAGTCTCCGCCGCCGCCGAGCAAAGTTCTCCAGTCTCCGCCGCCGCCGAGCAAAGTTCTCCAGTCTCCGCCGCCGCCGAGCAAAGTTCTCCAGTCTCCGCCGCCGCCGAGCAAAGTTCTCCAGTCTCCGCCGCCGCCGAGCAAAGTTCTCCAGTCTCCGCCGCCGCCGAGCAAAGTTCTCCAGTCTCCGCCGCCGCCGAGCAAAGTTCTCCAGTCTCCGCCGCCGCCGAGCAAAGTTCTCCAGTCTCCGCCGCCGCCGAGCAAAGTTCTCCAGTCTCCGCCGCCGCCGAGCAAAGTTCTCCAGTCTCCGCCGCCGCCGAGCAAAGTTCTCCAGTCTCCGCCGCCGCCGAGCAAAGTTCTCCAGTCTCCGCCGCCGAGCAAAGTTCTCCAGTCTCCGCCGCCGAGCAAAGTTCTCCAGTCTCCGCCGCCGAGCAAAGTTCTCCAGTCTCCGCCGCCGAGCAAAGTTCTCCAGTCTCCGCCGCCGAGCAAAGTTCTCCAGTCTCCGCCGCCGAGCAAAGTTCTCCAGTCTCCGCCGCCGAGCAAAGTTCTCCAGTCTCCGCCGCCGAGCAAAGTTCTCCAGTCTCCGCCGCCGAGCAAAGTTCTCCAGTCTCCGCCGCCGAGCAAAGTTCTCCAGTCTCCGCCGCCGAGCAAAGTTCTCCAGTCTCCGCCGCCAAACCAGCTCCATGCTCCTCCACCCACACATTGACTTTATTCCTTGGACTCCTCAATATGATCCTAAACCTCTCCAAGTATTTTTTGGGGGGGGGCCAAGTACCCGTGGGTGGGGGACATGTGGGCGCCACACATGTGGGTGGGCCTCTGACATGGCCTGCCAAGGCTCCTGACCCGCCGTGGCCTGCCAAGGCTCCTGACCCGCCGAGCCCTGCCAAGGCTCCTGACCCGCCGTGGCCTGCCAAGGCTCCTGACCCGCCATGGATCATGGATCCGCCCTGGAGACCTCCACTCCAGTCCACTCATCCCCCGGCACCTGCATGAGGTCTCCAGGGCGCCCGCCCCCCCTCCCGGTTATTCTATTTACGGCGCGAGGACGCGCCTACCGGGAGGGGGAGGTACTGTCACAGATCCCTTGTCTTCCTGGACTCCATATCCCATGATCCTCCTGTTTCCACACCTGCACTCACTTCCCTCGTCTGCTCCTCATCAGCACTCATCACCTGCACCTGGACTCTATTGTCAGCACTCCCCATATATTGCACTCACTCCCTGCACTCCTTGTCCGTTCTCTGTTGTGTTTAATGTATGTTTGGTGTTCTTGCCCTGTGTTAATTAAAGTAGTCTTTATACTTTGTGGAAATCCATATCTGCCTCGTCTCTCTACACCAGCATCCTTAACAGAAGGACTAAAAATTGTTCGTCCAAATCATTGCATGCGGTCCGACAGTCATCGAACGCCACAAACAAACAGCTGCCCCCTTTTACAGTTCCTCCTGAACCAAAACAACAAGCTTATGCTGCGTTCACGCCATTTTGAAATAAGCGTAATTAGGAGATGGCAACTCTACTTGAAGCTGTTTGCGTCCTCAGACTCGGAATTATGCGTTTTCTTGGCAACAGTGAAATGAATTTGTTTACGTTTGTTTTGTGGTTGAAGACATGAGGTAATTTAACTCCATCTCTCATGACGCTTTGCAAACTCTGCTCTGGCTGTGTGTGTTCATATGTTTTGAATGCTTTCAAAGCTAACTTGCTATTGCTAGCCTCTATTAAACTGCACATACCTTTAATATTTTGAATTAGCTTTTATTTGTATACTTCCTGTTTTTCATTTTAATTTTAGTTCAAGTTTTATTCATTTTGTTGTGTATTTTTGTCATTTTTATTAGTTTCTTATATAGTCCACATGACTGTAGTGGTTCAACTTTAATTTTATTAAGAGATGAGAATACGTTTTTTTCCACGCAAAAACAAAAATTCTGAGCCGGCGTAAAAAAACCACTGCAGTCATGTGGACTATTTTAACGATGTCTTTACTACCTTTTTGGACCTTGAAAGTGGTGGTTAAATTACTGTCTATAGTATGGAGGAGTCAGATACCTCTCGGATTTCATCAAAAATGTCTTAATTTGTGTTCCAAAGATGAACGAAGGTCTTTTGGAATGACATGAGGGTGAGTAATAAATGACAGAATTTTCATTTTTGGGTCAACTAACCCTTTAATTATTTTAGTAAATCAAGCTAAACTAAATAAAAATGAGAAATGTTTGTTTGTTTTTTTGTTTGTTTGTTTTTTCAGTTAAAGTTTATTTTATTTCAAGTAACAATTTTTATGGTTTTAGTTTCAGTTAACTATAATAACCCTGTTCCAGGAATAGTTCCACTGAAAATGTATTTAAAGAATCAGATACACTGGATAATTATAAAATCTTTTATCAACTCAAATAATCAGATTCTCTACTGGGACACATTAATAATGAGCTAAATTATAATTAGACTTGTTAATATTTTAAAATATCATCAGATTGGATTAATGATGTTTGGATTATTGGCTTTGAGTCAGGCAGCTGAACATTTTTACCATCTAGTGCAAATGAGAAATCTGTGATGTGCGGTCAAAACCTCAATGCAAATCGCATTGGCAGGTACTGCATGTTTGTGATCATTGAAAACTCATTAATGTTAGCAAACCACTCCAAATGAGATCTGAGAGTTTCACAGAGCTCAACCCAGCTGTGACTGTATTTGTTCTCAGCCAAACATGTCATGATCACTAAGACTAGCTAGAAGAAAAAGACCTTCGCCATATGGAAAGATACAGTGGCATCCAAAAGTCTTTAGAGTACACATTGAAAATCTGGGATTCAAAATTATAAATTTGGAAATAGGTTTTAAAACTTGGTCTATCATTGATCTATCGTTTTGATATTGTATCATGGTTGATTTCTGTCATCGAGGCACTGCTTTTCATTATGCTTGATGCCATCTTCATGACTCTAGTTCCCAGACATGTACTGGGACAAGGAGTGAATATTTGAGATTCAGCTCTGTAAAATCAGGTCTGATGTAGTATAAAACAACTGAATTGAACTGCCAGTCTTAATCCTGCAAGCAGATAGACCAGAACTTTAAACAGGCATGGAACTGGCAAGCAATCAGTTCATTGGAGAGATTAACCATTTAACCTTGCCAAGTCTTGAGGCTGGACTCCGACACTTCAGCAAAAACACACTGTCTAACTGTCTGAGCAATCCAAGGTTAAAGTGTGAGACACCCCCCGCCTGAGAACCCAGCAGAGCGTTCTGTCTGCTAGGGGATTCTCTATCCTTCACAAGCCAAATGTAACCATTTCTGACAGTTTCTCTGATCCTCCTCTGCGGCGGACAGAGTGGAAATGGCGATCGATAAGTCTCAAGACATGTTCCTTCTGAACAAAATCACTGCCCTGCAATCTGTTTGTTTTTTGGCAGTGTGTATGTGTGTGTGTGGTCTGTGAGAGTGACCAAGCCAGAAATCCATTAGGCTTTGCTGCCGTCCAGTGCCCTATCTGCCACTCCTCTGGTGCTATATTGAGCCCTCGCTCACACAAAAACAGCACTTAGTGTAAGAAAATGTGAAACATAAGCTTTAGAATATTTATGAGTGTATAACATCATTCAGGCGTTAAAAATCTGATGAAACATGGAGTTTGGCACTAACTAAAAACTACAGATCATTTAAAGGGGACATAGCATGCAAAGCAGGATTTTTATTGTTCTTTTGAAATGTTAATATTTACATTTTTCCATTTAGGCTTTTCTCCAAAGAGACCTTCAAATGAGGCAGTGTTAGTAATGCGAAGTTTCTGAAATCACATTTATGTAAAACACTATAAATCACATTTATGACATTTAGTTTTCATGATCACATTAATGAAAACTAAGATGCAAAAAACGTCATTTAGATGTCATCAAACACATTGACATATTACTGTCCACATTTACAATTTTTCTGGCTCTCTTGTATAGTTTATTGCTTGTTTTTGTTGCAAGACTAACATTATTTATAAATAATTGAAAATACAAATAGTAATAAAAAATATAATATAAAGATAAAAGTAGCATATTGCCTATTATCTCTTCTTATAAAATGGATAGTTGCTGTCCTTGATTCTGATTGGTCAATACAGAAGCTGTGTTTTATTCATGATAAAACACGGCTATGACCGCTTCACCCAACGGTTCTGTGTATCACTACACAACACCCTTAGCAACCACTTATTACCTGCATTCAGATTTAGTATTTTCCTTCAGGTCAGTCCTATGTTCATAATAAAAAATCTGTTTAAATGTCCGATGTATTATCTTGTCCTTTTAACAGTTAAGGGGTTTTCCCATGACTGACAGCGCTAGTCAAAGCTTTTGTCAGTTGCGTCTTGTTCACAACAATTCAGTCTTTTCAATGTAAAAGTCTTCGCTACTGACTGACGCACTGATAAAGACAGTCTTTGCCGCCATCTAATGGCGTAATAATGTAACTTCTGTTGCTGTTCACGGTCAGGGACTATTTTTTTCGGGTGGAAGGAAGGCTTTTGGTGAAAGTTTAATTTGTGAATGTTGCATTAATACATATTTTTGACTTTAATATTTGTATTGTGTGGTAACCGTTTTATAAAAGCAATAAGGCTAGTGCTGTATCGTAAATAAGTCACGGCTGAAGGGGTTGCTTTGCGTCGTGCCTAACAACGCCCTTCAGCCGTGACTTATTCACAATACAGCACAGCCTCTCGTACCTTATTCCTTACATATATCGCTTTTGGTAACACTTTTCAATGAGGTTCCATTTGTTAACATTAGTTAACTGCATTAGTTAACATGAACTAACAATAAAAAATAAAACACTTACTAATACATTATTAAATCAAAGGTTGTATCTGTTAATATTATTTAATGGACTTGCTAACATGAACTAACAAAGAATGTATTTTTATTAACTAACATTAACAAAGATCATATAACAAATGTATTGCTCATTGTTAATTGTATTAATTAATGCCTTAACTAACATTAACTAATTGAACCTTATCATAGTGTTTCCAGATTTTCCTTATTCTTTTGAAATATGTGAATGTTGGTCTCTTTCCAGTCTATCTGGACTCCATTTATGGAAACTAAGCTGCAAAAAAATGTCAATCAGATGTCATCATGATGTCATTTGCAGAAGTCTTAAAGATACAGTAGCAATAACAGCTAGAATTCAGAATTGTCATGAAAAAACTCAATTATGACTGATTTTGGTGCAATAAATCTTTTCTTTTTTTACCTTCTTTCAATAGGGCAGAGTATGCAGCTTACCTCTTACCTTCCCAGTCCAAAAAGTGCATTTACTAAACTGAATTTACGCAACTTTCTGATGATGAATGAGGTAATAAGATGAAAGCAGGATATATACTATTTTTCCTAAACCGCACATAAACTAATGATGAGAGTAAAATGGAAAAGTTTGCTAAAAGCTGCTTCTAGCTGTGTGTAGCTTATATTATTCTGAAGGATCCCAGTGTTAGGACTAAGTGGCTGAAGTTTATTTTTAACAGTGTCCCTGATCATTTCAGTATGAACAGTTTGAGCAGCACATTTTGTGCAGCAAGATTGGCTTTGTAAACAGGCTGTTACGACAGGTTGCAGGTTGAAAATGTTGTTATATAAAAATCTTTTAAAAAATGTATAGTGTTTTGGACAGCCTAGCCAGAGCACAAATATATTATACACTTATAATATGTTAGTGCAAAATACATTACACTAATACATACAGATCATTTCGCATTTTTAACAACCTTTGAGTCATGAATATAAGTGGTTGATTGGTTAAGGATAGTTGGCATATCCAAGACTATAAGTGTCAAATTGAGCTTCAGTCCACCTCTCCATTAATCTTGAAACTTTACTGTAATAAAGACATTTGCACACAAACATGTCAAATTGTCATCACTGATTGAGAGCCTGTCACTCTCTCAGCATTGTGAGGCAAGCCATGCAAATAAACACTTGCAACCCATGTTTCAACATTGTATCAGCTCACTTTTTTAGCTCTTGCCACATTGTTATAAAAACGGCACATCCGATGAATCAATGTTCTTTTAAGCTATAAAATCCCTAAATCTACAATTTTCCTGCTGATATTAAATATAAATAACGGATGTCATGTGTTTCATGACCCTTCCAAATCATCTACATCTTCTTCCTGTGAATAATACGACTGGTTCACCCCAGTTAGCAGGGAACGTTCTCAGAACCTTTGATAACGTTCTGGCAAGGTTCTTTCAATGTTATGAGCAAATGTTCTTCCAGTCACGTTAACACTGTGTCCTAAAAAAACACCTCAGCTTGATGATAATCTCAGGTATTGATTATGTGCTTTACTTAATTTTAAAAGAATTAAATGTGAGTTTGAATATCATTTTGGATGACCATACTGAAAGCGCCAATTCACCTTAGGTCTTAAAAATACATAAGAAAAAAAGAATGTTTAAATGTGAACTCAGTGTAAACAAATAATAATAATGTATTCTATGACAAAGGTTGTATATCAGTCACTCAATATGTGTTATATTTATGAATATGATTATGTACTTATCCATTTTATTGCTAATGCGGTGCACTTGCGGAGAGACTCACACGCTCCTCTGATTGGCTGTGATTTTTTTATTGATTTTATCACATCTCATAGTTGCATCGCATCTGGTGTGGACAGACAAATTGCTTGCCGCATTGCATCTGGTTAGGACATGGTGTAACAGAACGTTCTTTTAAAGTTATCTGGTAGCCTATTTAATAATGTTATCAAAGCTTTAGCACAAAAAAACATTATTTATACATCATTCATGGAATGTTTTTTTTTTTCTGAAACATTTTTTTTTACTTGTTACTTTTAAATGTTCTCTGAACATTCTGAAACATTCCCATAATGTTTTCAAAATGATAAAATAGAGTGTTCTCTTAAAGGATTAGTTTGAAATATGAAAAATAAAAAATTAAATTACCCCAAGCCATCCTAGGTGTATATGACTTTCTTCTTTCTGATGAACACAATCGGAGATATATTAAAAAATATCCTGACGCATCCAAGCTTTTTAATGACAGTGAATGGGACCAACGAGTATGAAGCTGAAGAAAGTGCATCCATCCAAAGCAAAACATACTCCACACAGCTCCGATGGGTTAATAAAGGTCTTCTGAAGCAAAGCGATGCCATTTGCGTAAGAAAAATATCCATATTTAACAAGTTATAAAGTAAAACATCTAGCTTCCGCCAGATTGCCTTCCTTATTCATACTCAATGGTCCTGTTCACTGCCATTATAAAGCTTGGATGCATCAGGATATTTATTAATATAACTCCAATTGTGTTCATCAGAAAGAAGAAAGTCATATACACCTAGGATGGCTTGAGGGTGAGTAAAGCAGAACTAATCCTTTAACCTTCACATAACCAAGAAAAAACTTTTTAAAAAACTGGATGTTTTAAATGTTCAGAGAACATTCAAAAATAACGTTTTTTTAACTTAATGGGAACATTAGCAAAACGTTCTTAGAAATTAGAAAAACATTTTTTTTTTTTATTAGTCGTTGATAATAAATGCAGTAGTGTTTATCCTGAACTGATCTCTGTCCTGTGTTTGTGAACTGTAGATGTTAAATAGCAGTCTAATGCTCTGTTAACTCTGTTTGCAGGTGTCGTTTTTCCTGTTTATTGTATTTGTGGTGTACACCATGCTGCCGTTCTCTATGAGGGATGCCGTCATCACTAGTGTCCTCACTTCCACCTCCCACACACTAGTGCTCAGCATCTGCCTCTCGAACTCTTCCGACCACATGGAGGCCCTCGTCTGGCAGGTAACTAAGTGTGTGTGTGTGTGTGTGTGTGTGTGTGTGTGTGTGCGTGTGTGCTTTGTGTGTGTGTGTGTGTGTGTGTGCGGCATTCCACTTGATTTCGTTCGCTGAAATTATGTGGGCTGAGAAAGATACAGCTAGTATCTAAGAATAAATGGCAACGGTCTTTAAACACCAGAATGACACAAAAAGATTTTGTCCTATAAAAAGTCTGAAACACGAGAATATGTTAGAGAATGTGAGTCAGAGAGAGCGAGTGAATGTGGAAGGATGTTTCTACTCTGTTTCCTGTAGGGGTTGTCATGGGTGATGGTGTTTCACCATGACCTACAGTAAATGGCTTTGCTGTCATGGGAGAGCACACTTCCCAGAATCCTCTAGCCTAGCTGTTTGACTCATCATATGGGCTTCTCACTTAAATAACACATTTCCTTGCAGATATAACTGGCAGAGTTTGTCCATCCGGTGCAATTCCACAAGGTTAGCTGTTACAGATGTGTGTTATTTGGTCCTGATCTTGTTCTCTTTAACTCTGTAAAGCCTGGCATATGAAATAATAGTCAGAAAAATCTTAAGTTTTTTTAGCCTTAAGACAAAAAAAACAATGCAATAGAATATAATAGAACGATGACTGAGAGATGAACAAATATACATACATCAGAAGCCTGGTGTATTATATTTGATACTCACATTTTAACTATTTTTCTAAAAAAAAAAAAAAATTATGTATAATCAGTGTAATCAGTGTAACCTTCCATCTTGATATTTTACTAACAACACTCTAAAAAAAATCTGTAAAAATAGGGCACAATGTATTAATTTGACAGAATTTTCCGTATTTATTTTTTACATGTGTTTTACCTGTATTTTATATTTTGAACTTTGTTTTAGGGTTAACGGAATTGTTCGTAAAACTACTGGATAATATCCTGGTAATTTTCTGCTAGTACATTATCTTTTTTTGTGCATGGGCAGAGAATATATCTTGAATTATTTTTTACATTTTTTTTCCCAGATTGATAAATCTAAATGTAGCAAATTTTATGAAGAAAAAGTGAAGAAATAAGATGTCAGAACAAACAGTTGAGTGAGATGGAAAAACATAAAAAGGAAAATAAAAAAGATAAACTTTCATTTATTTATTTTTTATAAAGCAGCAGCAGTTAGCAAACAAACTTAATGCCTCCATGCCACTAGGCGTCAGAGGCAAAGAAGAGCCAGCAAAACACAAACAAAAACTTGCTGGACCTGTCCCAATACCCACACTTGCGGTCTTGGCCACTTGAGAGCACATGACTGGAATAGTTGGTGTGCAAGACTGTCTCAGATTTGATAAATGCCAAAGCTCAGTGCCATTAATGCATACTAAATACACAATATCTCTAATAATGCTTTGGACTGTTATTTGAGGAAAAGCATATCCCATTATTCATTAAATTATATTCATGAACTCACATGGCCCGAAATTGTGAAAATATGATTAAATTAATTAGAAATTACATATAATTTGGTAGTAAAATGTAAAGTTTTGCACATTTTATTGATGTGGAGATGATTATGAGTATTTTGTAATACATTTGCAACTGCTTTTTATCACTTAATTAAAAGCACAGCAATTAAATTTTGCCATCTGTGATGTTGGAACTAGTGAACAGACATTTAGAAGTTAACTTGGTAACACTATTTTACAGTGTCCTTATTATATGGTACATGTAGTTACTGTACTTATAACTATAAATTCTGCATCATTACATACAACTAACCCTAAACCAAACCCTAATCTTAACCATATAGTAAGTACATGTAGTTAATTGTTATTACTCAGTACTTAAATGTATAATTACACTGTAATACTGACACCACATAAAGTGCAATCGTTTATTTTAAAGTGTATTGTAAATACACTTTAAGTATTGTAAGTATTGTAAATTAGAAAGTTAAGAAGTGTGTCCTATCTGAAATACGTCATGGAAGTAGACAAGTGGTCAAGTGCGAAGACTGCAAATGTAAGATTGGTTTCACTACAGTGGTTCAGGCTGCAGGATTGCCGAATGATTAAAAAAACATTTCTTGTCTATTACCACCCACTGCTACTTGCACTAACGACGGAAATAAGCTCAGTTATAATAGTAAAATATGTGGGAGAGCGTTGCTATAGTGTGACAATATTGTATTCCAGTAGGTAGCTTTTCAAACTTGATACCGAATCAAAACTAGTTAGCGCATCATTTGTAATTGAATGGGTTTAATGACAATATGTGGTTATGGTTACACTTGATATAGTTACAAAATAGATTCATGAGATGATAAAATTGTATACCAATAATTGTACCCAGCATATATGTAAAATGTTACCTGAGGGATAGAAAGAGAGAGCGAGCGAGGGAGAGAGAAAGTGTAGAGAGAAAGAGAGATGGAAGGCAGAGCTCAGTTATAGAGAAGAAGAGCAAAGCCCCCCCAAGAAGAAGAGACAAAGTAAAGAGGAGGCAAGGAAAATGTACCTCAAGAAATGGGACCTAGAGGAAAAGAAGAGACAGCATGACAGTTACTATCTTCTTTTATCCCTCCCTTGACTAAGTGACTAAGGCCCTTTTTATGCCTGGTATTAAGATGTGTTTTGGTCGATTGGATTGCATGTGGATGAGAGAGGCACATACCTGTTTACACCTGGTATTTTAATTCATCTGGTTTGTCCACTTTCAGCCACTTCTGTCCTGATTTCTTTGAGGGGAGGGTCTAGGGGTGGATAAATGTATGGGCTTTTTCAGATCTTGCGATCTAATGGACGTAATAACCTCATGCAAATTATATATGAATGCGAAAAGAGACGATGGGAAAACACACAGAGAGAGCAGCAGCTTTCATTTCTGCTCTGACAGGCATGAGTCTACGCTGAAATTGGTGAGGAATGATGAGAATCAGGAATGATGAGAAAACATTGTGCTTGGTATGTTTTTCGTCTTTAAACCAAACTTGGGTCTTCAGCCGACAAAGTCTAAATCCCGTCTGGCTAGCGCATTTAACATAATGTTTACGCATTAAGCCGGTAGGCTGAGAGTAGGCGTTTTTTTGCGGCTGTTTGAACACATTCAACCACATGAGTGTTTACTTTTTGCACCCCATTTGTATTTAGCATCATCCACTTGTGATCTGATCAACCAAAACGCATTTTAATACGAGGTGGAAACAGGGCCTAAAACCCAAATCATAGACATTTGAACTGACCAATCAGCAGATTACAACTTCCCCCACTCTAAAGGTGTGACAATTAGAAGACCCACAATGTAGAAACATCTTGGCCTACAGGCCATTATCACTATCAACACCTGTGTGCCTTTAGGAATTCTAAATGGCCCTTTTGATAAGAATGCTTCCAAATGTCTTTGTTCATTTTAACCCTACACAAGTGTGGAAACTAAATGGAAATGGAAAGTGTTTTGAAACTAAAATTCAAACATATATTTATTATAAACCTTTTTATAAATGAAACAAAATTATTTTAATGAGGGCATTTTTCCAGAATGTCTCATTTGGGCAAGTTGTCACATGCATTCAATATTTTATTGAATTTATTAGTTACCAAATCTGCTGGCCAAAGGTTTTTTTTTGTTTTTTGTTTTTTAATGTTAAAAAACGCTTTTTGGACTCTAAAAGGTCCCAACTTATTCAAAACCAATCTCAGCACTGACAAAAACTCTCTTTCTGTGCCATTTTTTCTGTTTCAGAACTCAACACTGTGCAAGTCTGAATGCACTTTCGTTCTGTGTTTGCGCCCACCTCCTCTATTGTGCACAGACTATCTCAGACTCTGATTTGTCTATAGGCAAGATTGACATATCTGCATATTTTTAAGATCCTTAGCTTTCATTTGATTCATGGTTCGTCGTCATGCGGGTATCCGCGATTACGTGTATTGCTGAGTTTCGACAAATTTTGGGCAAACACGTTAGTGAAAATGTTTACATTTTTTTTTTTTACGTTTTTTTTTTTACCTTAACGTTTTCAGAAATTATTTGAGTTTCATAATTATTACAGTTTAAATTTTGCTGGGGGAAAAAAACAAAAAACGCTTTTCAAATCAATAAACTGCAGTTTCCCACTGTGACAACTTGACTCTTGCTTCATATAGCATGACACAACATGTCCTGCCATAGGAACAAGCTCATTTGCATGTTGTCACAAAAGGTCAGTGTGTGTTGATTAATTGTACCTTATTTCCTGGGCAATAACAGTGACAATGTAGACTCCAAGGTATGTGTCTATGTAGAAACTGACCTTTAAAAATGAACCATTCCTGAGGAAAAATAAACTGGAGTAAAAGGTGTGACAACTTGCTCCCATCTTCCCAATGTATACTCTCACTACTTCTCTCTCTTTAGCTTCATAAATACATATAGTTCATATGTGCACTGACTGCACTTCCCTGCACTGCTTTTTGTTCTGCTACTGTTCTAAAAGAGTCTTACGTAACTTTAAAATAATAATTCATGCCCACTTTTCAATCGATTTTCCAGAATCTTTTTTTTTTTTAATTATTATTTTCCAAAGCAGATCTCAAGCAGATATGTTTTTCAGACCAGACCTAAACACAGCACATGTAACCAAGGCAACACTCTAGTCACATGGTCCACAGGAACACAAATACACTGGCTGTCAGGTTGTGTTCAAGAGGCAGGAGCATTACATTCAAGAACCAAGTAGCGGAAGGACGTTTTTTTTTTTTAAGCTTGTTGTCCAGTCCAATTTAAAAACCTTAAAAATAATCCTCTTTTAGATCTGTAAACACTTTCACCGCAGTCAGTCCTCCACACTGTTCTCCAACAGTAGGAGGGCTTCATTAAAACCAACCTTAACGACCCTTCACATTCAGCACAGTTAATCAAGCTTTCGCCGCTCTCATTAGAAGCGTTACGACCTTTTTATGTTAGGTGCACTCAAGAGCTGCGGGTCATACCTTGTTTGTTAGAGCCTTTAAAGGCTTTGTACGTCACTTTCTGGACGTTTACTGCTGACGTACTCAGCAAACGAAGGTCTCGTGTTAATCAGAGGCTGAAAAATAACAAAGTTGAAAGCAGGGTCACATCTGTCTGGGTCAAAGTTGGAGAGATGATGTCAGATGCCAGTGTTTTGTAATTAAGCTATCATTCCCTACAGACCCTGCACTGTGCTCGTTTACTTTTATGACTGCCCTCTTCCTCCCGTTCAGTGATTACAGCCAGAAGAAGGCTGCTCTCGAAGGACCTGTCCTATAAAACTCTCCCAGTGAGATACAGGTGTGTCTCATGGCAGGTGGACCAGGCCTTAAATAGCACATGCTTGAAGAGAGAGAGGGAAAGAAAGAAAGAAAGAAAGAAAGAAAGAAAGAAAGAAAGAAAGAAAGAAAGAAAGAAAGAAAGAAAGAAAGAAAGAAAGAAAGAAAGAAAGAAAGAAAGAAAGAAAGAAAGAAAAAGAGAGAGAAGACATGCTCGTCATGCTGCCTTTGGTTAACATCACTTGAGAGCAGAATATATTATTGTGCCATTTCCAAACAAGCTGCAATTTTAACAAATTATAAAAAAGGTGTGAAAATATTATTTAATTGTGTGTATTTAGAATACATAAAATGCTGTTATGTTATTTTCATCACAGCATGCTATTTAACACCATACAATTTTTGTAATATAAAAATATATTATAAAATATTGAAAAATATATTGAAAATTTTGAAATATAATTTGTAAAATATTGAAATTTTACTTATTTAAATTATTATTTTATTTCAATTATTTAAAATATCTGGATCATTATGATCAGTGTTTTTATTAACTAAATGCAAAATCAAGCTGAAATAAATTAAAATATAAATATTAGATGGAAAACTTAGGAACTAGTACTTAAATTACTAAAAATAAAATTATTTTTTAAAAACTACGAAAATGACAAAAGCACATAACAAAATTACTAAAACATAAAATAGCATTAAGATGAAAACTGAAAATATAAAAATAAAGTTCAAAATATGAATAAATACTATAATAGTATGTAAGTAATAGTAAAATAACACTGATTATGATGAAAATTATGTGAGAATTTGGGGCAAATTCATCTTCATGCAAAATCTAAATTATTAATTATTTTTTGTTGTTGTTGTTTGTTGGTTATTTAGTTTGGGATGAATTGTAACTTGGATGCAATTAGCCCTAGTCAGACAAAGAAGTCAATCAATTATTCCTAAAATGTTAAAAATGTAATTTGTCATTTACATCACCCAATGCTATTATACACAATACAATACATCATTTTAGATGTTGTGGAAATTACACTGTGGTGAGAATTTACTTTGAGAGAAAACAAATATATACATGTATATACACTGATGGACATTGTGTACAAATTAAAGGTGGGGTAAGCCATATTTCAAAAACACTGTTTGGAAGTTAGTCTGGCCAACACCAACAACAAGTGTGTAGCCAATCAGCATTAGGGGGCTTATGACGGTCAAGGAGAGAGAACAAGTAAGTGGGAGATCTGCAGAAAGACAATACAAAAGAGCTCAAAAGAATATCAATGGAATGAAGGTTTATGACTGGGCAATCGCGTTAAGACCCTCGTTAATATTAGAAAAGCTGAAGAGAGCTAAGCGGGAAAACCTGAAAGAAGACACGGAGGCTTCTTTGATTCCGCTCCACATGTGAGTACAGTGGGTTTGAGTGCCATTGATTATCTGGAGCTGCTGTGCTGTTGGCAACTAACAACAAACTCTTATTTGTATTTACTCTTGTGAACTGTACGTTCATTTATTGTGCTTCCTTGCCATTTGTTTTATCATCTGCATTTTATATTTCGCCAATCATTATTTTGTTGCGCGTCAGCTGTGATAAACCGACATCCACTTTCGCATTGCGTGTGTAACAGTGGCCAGCTAGTGAGAGTTGTGCAGGTAAACCACTGCACACTGACGACTGCTAGAGAATGTGGTGTTTAGTGTCATTATTAGTGCACTCGCCTCGCCTGCCAGCAGCGATTAGGGTCCGAGACTGACTCAGAGCAGGGTGGTTAGGATTGGAGGGTGCGTTTTTGAGGTGGAGCAATAAAGAGAGGGGTGTGTTTGTTTGGTTTGATTTCAAATATCAACAATGTCCAACAGTGTTTTTAAAGGTGCCCTTGACTCAAAAATTTAATTTACCCTGGCATAGATAAATAACAAGAGTTCAGTACATGGAAATGACATACAGTGAGTCTCAAACTCCATTGTTTCCTCCATCTTATATAAATCTCATTTGTTTAAACGACCTCCGAAGAACAGGCGAATCTCAACATAACACCGACTGTTAAGTAACAGTCGGGGTATATGCCCCCAATATTTGCATAATGCCAGCCCACGTTCCCAACAATTATCAAAGGCATTAGACAAGGGCAGCCAGTTAACGTCTGGATCTGCACACAGCTGAATCATCAGACTAGATAAGCAAGAACAACAGCGAAAAATGGCAGATGGAGCAATAATAACGTCTCGGTTACGTATGTAACCCTCGTTCCCTGAAGGAGGGAACGGAGACGTACGTCAGTAGTGACCGACGAATTGGGATATCGCTTAGAGAGCCCTATCATCTTCGTGTAAACTAAAACAAGCCAATGGAATTGGCGTGCGATATTTGCATAATGCGCACCGCCCCCGACAGGTGTATATAAATAGGAAGCGGATGCAATCGCACTCTGTTTTTCGCTGAGGAGACAACTGGTGTCCGCACTACAGCGAGGGTACAGAAACTGTGGCGACGGGACGTACGTCTCCGTTCCCTCCTTCAGGGAACGAGGGTTACATACGTAACCGAGACGTTCCCTTTCAGTCGGTCACGTTCGACGTACGTCAGTAGTGACCGACAAATTGGGATCCCAACTAAAGCGCCACAGTTACGAAACCCCTTCCAGTGCCCAGCGCAAGCTCAGCCACCCATAGCACCGGCTGGCGGTGAAGGGGGCGAGCTTACACCGAGAGAGTCTACTGCTGTCTAACCAATACCCACTAAGTAAACTGGACTACACTGGGGAAGCGAACCAGTAAGGGACGCTGCGGAGACCACTACCTACCCAATGGGGGAGGAGTTTACGTGGGAATACACATATGGACTGGCCCGGGGGGCAGTACGCATATGGAGTCCCTGGGATGGCTCCACCTGGTAGGGGGAGACTCATCTGACAGGTGACAGCAGAGCTGGCTCTGCTAAGGGAAAGACATGGACTCGGCCCGTAGGGAGTTTTAAACCGTGGATAATTACACATATGGGAGCGCTCACGTAGAGGGGTCACGGCATATGGGCCCCAGCCAACAGACAGCGTCAGCGACGGATGTAGACCTGGCATCAGACACTCCGCAATGTCCGAGCCGAAGGGGGAGGCGGAGGAACTCGACAGGGTTCGCCAGGCGGGGAACACGACTGGAGTGAAAGTATGCACGTATCCGGCCAGTGTGGCAGAATGGCATTGCAAGCCGACACTTAGAGTGGGTACAACACGTCTACCGACTAGTGGATGCGAGTACACGTGAGGATACCGGCTCTACACGTAGGCTATAAAACCTAGCGAACTTGTTTGGTGTCGCCCAGCCCGCAGCTCTACAGATATCTGTCAGCGAGGCGCCATGAGCCAGCGCCCAGGAAGAGGCCACCCCTCTGGTGGAGTGGGCTCTCAACCCGAGCGGGCAAGGCACGCCCTGGGATTCGTACGCCAAGGCGATGGCATCCACTATCCAGTGGGCCATCCTCTGCTTGGAGACAGCCTTTCCCTTCTGCTGGCCTCCGTAACAGATGAAGAGCTGATCTGAGGTCCTGAAGCTTCGCGTTCTGTCCACGTAAACGCGCAGAGCGCGGACGGGACAGAGCAAAGCTAGGGCTGGGTCTGCCTCCTCCGAGGGCAGCGCTTGCAGGTTCACTACCTGATCTCTGAAGGGAGTGGTAGGAACCTTGGGCACGTATCCAGGCCGGGGTCTCAGGATAACGTGAGAATCACCGGGCCCGAATTCTAGGCACGTTTCGTCGACCGAAAATGCATGCAGATCCCCAACCCTCTTCAGGGAAGCCAATGCAACCAGAAGAACCGTCTTAAGGGACATTAGTTTCAGGTCGACTGATTGCAAAGGCTCAAAGGGATGACCCCGGAGAGCTGTGAGAACCAGGGTCAAATCCCAAGAGGGTACGGAGGAAGGGCGAGGAGGATTCAGTCTCCTGGCCCCCCTCAGGAATCTGACGATCAGATCGTGTTTCCCCAGGGACTTACCCTCAACTGCGTGGTGATGTGCGGCGATAGCGGCAACATACACCTTGAGGGTGGAGGGAGACAGCCTTCGCTCCAACCCTTCTTGCAGGAAGGAAAGCACGGATCCGACCGAACATGATCGGGGGTCCTCTCGGCGAGAGGCGCACCATTCGACGAACAGGTTCCACTTCAACGCATAGAGACTCCTAGTGGAAGGAGCTCTAGCGGAAGTGATGGTGTCTACAACCGCTTGCGGGAGATCACTCATCCCGTCCAGGGACCACACGTGGAGGTTCCATAGATCGGGACGCGGGTGCCACAGGGTGCCCTGTCTCTGAGTCAGGAGGTCCTTCCTCAGAGGAATCGGCCAGGGAGGGGCTGTCGCAAGGAGAATGAGGTCTGAGAACCAGGTCCGAGTGGGCCAGTATGGAGCCACTAACAGAACCTGCTCCCCGTCCTCCCTGACCTTGCACATGAGTTGTGCGAGAAGGCTCACTGGGGGAAACGCATATTTGTGCAGACCCGGGGGCCAGCTGTGTGCCAGGGCATCCGTGCCGAGCGTGCCGCCGGTCAGGGAATAAAACCACTGGCAGTGGGCAGTTTCCGGGGAGGCAAACAGGACTACCTGGGCCTCGCCAAAATGCTGCCAAATCAGCTGGACCGCCTGGGGGTGGAGCCGCCACTCGCCCGCAAGTGGAGGCTGCCGTGACAGCTCGTCGGCTGCACAGTTGAGCACACCTGAGACACGAGTGGCCCGAAGGGACCTCAGATCCTTCTGACTCCACAACAAGAGATGGCGGGCGAGTTGCGACATGCGACGGAAGCGTAGACCACCTTGACGGTTGATGTACGCAACGGCCGCAGTGCTGTGTGAGTGGACTAGAACGTGCTTGCCTGACAACGGCTTCTTGAAGCGGGCCAGCGCAAGACGAACCGCTAGCAACTCGAGGCAGTTGATATGCCAATGCAGCTGAGGCCCCGTCCAAAGACCTGCCACTGCATGCCCGTTGTACGTGGCCCCCCATCCCGTGGCAGAGGCATCTGTGGAGACCACAGCGTGCCTGAACACTCGTTCGAGGGGTACTCCGGCCCACAGGAACGAAGGGTCCAACCACCGGACAAGGGTGCGACGGCAGCTCGGTGTCATGGGGACACGGAGCGTGCCGCACTGCCACGCCCATCTCGGGACCCGGCCGCGGAGCCAGTGTTGAAGCGGTCTCATATGAAGCAATCCGAGCGGCGTTACCGCGGCTGCAGATGCCATATGCCCCAGGAGCCTCTGAAAATCTTTCCGTGGAGCCGCTGTCCTGCACTTGAGCGAGCTCAGGCAGTTCAACACCGACTGGACGCGCGCCTCGGTGAGACGCGCAGTCCGTGCGACCGAGTCTAGCTCGAGACCGAGACAAGAGATCCTCTGCCCGGGGGCGAGTTTGCTGTTGTCCCAGTTGACCTGAAGACCCAACCGGCTGGGAGCTAAAACCATGTCGGGTAGGACTTTGTACTGACATGCCCGACCCTCGAACGCAGACCGGAGGAAGGGTCTGTGTCGAGGCAGAATCGAGACATGAAAGTACGCGTCCTTCAGGTCTATTGCTGCAAACCAATCCTGGGGACGGTCCAGGATTGGCCGTAGCCCACCGCCCTTTTTCGGTACAATGAAGTAGGGGCTGTAGAACCCCGACTTCATATCGGCTGGAGGGACCGGCTCGATTGTATCCTTCGCCAGGAGGACAGCAATCTCCGCCCGGAGAACAGGTGCACTGTCCAACGACACCTGAGTGAAGTGGACAGCCCTGAAAACCGGGGGACGCCGGGCGAACTGAATCGCATAGCCGAGTCTGATAGTGTGAATGAGCCAGCTGGACAGGCTGGAGAGCGCTATCCACGCTTCCAGACACTGAGCCAGCGGGACCAAAGGCACCACAGACGCACCGGGGGTGGGGCAGCGAGGCAGAGAGGGACCCGACTCGGACGGCTTGGGAGCGGCCCGGAGTGGGGTTGGACTCTGCGAGGCAGCAGTGTGCATGGGAGACGGCGCACGGGACGCGGCCTGCGCCATCACACTGCTGCCTGCTGGCGAATGGGGAGGGAGCTGTCAGCGGCGAGGCGGAGCCTGGCACACTGGCAGACACACCTTGTTGTGACCTGGAGTTTGAGGAAACTGCTCTTTTTGTGAAAAAGTGGGTACCGCTGGACTCCGGGGAGCCAGCGGCGGTTGATAGACAGACATCACAAATTCCCCCCGGCCCTCCTCCGGGGGTGGGAGAGACGATGGTATTCTCTCCCGAAGAGCGAGAACCTTCCCCTCCAGGTTGCCCGTCTCAGTGCCGTGTTTTGCTCTTGCGTTTACCACCGGGCTTAGCGGAGACGGGCTGGGCACCACGCCCGCGACCGGCACCCTGCTGCCTGGCTGGTGTAGGCTGCTGCTTTGCCATTTTAGCAGGGGCGGAGAACGATGCAGGTGGGCGCCCTCGGCGACGAGCGGGCTGAGGCTGAGCCACGGGCGGCTGGGTGGAGGCAGCAGCGGACCGCCGTGGCATGACGTGACTGATAGCCTCAGCCTGCTTCTGTGCAGCAGAGAACTGTTGGACGAAGCTCTCCACCGCGTCGCCGAATAGGCCGACCGGGGACACGGGGGAATTTAGGAACCGCTGCTTGTCGGTATCCCGCATGTCCGCCAAGGTCAGCCTGAGGTGGCGTTGCTGGACTACGAGGGTAGACATCGCGTGACCAACAGCACGTGCTGTCACCTTCGTTGCCCGGAGGGCAAGGTCGGTGGCAGCGCGCAGCTCCCCCAGCAGCTGTTGGTCAGGACCTTCCTGGGGCATCTCCGACAGCGCCTTTGCTTGGTAAACCTGCAAGAGGGCCATTGCGTGCAGGGCGGAGGCAGCCTGCCCACAGGAACTGTAAGCTTTCTCAGTCAGACCGGCTGAGAATTTACAGGCCCGGGACGGGAGACGCGGCTCACCACGCCAGCCAGTGGCCGTTGGACACAACTGCATCGCAACGGACCGCTCGACTGGCGGGATCCTCGCGTACCCCCTGGCTACCCCGCCGTCCTGGGAGGTGAAGGCGGACGCGGGGCCAGGCCTGGTACGGGCACTATACGGTGTCTGCCAAGACCTGGTCACCTCATCATGCACCTCCGGGAAGAAAGGCATTGGGGCGGGACGCTGGGGCTGACCAGCGCGACCCCCCCCCCCCCCAAGTACCAATCATCCAGCCGAGATGGGCCGGGACAGGGTGGAGGGTTCCACTCAAGCCCGACGCACAAGGCGGCCTGGGAGAGCACAGCCGAGAGTTCGGGATCCGACTCGGGCAACGCTACCGTCCCGGAGGGCGGCAGCGCGTCCGGATCTTCCTCCCCCGAACACTCAAACTCGCCTTCCGACGCAGCGATCGACATCTGATCCTCCGCCGGCGCACCAAAGGTAACGGCTGGACAGTCCGAAGAGGGCCCAGCGGAAACCAACAGCAGCAAGATGGGTTGCGGTGCTGACGAGGGGGCAGGGGCCCGAGGAGCGTTTCCGCTCGGCGGGGGAGCCCTGACCGTTATCCTCAGGTCGCCCTCCCTATACAGCACCGTACCGTCATTCCGGTTCCCGGGGCCGGAAAAAACGGTCGTACGCGGCATAGGAGAGGGGACTCCCGCTTCCTGAGATTTCAGGAAGGAGAGCCTCGACCTCAGCACCGTGATGGTCATGTTCCCGCAATGGGAACATGAACCATCCACAAAAGCTGCTTCAGCGTGCTGAACGCCCAAACACGAGATGCAGCGATTGTGCCCATCAGCAGGGACCAGGGAACGACCGCACCCAGTAACGCACAGACGACATGACATACTGTCAGGGTTCGTCTGTAAAGCTCTTTTAGAAGGAGAAGTCAACTCACTCGTGCTGAAGCACCCAGGGAGCGACGCGATGTGTCAGGTACACCACTCCCTGACACACCGAGGAACCGGCCCAAATCGCTACACACACACACTCTTTGTGTTGCTGTGAAAACAGCAGTTTTAGAGCTTATAGCTCAGCTCCTCGGACACTCGTGACCTCGCTGAACGTGCCCTCTTCACCAGCACTGAAAGCTCGCTGTAAATCCTCTTCTGAGGCAATGTTTTAGAATAAAACAAACGAAGAAAGGAGTCTTCTGAACAGGACACCAGTGAATGGCTCCGAAGCGAAAGACAGAGTGCGATTGCATCCGCTTCCAATTTATATACACCTGTCGGGGGCGGTGCGCATTATGCAAATATCGCACGCCAATTCCATTGGCTTGTTTTAGTTTACACGAAGATGATAGGGCTCTCTAAGCGATATCCCAATTCGTCGGTCACTACTGACGTATGTCGAACGTGACCGACTGAAAGGGAACTGACATGATCCATGATAACATGATATTTTTAGTGATATTTGTAAATTGTCTTTCTAAATGTTTCGTTAGCATGTTGCTAATGTACTGTTAAATGAGGTCAAAGTTACCATCGATTCTTACTGTATTCACGGAGACAAGACTGTCGTTATTTTCATTTTTTAAACACTTGCAGTCTGTATAATGTATAAACACAACTTCATTCTTTATAAATCTCTCCAACAGTGTAGGATTAGCCGTTAGCCATGGAGCCCAGCCTCAGATTCACTCAGAATTAAACTTTTAACATCAAAATAAATACTTTACTCACATAATTCGAAGCATGCATACAACATGCATGACGGACATCTTGTAAAGATCCATTTGAGGGTTATATAGCTGTGTGAACTTTGTAAATACGCTGTAATATAGTTGACAGCTCGTGAGGCAGGAAGCTCGCGTCTTAAAGGGGCGACGTCGAGTGAAATCATTGCATAGTTAATGGTGCCCCAAAATAGGCAGTTAAAAAAATTTATAAAAAAAAATCTAATTTTTTTAACTGCCTATTTTGGGGCACCATTAATAATGCACTGATTTACACTTGGTGCGGCCCCTTTAAGACGCGAGCTTCCTGCCTCACGAGCTGTCGACTATATTACAGCACATTTACAAAGTTCACACAGCTATATAACCCTCAAATGGATCTTTACAAGATGTCCGTCATGCATGCTGCATGCATGCTTCGAATTATGTGAGTAAAGTATTTATTTGGATGTTAAAAGTTTTATTCTGAGTGAATTTGAGGCTGTCCTCCGTGGCTAATGGCTATTGCTACACTGTTGGAGAGATTTATAAAGAATGAAGTTGTGTTTATGCATTATACAGACTGCAAGTGTTTAAAACTGGTCTCCGTGAATACAGTAAGAAACGATGGTAACTTTAACCTCATTTAACAGTACATTAGCAACATGCTAACGAAACTTTTAGAAAGACAATTTACAAATATCAGTAAAAAATATCATGCTATCATGGATTATGTCAGTTATTATTGCTCAATCTGCCATTTTTCGCTGTTGTTCTTGCTTACCTAGTCTGATGATTCGGCTGTGTGCAGCTCCAGACGTTAACTGGCTGCCCTTGTCTAATGCCTTTTATAATGTTGGGAACATGGGCTGGCATTATGCAAATATTGGGGCGTACACCCCGACTGTTGCGTAACAGTCGGTGTTATGTTGAGATTCGCCTGTTCTTCGGAGGTCGTTTAAACAAATGATATTTATATAAGAAGGAGGAAACAATGGAGTTTGAGACTCACTGTATGTCTTTTCCATGTACTGAACTCTTGTTATTCAACTATGCCAAGATAAATTCAATTTTTGAATCTAGGGCACCTTTAAAATATGGTTTACCCTACCATATTAATTGAGACTTTTAAGAGTTTTTAGTCCAAAAGTGCTAGTTGAAAAACCACCCCTGTGTTCCATGAGCAACACACATCGGTCTAGAACATGTGAGCGGAGTGACAGCAGTTTTTCCTCCCTGCTAAAAGTTTATGATAATCACTCCATTGCAGATCCACTCCAGATTTTCTATTTTTCTGCTCGCCGATGAGAAAAAAAACCTCTCAGCACCGCTCACATAATCTGGTCTGGAATGCCGTAAACACAAGCAGAGTGATAAAAAAAAAACAAAAAAACAAATTGATGCTATTATGATTAGTGTCAGCACTTGCTCGGCCAATCAAATTAAAGGACCAGCAGAACCAGCGATATGCAATATATTATCAAATATTTGATTATTTTAGATTATATAGGTAATTGATTAAATTTTTGATTATTTAACATTACATGATAGTCCTTTTGAATCCTGTTTGAAGGCAGTTTCCTGTTTCACTGTCTTCAGTATAGCCAGAGAGAGTTTTAAGGCAAACAGCAGTTCTCCTGTAGTATGTCAAGTTAATGTTCGATTACCCATGATCAATTTCTGGAAGCCAAACAATGTACCTTCAGCTGGTGGGAGGTTGTTAAGGAGCTCTTTGCTGAGTGTGTTCTTAATTGATGAAGAGCGTTGTGTAATTACCTGCAGTGGATGATGTTTAATCTTCTAATAATGTCAGTGAATGATATTAGCAGTAGGTTGTAGACTAATTAAAATGACAGACCCCTTTGCACAGTCTGGGGTGAACCTTAACAACCTCTTCTGTTCTTACTCGCTGTGCTTACTCTACCACTAAAGCCCTCTGCTGATCTCAAACGCGTGAGGAGGTTGCCATGGAGAACTTGCAAATTAAAAGAGGCTCAGACTAGATTGACCTCAGAAATGGGGCAAATTAAAGAAATGTTCAAGGCTCAGTGCAAATTAAGCTTTATTGACAGCATTTCTGGTATACGTCAATTACCACAGAAAATTATTTTGACTCATCCCTCAGTCCCCTTTGTTAAAAAATGCAATTACACTAATAGGCCTATACATGGGCCAGTTAAAAAACATAAGACAATAATTATTGCTACAAGACTCACAAGACCTGGTTCATTCATAGTATTAAGCTTTCATACACAACCTACAATACACCTAATTAATATTTATGACCTATTCATTCATAATAGTATTTGTCGTGTTTTGCTTTTGTTTTGGTTTTGTTTATCCTATCGGACTTAAAGTTACCTGTTTCCTTTGTTGCCTTGTTCCCGCCAGTCATAAGTTGCTATGGACACTCATTCAACAATCATACCTGTTAGTCTTTGAGTTCATCATCATTGTATATTTAAGTTCCTAATTTCCTTCAGTTCGTTATCTGTTATTTTCGTGGGTTATATGTTGCCCTCTTTCCTGTGGATTACTGAAGTTTGTTTTACTTATTAAATACTTTAGCTTTTTAACCTTTTGGCATCTTGATCATCACCTAGAATGTTAAAAAAAAAAGTTATAAAATGGATAGTTCCGGCCCTTGATTCTGATTGGTTGAGCTGCATTCTAAGCCATTGTAAAATTATCAAAAACGTACAGCTGACCGCCTTACATAAGTATCACTGTGCCACTGAATGTGTATGTTACTAGAAACCACTCTTGGCAATGCAAACATATGTTTGTTCTCTATTGATTTTGCTCATTGAAGCTTACTGCATTATGTAGAAGAGTATTGTGAGAGAGATATGGAGTGACCGAGTGTATTACCTGCATTCAGATTTAGCATTTTCCTTCAGGTCAGTCCTATGTTCATAATAAAAAATCCATTTGAATGCCTGCTGCGATCTTTTAATGCTGCTTGCTAATATTTAATGGCTTTTCCTGTGCCCTGCTGACATTGTCAGGGCTAGTCAAAGCATTTGTCATTTGCGTTTTGTTCCGTGTTCACAACAAGTTTCAATATAAAAGTCTTTGCGACTAAATAACTCGCTCATAAAGACAATCTTTGCTGCCATCTAATGGCGTAATAAATGTAACTTCTGTTGCTGTTCACGGGCAGGGACTATTTTTTCCAGCGGAAGAAAAGCCTTTTAATGACTTTACTTCATTAAAGTTGCACTGATTTATATTTTTTGGCTTTAATATTTGTATCATGTGGTAACCATTTTATAAAAGCAATAAGCCCTGTGAATTCGTGGTTTACAGTGAATTTGTAACAGCTAAGGGGGTTTTAGGCACTCTGCTACACGTACCTAACAACACGCCTTATCTGTTATAAATTCACTGTAAACCACGGCTTAATGGGGCTCGCTTTATTAAAAAATATATTTTAATTCAAGAAAAAGATTTATTTATTTGAATTATAAAAATACAATTTAATTATATATTTACATCACACAAAAGTTCTAATTCAAAAGCCAAATCTTTATAATTGTAGGATTCATAATTTCAAATGCCTTATTTTGTATAGAGTTTCATTTATTGCAATTAAACCCAATTATCTAACACTCCAATTGTCAAAGATAACAGTACCATATTCAGTACTGCACTGATATTTGTTCACTCTGACATAATGCAAGAGTCCGCTGAAAGCTTTTCGTGGGCTGAATTCACTCTTCCTGAAGATCAATATCTTTCAAATCAATGTAGAGACACATCACTCGCTAGATCCTTATACTGATTATATCTTTCACTAATGCGCTTACCTCTGCCATTTGAAACTCAAAAGCTATTTGGTTGCTGTGCATATATTCCTAAAGTGTCTGTGGTCCGGCAGTAATGTGTTCCTGTACCTATGATGCAATTTACTGCATTCATTACTTGTTTTATACTGTATGCCAATGCTGTATTGATTTTACAGTGAGTCTCCACATTAATTCAATGCTAAATATTTAACATATCCATTACCTCATTGATAATTTATATACTCTTGCTTGGAATTAAGCAAACTATATATAAAGGTTTAATCTCTCTATAGTTCAACCCAAAATCTAAAGAAATATATTTTGCAAAATTATATTGATTTTAGGAGCATTAAGATTTATTGCTTTGTGACATTCATGTTGTCCATGACGATTACTGTAATTAAAAAAATATATATATATTGTTATATATTATATACAAATTATGATAACAGTTCACATTATGTCATAATTTTGCAAAGAAATGCTGTGTGTTTATGTATATATATATATATATGAATATATATATATTGATAAATATATCATATAAACCAAACCCTAATCCTATAGTAAATACATATAAATGTGTAATTACACTGTAACACATACACCTTAAAATAAAGTGTAACCTTTCTATTTTTGAAGAAAATTGTCTGTGACATACAGAGTACAGAGAATGCAGTATCTCTATATATCTCTGACTAAAGCTGTTTATATGTCTGTCTAGATCCTGGCTAATATCATCATCTTCATCTGTGGAAATGTGGCGGGAGCCTATCACAAACACCTGATGGATTTGGCTCTTAAACAGACATACCACGACACCTGCAACTGCATCAAGTCTCCCATCAAACTGGAATCCGAGAAGCATCAGCAGGTATGATGAGAGGGATGCACAGATTGCCTGTAACACGTTGCTTTCAAAGAATGGATAAACAGTGCTGAACTGTGTGGTTCCCGGTCCTTTAGGGAACAGGACGTTAAATGTAGGCCTCGTTTGGGGAGGTTTTGGATAGGTTTGAGCGTGAGTCATTCCTGCAGCTGTATTGAATAGATCATTATATCACCACAATGGGCGGCTAATATTCGAAGGCAGAGGGGGCTGAGAGTTACATTGTCCCAAAATAGCTTTGTTTCCCCCCCAGCACTCTGTTTCCTGATGGATACGGGTGGGGCGGAAGTCTGTACAAGGCCTCACTCTTGCCGGGGTTAGTTTTGCTTATTGCTGTTTTGTGTGAAATAATGATAAATTGTTTCTCAATGGCGATGGCTGAGTGAGTGAAATATGAGCAGTGAGATAAAGGCAGATCGCTGGCGGCACTTCTGCTCCATCAGGAATTATCACTCTCACTCTGTGAAATATCAGCCTGTTGAGCACATGCCCCCGGCTCCATTGTTCTATGAATGTTATCAGAATTGTGTTTTTGGCTTTCCTGGAAAAACAATTACAGAGCGCAAGGCAAAGACAATGTTTCACGCACTCGCTGCGCAACATGATTAAATCTTGGATGTATGTTCTGTGTACTGTGAGGATGGAGCTCTTCAGTCAGTTTATCAAGTGCTGGTTCTTTCTGCCTTATTGTAAAACATATTGGAGCATTTCCTTCATTTTCCTTCATTTACCTCCTGTGGTGCTGCTCACTGTTTGGTCATTCATGAACATTAGTTCAGCACAGACCATCAGCCTAATTACGGATATGCTTCATTTTACATTTCAAGGGTGAATAAAACATTACCTTTGAAATATATTTTGTGATTAGAAGAGTTCAGGTTTGAAAAAGCACAGCACCAGATTTGATAACCCCTAAACTAGACTGATACTCTAGTGTTTACTCATGAATGATACCTTAAAGCTGCTGTCCGTAACTTTTTTTTTTTTTTTTTTTTACATACTGGTATTTTGTACATAACCAGCCAGTGTTCAAAGTGATCTCCTTACCTTAGCCTGATTCACATCGGTAAGCTTGTAATAATGTTTTATAATTTGGGTGGTACTGGTAGGTTTCCGTGGGAAATTTGAGCTTGCCGCCGTTAATCTTTGCGTTATTACGTCGCGTCTGTTTACATAAAAAACGAGTCCCAGCTAGTAGGCTATATCTTGTGAGGATGCTGCAGGTGTGGATCATTTATAACCTTTTCTCACAGCAGCTGGAATAATTAAACATATCATTTTGATGGCAGATTGTATGGTATGACAAATGGACAATTAGAGATTAGACTGTACAGAATTTGAAATCTACAGATAACCCTAATACACACTAAATACACATAGTAACGCAATGCTGATGTTGTTAACATTTAACAGTTTGAGAACAAAGTATAACAATAATAATAATTTGCATGGTTTGATGTGATATGAGCTAAGCGATCATTCGATTTAATCACCATTGGTATCGCAATTTATTGTAATGCTTTTTTTACTCAGTTGGTCAGAACAAAAGTGGCAGATTTGTTACTTACTTGACATTTTCTGGTGAAAATTCTTATTTTGTTCATGCTTCCAAGACTACAATCTGTGATTCCGAAGTACATCTACAGCAGTGGTTCCCAACCTGTGGTCCGCGGCCCACTAAGGGGCCGCAGTGATCCTCCAGGTGGGCCGCGAGATAAATTAAAATTAATTTAAATATATTACTATAATTCCTTAATTTAGTTATTAATACGTTACATTTAATACATTAAATTAATTTTAAAAAAAATACATAAACCACGCACTCTCTCGTACGTATTCTGTGATTGTTTCGGTTCAGCCCAGGTGCCGGGCATGCCGTGTTGATTCAGAGAGGAGGTGGGCCTTGGCCTAAAAAAGGTTGGGAACCACTGCTCTACAGTATCCAGAGAGGTGGTGACAAAGAGGCAAAACGTGCGGACTGCCGCTTTAAATCACGCGGTTTGTTGAGAAGAGTTTGTTTTATCTCGAATCTTGTATATATTTAAAAGTAAAAAAAGTCAAACATTTCAAACATTTAATGTTTGAATTTTTTGAACAATTAATAAATGTATAAAAAAAATTTTTTTAAAAGTTAAATGTAAAAAGTGACACCTGGTAAAATTAAAAAATGTAAAATCATTATCATTTATCATTATTATCATTATCATTATAATAATATATTAACATCTGACAGCCTTAAAGTACATTTTAGAACATCTTTTTTTTTTGTCTCTCAATTGTTTTGTGGTTTGAAAACCACTGAATAGGGTTGTGCCGATGGACGATATCATTGTCCATCGTGATGGCTGACTGACATCATGATGGAGAGACCATCAATGACGCCCCGCTCCGCCCCTTTTATTCCCCTCACGTGCAACCTATTGGAAAGCCTGGATGAGTCATTAGTTGGGAAATAAAATAACCCTTTCGCACGTAAGTTTAAAATGTTCTGGCTGACCCCCAGCGTGAGTTTTTCAAGGCGACCGTTATTTAGAACGTTTCACTTTATTGTTTCCATGGTGACGCGTCATTGCTTGTCATGTCACACATCGCAGCGCTGTATGACTGATGATCTGCTTTTATTTCAGTTTTCCTTTTTTATTCAAAATATTCACTAATTTGTTAATTATAACATGAAATATCTGATATTCCGATTGTCAGATATGTGAATGTGGATGTGTTTTGCTGTTTAAACAACTTTATAATGATTGCGTTAGTTGAGCTATACACGTTATGGGCGTCGCCATGTTAGTTTGTGCCGCAGGTTCTGTTGGATTCACAACATCTTATATGTATTTAAACATCCGAAACCTAAAATAAACATTATGTGGTTGAAAACACTGCATATTTGTGATATATGAAAAGTGCTGCACGCGTCCATCTCTGGTTTACAGATGGACGCGCACATTTGAATTTGACAATTGATCACGTGATGCACTGCACTGAACGTTCTAATCCCACCGGTGTGATCGTACGTGTCAAAGGGATAAATAAAGTAATAAAGTAAAATAATGAATAATAATTATATAATAACAATTAATAAAATTAAAATACACCTCCCCCCACCCCCGACGATATCATCGTCCATCACGATGTTTTACTGTAAACATCGTCAACTGCCAATTTAGGGGACATTACCACTGAATCAGAATTCATAAAATCATAGACTTGAAGGTGGGCACTTTTGAAATGGGCTAGGAAGCAACCACCTAGCAACACCCTAAAAATCACACAAAACCCCTTAGCAACCCCACATAAACAACTATCCACACTGCCACAATATTCACTTCCACATTTTCTTCAAACTAAAAATCTCTAAATGATGTGCTGCATCTAGTCCTCAATGTGTTTTGGTAATATTTCATGACTTACGATAGGATGTCCAAAAAGAACATCAAATTTTGCAAATTAATATTTCTTTGCTTTAACAGAGCAGAAATCATACTACTTTATACTGTAGCCAAAGAACCACAATGAATTAATGACATCATTTCCTTTAGCAATCACTCCCCCAGACCACAGCAGTATACTTGAACCCATTAGTGTGGACAACCTGCTTTGATTTGCCTCTTTTTTTGATAATAATACATTAATGGACTGTTATTTAAAAGCACTTACATCTTCCTCTGTCTGAGCATAACGGTAAAATGTGTTTAAATAATGTCACCTTTTTCCTGCTGTCACAATCAGCACATGGCCATTATTTTGTTTTCTTTTATTTGACCTTCATTAAGCAGTGCAGCCTCTGAAGGGAAAACAAAGAAAATGAGGAAGAGTGACAGGATAATAAGGAGAGAAATTAATGGACTATTCATATCTCAAACACAATCCCATTTTATATTTCACATTCTTAATTTTCTTTGGGTTATTTATTCACTGTAACCCTGTGCTAGCCCTCTTTTAATTGTGAATAATTGCTTAACCCAGGGTCAAAAATGGACTTAATTAGTGGTTGACCAATATGGCCGATGCTAATATGATATCTAAAGAAAAGGGTGGCTGAAATAATAAAATAATATCGGAAATAAATATAGAATAAAATTTAACAAACAAATTCTATATGTTCTTCAGTAGAATCACATATGTTTCTTTTACAATCAGGGTAGTTCATTAGTGGCAGGAGACATCTGTTACACTGCTATGATTCAATCTGTTTTCATCCTCAGTTTTCATTTTTCTCTTAATTTTCTGTCTCTCAATACACCAGCCATCCATCATTTGTTATAAAAAAAATGTTATTTGTTCATAACATATTACCATACTGCTTGTACTTGTACTTCTTCAGTATGTAGAATAGTGTGAAGAATATGCATTTTTTCTGTATGCACAGAATATCTGGATGACCTAGTACAGAACAAGAACATAGCACACTGTTCTGAGTACTGTATCCCACAATGCAGTGCATCCAACTTAATCTTCCATTTTTGGTGAATATAACATTTAAAAGAACAGCATTCATTTGAAAAAGAATATTAAGCAGCACAACTGTATTCATTATCGATAATAAGAAGAAATGTTTCTTGAGCAGCAAATTAGCATATTAGAATGATTTCTGAAGAATCATGTGACACTTAAGTGATAATGCTGAAAATGCAGTTTTTACATCATATGAATAAATTACATTTTAAAATATATTCAAACTGAAAACAGTTCTTTTAAAGGTCCCGTTTTTTGTGGTTTATTGAAGCTTTGATTGTGTTTATAGTGTGCAATATAACGTGTTCATGTTTCACGTGTAAAAAAACACAGTATTTTTCACATAATTTACTTATCTGTATACCGCTGTTTCCACGGTCATAAAAACGGGCTGATGACTTCCTTGTTCTATGAAGTCCCACCTTCAGAAATACGTAACGAGTTCTGATTGTGCCAGCGGTTCCTGTGTTGTGATTCGACAGCAGCTTAGCGCACCCAGAGCCATAGAGAGCGCACCTTGCCTGGAAAGGTCACGCCTCTTACCATAACATGTGCTGCACATAGTTTTACATGCGGATTATTGTGGTGTTGTGCCGAATGAACACAAAAGACAATAATTCCCGAGAGACTGAACTCTTTAATCTCCACAAGCAGCGACAGAAAATGTACAACTTTAGCACTCACTCAGAAGAGTACCTCATACGGAAAACAGCCATATACATAAACATAGTCCCCTCTTGTGGCCATTATGTGCACTGCAGTCCAACATTAACTATTGCAGTAAGGATACCACAATTATAATTTTCGGGAACCGAGTTAAACTTAAACTGTAACCATTGATCTCTAAGTACAGCGTCCCTGGGAAGGGCCAAACAAAGGTGATTGCACTGCAGGATGAAAATAACACCGTTTCGACAACATGGCAACAAACACACTCTACAAACGCAACTCTTGCTCTTCTCCGTGGGAGCGCAACAAGACCACGCCCCCTTTTTTGTGTATTCCTGTGGGCGGAGGTTAGTCAAAAAACTGCTTTAGTGACGTCATTAAAGAAGGAAGTAGAGGGATGTAGTCCAAACTGGCCGTTCGATGTAGGCGACTTCTGTTAAATAAAATATCTCGCTTGGCATTGAACTTTGAGCTTTAAAATTTTACAGATTTTATTTATACTCTAACAACAACATTACACACTAACTAAAGTTTTAAACTTGGGATCACGAAGAACGGGACCTTTAAATTGTAATAATAAATGATAAATTATAACCTTAATTATTCAAAACTTTTGACCAGTTTATCAATAATTAGATTTTGAATTAATTTACAAACATAGCAACCATTCAAAGGAATGCCATAAAGCTATCCTTCTCTATTCAACCAATAGGAACGTCTTTTGCTGTCCCTGCTGCCCGCCCACATCGCAAGAGTGATGAAGGCAGAGATCATTCAGAGGCTGAAGGGTCCTAACTTCGGCCAGGCGGAAAACACCAACAATTTCCACAACCTCTATGTTCAGAGACACACCAATGTAAGGTAGGACTTATGACACACATACTAGAGTATCTGTGTACTCAACTGATTTATTTTAGGCAGCCTAGAAAATATATAAATATATATCCTATACGCTGCACCTGCTCTCACTGAGCCATCCTACCCTCAATAGATCCTGTCAAACCATCCTGCCCTCCTTCAGTCTGCACACAAAAAACAAGCTATTCATCAACCTAGATACAAGTAGCTCTCATCTAAAAGAGCCTTGACACCTTTGTATTCTTCTATTAAAAATTAAAAGAAAACACTTTCTTCTGCTATATAGGGCAAACCTTTGAAGAGACTCATCAAAACTTAAATGTAATTTGGTAATTATATTGAAGGACAAGTAGTCCTTTGCTGTTATTAAAGCAATACTGCTGTCTATTTCAAAGCGGTTCTCCTTCCCTTATAATATCCTTTTCATTTTTCAGTAACTCTTTCTGAATCGTACGTCGATATGTTAACAAGTTAATGACTTTATGAGTGAGTCATTTGAATCATTTAATTTATCTTATAAGTTTAAAAACTGATTCATTTAGGAATGAAACAAGTGACTTTTTATGAGTTAGTCATTGAATTATTCACTCAATGATTCACATTTACTTGTTAATCCATTTCATTCAAAAATACAGATTAATTTAGGGGCTAATTAAGTGATTGTCTATATGAGTGAGTGAGTCATTGAATTGTTCACTCAAGTTATTAATTCATTCAAGGCAAGGCAAGCTCTTGCTTTGTTTCAAACTCTTTTTTGGCAAACAAAGTAACTGCTAATATTATCTGAAATGTAAGTTTTTCTGTATTAATTTCTGGTTTATTTAACTTTTGTATAAGTGCAGTATCACACTATCATGCTTTTGGTTTAAATAGTAGTACAACAGTTTGTTTAAGGATGTTTAGATATTTTTTTACACAAGACAAATGCTTATTAAGAAAATTATTGTTTGCAAGGTGTGTATTATTTGCAGTGCAAAAGAATCAATTCATGCTCTTTACCAGTTTGCATATGTCTCCTTTTGAGTTTTCTTGAACATTTTCCACAGCATTCTGTATGCAGACATTGTTGGATTCACACGTCTGGCCAGTGACTGTTCACCTGGAGAGCTAGTCTACATGCTCAATGAGCTCTTCGGCAAATTTGACCAGATAGCCAAGGTATCATAAGTCCTAACAGGCATAGGAGACACCAGAACTGTACTTTATAGTAAAGTAGTGGCTAAAAGTGATGTTGGCCCAGGAAAATTGACATATTCATCTTATATTCAAATATTGTTAAAAAATTGTAAAGATTTTGTAAGCATATTGCATAGTTGTGCTTGGAGTAAACAAAGCTTGTGTGGACTTAATTTTTGGACAGGCTGTGAAAATGAAATTATGAATACATGCAAAAGCGAGAGAGAACCAACAAAATATTAAAAGGTTAGTTCGCCCAAAAATGAAATTTCTGTCATTAGTACTCACCTTTGTGTCATTCCAAACCTGTAAGACCTTTGTTCGTCTTCGGAACACAAATGAAGATATTTTTGATGAAATACTGAGCCGGTGTTCAGACGTAAACACGGAAGCACTGTTCACTGCATCAACTGCGTACGAGTCTGACATGGTAAAGAAGAATTTGTTGAATAAAGTTATTTTTGCTTTGTTTTTGCGCACAAAAAGTATTCTTGCCGCTTCATAACATTAAGGTTGAACCACTGAAGTCACGTTAAATATTTTAACGATGTCTTTAGTACTTTCCTAGACCTTGAATGATGGTAATTATGTTGCTTTCAATTGGGGATTTAACAAACCTCTTGGATTTCATCTAAAATATCTTAATTTGTGTTCCAAAGATGAACAAAGGTCTTACGGGTTTGGAGCGACATGAGGGTGAGTAATTGTGGGTGAACTGACCCTTTAATAACTGATTATGTTGTAGTCAATATATGTTTTTTCCTGTACAGAATGTAATGTATACTACAGTTCTGTCTAATTTGATTTGTTTGATGCAGGATAATGACTGCATGCGGATCAAGATTCTGGGCGACTGCTATTACTGTGTGTCAGGTCTGCCAGACCCTTTGCCCGACCATGCCAAGAACTGTGTGAAGATGGGGCTGGACATGTGTGAAGCCATCAAGTAAAAGACCACACTGTCTTTCACAAACATACATAATTATTGCCCAGCTCTCTGGAATACTACACTGTGTTCCAAATTATTATTCAAGTGACATATCAGTAGGATTCCAGTACAATAAACATTCAGATTTTAGTTTTTCAAAGAAAGTGATTGTTTGTTTTATTTCTCCATATCTTTTTGGATAACTTATTAATCTCAGACAGGCTTTTTGCTACATCTACTAGGTAAATGGAAACCCTATTTAAAGTGGTTGTTCCACATTATTAAGCAAGTCACAGTTCTCATGCAATGTGGGGAGGAAGAAAGATCTTTCACTGTGAAAGCTGAATGGAGATTATCAGACAATCATAAGAATTGTGAGTACAGCACAAGATTACTCATTCAGATAAAGGCTTATTAAAGAAAGTTTCTGTCAAAAAAAATTAATTGTATTAAAAGGACAGCCACTGTTGAGCAGCAAACAGGTATTTAAAGCTGCTGGTGTATCTGGAGTCTCAGGAACCTCTTCATGCAGGCTGGCAGTTGTGCATAAAGATGCATGTCAGCCACCTCCAACCAAAGCTCACAAAGAGAAACGTTTACAGTGGGTGTAAAAATACATTTTCAGACAGTTTTATTGCCTTGGTGTTTTTTTGCCGCAGCATTGGATAGTGCATTGTCCTGAATGAAAATCCTTTTATTTCAAAAGGCACTATCCTTCTATTCATGACATACTGTAGCAGAAAATGGTCAGCTATAAACTCCACATATCTTTCAGAAGTCAATTTGACACCCTCAGAGACCGTAAACGGACCTTCCATCTCACCTCCCAATATTCCATTCCAAATCATCACCCGCTAGCTCCTTGCTGACGTCGCAGTCTTGTTGGAACGTGGTGGCCATTCACCAACCATCCAGAAATCCATCCATCTAGATCATCCATTGTAGTACGGCTTTTGTCAGTGAATAAAACCATTTAAAATGAGTCTATATGTATTTCTGCACCCCCTGTAAACGTTTCTCTTTGTGAGCTTTGGTTAGAGGTGGCTGAAATGCAACTTTCGCACAACTTTATTTACAACTTGTGCTTTAAATTACTCACAAATCTTATGATAGTTCAATAATTATTAATAAATGATAATAAATTATTGATAACGGTTATCTAAAAAGATGTGGAGAAATAAAAGAAACAAACACTTTCTTTGAAAAACTAAATTCTGAATGTTTATTGTACTGAAATCATACTGATATGTCACTTGCATAATAATTTGGAACACAGTGTTGATTCTTATTGGTCAATCACAGCAATCTTGACTAAAATATATTTGTTTAATAACCACTAAATGGTCTAATTGACCTTTGTCTCAGGAAGATTCAGCTGCGCTATTCAAATGTCTGTGCAAATACGGTGTAAAATTCAGTCTTGATAGGCAAATTTAACCAAAATTGGTAAGGCGTACAATGCTGCCTGAGGTTGCTAGCTTGTGGGACACTTTTCAGGGTGTCCCATAAGCCAGTGCCTATCAGGGTTTATTTTGAGATAATGCACATTATCCCTTATATATTTTTCTTCATTACAACAAAAAGACCCATTGAATTGTATCTGCTACAACGTCCTAAAACCACTACACATGAGCTGTTTGTCACAATATGCCCTTTCATCATCTACCAGGGACCATTGCTGTGTATTTTCCCATGGTGTCTGTCTGTTCAAGCACTACTCTCTGAGGCTGAAATAACCTGCATATACTCAAGAGGCTCAGATGTGTGAGATTGTTGAAACCCACACATTCTCCTTTTCCTTTATTTTTTCCATCTCAGTGCAGCACCTTTTCCAGTCCCTTTCACAATTCCTCACCCATTCTTCTTTCTTCTGCTCTTCTGCTACACATTCATTCTCTGTAACGTTATTGCAATTTTCTTTCACACACACACACACACAAATCCATTTGAGGAGGTAATTGAGGACCCTCCAGCGTATTTTCCAACATGACATAGCTCAGGCTGAGGGGCTCCTAGAACTAAATATGGTGTGTGACAGGTACACTGAAATGATATGTCAGCGACTTACACTTCTAGAGGTGCCATGCACCTTTTCTTTTTCTTTTTTTAATTAAATAAATAATTTATTTGATTGTTTTATTTTAATTTATTTTATATTAATTTATTTTTTATTTTGAGGGAGCACCAGTTTTGTCAATAACACCCACACACCTCCAGGGTGCCATGCGCAATATTTATTTATATATTTATTTAGTTAGTTAGTTTTGTTTTTTGACTTCGTAAACTAGTTTCACCAGAAAGGTCATGAAATTGTTGCAGGTGAAGCATGGTTATACTTCTCTATTAACTAGACCAGAACCAAACTAGCATAATCCATCCTGCATAAAAGTTCATGCTGGCCTAAACTGCTCTTTTCAGTTGGGAAATCGTAACATTGAAGCTGCCTTATCTGAAACACAGGATGTTCTGTTTGCTGAATGAATACATACAGTACACAGACACCAGACACACTCCCTCAGAAACCGACATGTACCGCCGCAATCCTGGCACCTTCTGATATTTACTTTGCTATAAATATTTCTGGTGTTAAGTTATGTCATTGAAATATGGTACTGTTTCAGTCATTTTAAAGGATGGAGGGAGAGACTGAAGTGTGTATGTTCTGTAAAAAAATATCTTTCATGACACTGGGAGAAAACTTGCAATATTTACATACAATACTAGTAAAGTGTCTAGTATTATGTTTATTATGATTATAGTTTATCATGACCTTTTGATTTAAAGGTTGATGCTTAAATGCTTAAAATGTGTTTATTTAGTAGACAAATATTAATTGTGCCTTCACATCAATTTCTTCATAAAAGTTTATCATTTTTATTTTTATAATGGCTGTCAATTGATTAAAAATTTATATCGAAATATTGTCATATGCTGATTAATCAAATTTATCACAAATACAACACAGAAAAGCTCCTAAATAAAGATAATATTGTCAAAGACACTATTGTTGGAGATGTGTAATATTATTACATACGTTTTTTAATTATTTTAAAATGTGCAATTACATAGTTCTGGTATGAAAGTCTAGATGGCGCAGGCTGATAGGTCTCACTAAATTCGTATCAACCAAGTCATTATCTACATAGCACAGCTGATTGGCTGTTGTTGCGTCAGCTCATCATTCAAACAAATACCGGCAGTGTTTGCTGTTAGCAGTCTATAGCTTGCTTTCAAAACCCTCCACCTTCCCCAGCTCCACCTGTATATATCTGCTATGGGGGTTAATTCATGTTACATGAGCAGCAGCAACATGTCTTACATGCTCACAGCAATGGCTGTGAATTTATTGGCAGTAACAAGCAGTGTAGCAGATCTATTCTGCTAAGACCAAATACATTAACATTATCTCCTGAGAGTTGTCATGACAGATATAGTAATAGTAAAGAATGAGCCAGTGTGTCCAAACCTTTAATACTGTACCTGTTATTTTAGGAAAGTGAGAGATGCCACCGGGGTTGACATAAACATGCGTGTTGGAGTGCACTCTGGGAATGTTCTCTGCGGTGTGATTGGCCTTCAGAAATGGCAGTATGATGTTTGGTCACATGACGTCACCCTGGCCAATCACATGGAGGCAGGGGGTGTACCTGGGTAAGATCAGCATATGACTTTTGTTTTTCCCCATTTCAGGTTTTTCACATATTTGCTACAAGTGCTATTATGCTCATGGAGGGTTCTTGACGTTAATAGAAATGCTCTTTTGAGAGCACAATGAATGTGCTTTTGTGCTACTAATGAATGTTCCGTTGAATAACCCAAAAAAATAAAATAACAGAAACGCAAAGGGCTACATTCATTTTTCAGATCTTAACTCTATTGTATCTGCAGGCTTTGGAACATTTGTGAAATACTCATGTAATGCACCTGTTTTTGTGAAGTGTCCTTTCATTTGCCAGCCTATAATAGTTGTGTGCTCCTCTCCAGACGGGTTCACATCTCTTCTGTAACACTGGAACATTTGAATGGGGCATATAAAGTCGAACCAGGCAACGGACAAAGCAGAGATTGTTACCTGAAAGAGCATGGCATCATCACATACCTAGTCATCAACCCGAAGGTAACAAAAATGACACATGCAGTCCAGCTTTCACATGTTTATAAATAACTAGACATTTACATTTTATGAGGAAAATAGTCATACTAGAGTGTTCTGGGGTGGTTTTTTTACTGGCCCAAGTGATGTTAGGGGTTTTAGAACAAATCGATTATTTTAACCTTTTATTTTTTTCAGCTATAGTTATAATTGTGGCAACAATAAAATAATCTATTTTCATAAATATAACAAAATTACGAATAACAAAAATAACAATTTATTACCCAGAAAATAAGTTAAACGAAAGCATTAATCATAGCCAAACAAGTAGTGGTTCAACGGATCATAAAGCTCGCGGTTTGGATCATATCACAGTTAAGTCACGGATCAGATCATTTTTCGGATCAGCACAGAAAAAAACAAACAAAAAAAAACTTTGAATTTATTACTTAGCCCACTTTAACTACTCCGATACCACAGCAGAAACTACTAGCCTAACTAATACATTATTAAAGGCACATCAACAGACTGTAAAAATAACAAATACTGTACACTAATTACAAGAATAGACAAGTCGCTGTCATTTTAAGAGTAAGACCCCATGCATGCACACATCCGAATTAACTGACATAACCAAATGTGTTTACGAGAATACTTGCCGAGAGGGGTATTTTGACTGACATAATGCATGTATGAGTCCATCCAAGTGCATTGGGGATGCAAAAGAGGAATCAATTTGGAGTTCGCAAGCTATCTGAAACGCACCTATCTGCGTGTGCCATTAGCCTATATGTATGTGCGTCTGTGCGCACCGATAACAGCGTGGTGTGCGATACCGAATTAAATCCTCTTTTACCTCTTCTAGCACTGGAATGGTTTTATATCTATTTAATGTGTAAACTAGCAAGACAAAACACGTGCAGTTTAGACTTTGCAGTTACACAAATGTGACTTTGTGGTCATATGTGATAACCCTGGGAACTCTTTATCATAACTCAAGTTCAAGTAAACGGGCATCAAGACCCAGAAGATTCCAGAATATCCATCCATTGAGATGTGTGTGGGCTTTTCAGCCCACAGATATCATAATGCCTGGCATCATATATTCAAATAACAATGGCTATTCTTTTATTTATCCAGTGCTTTATTTACTTTTCAACAACGCATTTGCTTTGCCCGAGGTAACAAAAGCAGCAAATCTTTCTCATAAGAGACTCGTACATTTATTTCTGTTCAGTTTGAGCCTCTCGGCCCTCTTATCATAACAACCCACTGCACACCCACTCCCTCCATATTCCCATCATGATGACTGAATTTGAGTTTGGAGGGCTTTTGCTTGTTTGTTTAGTTGTTCTCTTTTCTTTTTTTTCCCCTGTTGTTTAGTTGATGCCAATTTGCTTTTTTTTTTTTTATTATTCTAATGAACGATGGCCATTGAGTTAAGTTGGTGTCAAGTAAACCAAATATTTGAGAGAGCCTTTGTTATCTTATATACTATAGCAGGGGTTTTCTATCTTTTGGTGTCAAGAACCCTCAAATATGACCCATTCCTAAAATATATATTCATTTATATTCCCATTGTCATGTATAAAACACCATTTATACTGTGTGCTAAGACAAAATTAATTAATTGGCTTTTTTACTGACACTTTACCAAAGCCAGAGACAATTATTAAAATATTTTCTGGAAAATATTTACTTTATAGTTGACAGAATACCTTTTTTTATACCTATTACTGTTAAATGTATAAACCCGAACAGAAACATTCATATATATATATATATATATATATATATATATATATATATATATATATATATATATATATATATATATATATATATATACAGTAGGCTAAAAATCGTTCCAAAGCAGTGTCAAGAATTGAGTTAAACATATTAGTAAAGGAATTTTCCCCATAGCACCCCTTTACAGTTTTCAGACCCCACTTAGAAAACCCCTGTACTATTTACTTCATAATTTCACTAATCATCCCATGTTCCTTTGCACTATTGGAATCTGAATCATAATTTGGAACCATACTTTTTTCTTAAAGGATTCAAATAATAATATTTTACAAATATGTTTACAATCAAAAGGACCCAGTTCTAAGACCTTATTTGTGTCTTAGCAGATTCTTGGAATGTTCATATTTGATTCCAATTAGGATTCTTTGGGATTGGATCCAAATCATGATAATAAATTAATTAGAAATTTCAGTTCTGTACACCAGTGGCTTATAACAGGTTTTTGCTTCAGGACTCAGATTTTACATTGGAAATCAAGTTCTGACTTGGCACAGTACCAAAATCATTTAGCATCCAAATGAGAAAAAGAAATGTTCAGAAAATCAGTATCAGATCATGTAATACATTTGATTAAAAAAATTTAAAAGTATTACAAAACACCCACCACTTCGGTACATATTCTTGTCTGATTTTTTGGATTTATGTGCTCTAACACCTCTAGCCTGTAACATATCCATTTAAACTTATACTTTATGTTATGGTGTTCCTTAGGCAGAAAAACGGAGTCCCCTGCTACCCCCCCGTCTTCGCCCCAGTCTGGATGGAGCCAAGATGAGAGCGTCTGTCCGCATGACACAGTACCTTGAGTCCTGGGGAGCAGCTAAACCATTTGCTAACCTTCACCATCGAGACAGCATGACCAATGAGAATGGCAAGATCAACACACATGTGAGTCAACCTGAGCACATGGAAAGAAAACAGTGATTATGATTCAAGATTTAAATGGTGATCCCAGTCATCAGGACCACCTAGCTTGTACTTAATAGCACCTTATTTTTTCTTACAGGACATGCCATTGGGGCAGTACAACTTTCAGCAAAGGTCTGAAAGGTCTGTTTTTTTACTGTTTAAAAAAGCACAAATCTAAATTCAAGTGAATAACCTTTCAGAATATTCCCAATGACCTCATCTGCATTTCTATGGTTGTTTGAAGTCTCTCTTCTTTTTCCTCTCCAATCCCTTTCAGAACAAAATCACAGAAGAAGAGATTTGAAGAGGAGTTGAATGAAAGAATCATTCGCACTATTGATGGCATCAACTCACAGAAGTGAGTGTCCATAATGCTCTGCATTTTGTCCAACTCATGAATTCTCTGCAAAACAGCACAAGAAATAGCCAATGATAACAACAATCAAGTCTGACACCACAGTGAAAATCTGGGATTCAAAATATAAATTATACCTGGTTTTGTAAAACTTGTAAAACAAATATTTATTCACAAATTTATTAAATAATTAAATACAAATAATTAAAAACATATTTGTTAAATAATTATTAAATAATTATTTATATTTAATTTAAAAATGCAAAATAGAAACATTTTCGTTAGTGGTCTCAGATTTGGACCCTGATATAACATTTATTTGTCAATTAATTTCACTTTCAGAGCATTTCCTGCATCAATGCCACCAAAGAAGCTATTATAATAGTGATTCACCTTGACAATGAGAATTTAATTGGTATAAATTACCCTATTTATGTTTTCTTTCCACCAGACAGTGGCTGAAGTCAGAGGACATTCAAAGGATATCTCTGTTCTTTCACAATAAAACACTCGAAAAAGAGGTACATCCCTTCTTGATATGTGGTATGTGCCATTGAATGACTAACACTGTAGGTGCTTCATTGTGGAGAGAAAAACACATCAGAATTAGAAGAAGTCAATTAAAACAAAGACGGATAGAAAAAACATAAGAGCTCTGACATTTCATTTCTTTCTTTTTTTCTTCTAACAGTACAGAACCACGACTCTGCCGGCCTTCAAGTACTACGTCACCTGTGCTTGTCTCATTTTCTTCTGCATCTTTATAGTGCAGGTTTTAGTCTTGCCCAAGTAAGTACCATCTCCACGATATCTTTCAAGTATGTCATTGTCTTTTATGACGCTATTACGCACACAGCCACTGTCTCCCACAGCACTTAGACCTAGTGACACATAATAATATTACAACATCACAACTGAGTGAAAATGAGCAATGATATTTAATGGGATGATGAGGACATCAATGCCTGCCTGAAAAAGACAGCCCTGAGCAGATAGTTATAGATTTTTTTTTTTTTTTTTTTTTTTTTATAAAGTCTTGTTTGGAAATTGTCTTCTTTTGTATGAAATCAGACAGAAAAATCTATGCAAGATGTCACCCTAATTGACTGCTCACATTGACTGAGAACACATTCACAAGAGCCGAATGCACAATGCTTTTCTCAAGCTGTGTTCTCACTTCCTGACATTGATTTTATGTCACACTGATGGTGATATATGGCAGCGCAAAGACTGGAGATAAACGTTTATGTTCCAATATTCAAATAGCCATTGAATTACTGATGCCTGCTTAGGCTTATTCAAATTCCTAACCCTAAACTTTTTCTTCTATGGACGTGAATGCTACCTTAAAGAGTTAGTTAAATAATGTCATTTATTACTTACCCTCATGTCTTTCTACACCCGTAAGACCTTCGTTCATCTTCGGAACACAAATTAAGATATTTTTGATGAGATGATGTTTATATTTTTGATGGCTCAGTGAGGCCTCTATTGCCAGCGATGTCACCAAACCTTTCAAGATCCAGAAAGGTACTCAAAACATATTTAAAACAGTTAATGTGAGTACAGTGGTTCTACCTTAATATTATAAAGCGACAAGAATACTTTTTGTGTGCCAAAAAAACAAAACAACTTTTCAACAATATCCAATGATGGCCAGTTTCAAACACTGCTTCGAATCTTTTGTTTCAAATCAGTGGTTCGGATCACGTGTCAAACTGCTGAAATCACGTGACTTTGGCACTCTGAACCACTGATTTGAAACAAAAGATTCAACGCAGTATTTTGAAATCGGCCATCACTAGATATTGTTGAAAAGTCGTATATATGGGGTTTTTTTTGGCGCACAAAAAGTATTCTCGTCGCTTAATAATATTAAGAAAGAACCACTGTTACTCAAATGAACTGTTTTAATTATGTTTTGAGTACCTTTCTGGATTTTGAAAGGTTTGGTGACATTGCTGGCAATAGAGGTCTCACTGAGCCATCAGATTTTATCAAAAATATCTTAATTTGTGTTCCAAAGATGAACGGAGGTCTTACGGGTGTAGAATGACATGAGGGTGAGTAATTAATGACAGAATTTTTGGGTGAACTAACCCTTTAAATCATGCAGCTTAATAAGATGAGATTTTCTGTTATTTTTGTAAGCAATCAGACTTATGATTTTCACCTTGCAGACAATGAAACAGGTGAAAAATCCCCAAGATCTATGTTGAAAGAGGCATCTGAGCCAGTGTTGTTATTGTGAACTAATACTATTGGCAATGGTTTTTGGTAACTGAAATAATTAATCTGAAATGATGCCTTAGCAATTAAAGGGTTAGTTCACCCAAAAATGAAAGTTCTGTCATTTATTACTCACCCTCATGTCTTTTCACACCTGTAAGACCCTTGTTAATCTTCGGAATACAAATTAAGATATTTTAGTTGAAATCCGATGGCTCCGTGAGGCCTCCATAGGGAGCAATGTCACTTTCTCTGTCAAGATCCATAAAGGTACTAAAAACATATTTAAATCAGTTCATGTGAGTACAGTGGTTCAATATTAATATTATAAAGCGACGAGAATACTAAACAAAATAATGACTTCTTTAGTGATGACCGATTTTAAAACAATGCTTCAGGAAGCATCGGAGCACAGTGAATCTGTGTCGAATCTGTGGTTCGGAGCTCCAAAGTCACGTGATTTCAGCAGTTTGGAGGTTTGAACCGCGATCCGATTCATGATTCGATACACTGATTCATTTATGCTCCGAATCTTCCTGAAGCAGTGTTTTGAAATCGGTCATCACTAAATAAGTCATTATTTAGTTTTTTTGCCACACCAAAAGTATTCTCTTCGCTTTATAATATTAATATTGAACCACTGTACTCACATGAACTGATTTAAATATGTTTTTAGTACCTTTATGGATCTTGACAGAGGAAGTGACATTGCTCCCTATGGAGGCCTCACGGAGCCATCGGATTTCAACTAAAATATCTTAATTTGTGTTCCAAAGATTAACGAAGGTCTTACGGGTGTGAAACGACATGAGGGTAAGTAATAAATGACAGAATTTTCATTTTTGGGTGAACTAACCCTTTAACTTAAATAAATTTAAGTACTAAAATGACTACAACTAAGTCTGAAATAAATTAAAGCTATATAGAAATATATTTTAAAGCACATAACAGAATTACTGCAACTTCAATACTATAATAGATATATGAATAATAATAAAATAACACTGATCTGGGCAATATCTCGTGAAAAAGTCCTGATGTTATATTTTATGGTGGGGTCTTTTGACCTGGATCAGATAGCAATCACCAAACAATGACCCACTGAACACCCTAGCAATGATAGCAATGCACTATAACAACACCTTATTAACCTCATACCAACCCAACGCAACACTGTAGCAGTTTTTCATGTAAAAATTTAGCATTATTCAAACATGCCGAGCAACGATTCTTACCTCTATAAGCTGCATTACATCTATTTCTTCTCTTTTCATATCAGAGAATGCATAAAGATTGGATGTTTGTGTGTGCACAAGTGATGTGTACTTATACTTTGAAGTATTGCTGATGATTTTTGTCTATCACAGAACCACCATCCTTGGAGTATCATTTGGAATGGCTTTCCTTTTGCTCGCCTTAATCCTCGGCATTTGTTTTGCTGGTCACATACTGGTAAGTGGTAAATACAGAAGTAAATATGAAGTAGCTTTCTGTAAGAGTGAATGAAGCAGATTGGCTTGTTTCGTTTAGTCTATTCAGTTGGAGACACATTCATTTTCCATAGAGGAAATAACTGTATACTGAAATGTCATTTAAGAGTCGAGTTTCCTTCACATTTGAGACCCTCATCTTGTTAGAGAAAATGCCATACCTGGAGGAAAAAACACCATATCAAAACAAGATTGAAATTTTCCTTGTTTTAGCCTGAGGAACAACACTCTTTTTCTGCTCTTAGAGAGTGTTATCTATAATCAAATTATGAGCTACTTTGGACCTGCAGTACATAAATGTCTTAAGTAAATGTCACCTGTATGTCTCTTGATTTTCTTTCTCCTGCTTTTTCTTCCTTAATATATTATAAAAGCTTAGAGTGAAATGACTTATTCAACATTCATGTTGTGGTCATATTCCACCCCAAAATCAATAAGAAATTATGTTTTCTTAAAGAAAATTAAGCCTGTTTTTATGACCATTAGGGTTTATTATATTTCAAGTAAATTCTCATTACAGTAATGCAAAAATATATATAATAGAAATATTATTGAAATTGTATTTATACATTCCCTTTCAAACATAAGTTTTTTTAAAAGAAAGTAAGACTTTTATTCAGCAATAGTTTATTACAGTGATCATTCCACATAAATGCTGTTCTTTTGAACTTTTTATTCATCAAAGAATCTTGAAAAAAGTTATATCATTTTCTTTCCACAAAAATATTAATTAGCGTAACTGTTTTAAACATTGATAATAAATGTTTCTTGAGCACCAAATGAGCATATTAGAATGATTTCTGAGGAATCATGTGACACTGAAGACTGAAATAATGACTGCTGAAAATTCAGCTTTGCCATCAGAGAAATAAATTACATTTAAAAATATATTCACAAAGAAAAGAGTTATTTTAAAATGTAATCATATTTCACAGTCTTACTGTTTTATTGTATTTTTGATCAACTAAACTCAGAAAAATCTTACCAACCCCAAATCCCAAGCCCAAAGTTTTATTATTATTATTATTTCTAATTTAAAATCAATGGATTATAGTGTTTCTTACTTTAATGGGAATCTAATGAGAATCAGCTTTGAGAATACTGAGGGAAAAAATGTTCTTTAGAATTAGGGGTCATAATGCAAAAATGTCACAATGCCAAAAATATTATTGGTCTTAAAAAAGGGGGTGACCTTGACACGTGTGAGATTCAACGTCATACACTCAGTGGAATTCCAACTATAATCAAAGTAACCTGTTTTTGTGTGTATTGAGGCATCAAAGTTATATTTTTACAAGGCATGACCTTCCAAAGCACTTGAAGGGTTTGCATTTCGTTCACCCACCAGCTTGACTTGTCCCCAGTCCATTAAGTAATCAAGCTATTTAAGATTAAGATTCAGAATTTATGATGATAATAATAGGCCACGTTGAATATAAACTCGAGTAGAATAGAAAGTCGAGTCCCCACAGGTTTGGTGATTGTGGGTATGAGAGACCATTTTTATAAAGCTCTGTGGCACTCATATTATGTTTCTTTTATAGTAGGGCTCTCTTTTGGATTCACAAACATCTGTCTGAGTGTGTCATGAGTGTCTAGATTTCTTTCTCAGTTTTTTCCCCCATTTATCTGATGTGAGAGTTTGCACAGTCCTATATTCAGCCCACAGATTCACAAATACGAAAGAGGTTAAGGTTATTCGATAGAAGTGCGCTGTTTAAATATTGAATCCATTTTTTTTTTTGTATAGGTGATGTTACTAGCAAATGATAGACTAGCGAGAGGGTTTTATCATTTTTTGTTTAGCTCTTCTACCTCTTTACTCCTTTTAGTTTTAAGCCTGAAGTGTTTTTGCGCACGGTCTAGGTTAAGTGTTTTGTACAGTGATGTACAAGGTCAGTTTTAAAAACATATCTCAGCTTCTTCAAGGCCATGAAGTCTTGTTTCAGATAAAAATGTGCAGAGGCAGGGGGTTTGCTTGTTCTTCATTCCATTTTAGTTTTACTTGAAGGCATAGTTAACTCAAAAATTCGAGAAATTCTCTAATTATTTACTCATCCTCCTTCCAAAACCTGTATACTGTTTTCTCTGTGCATATTGCAAACATATTGGTCACATTTAGCCTTTGTGTCTCTTTTAAAAGCCCCCAAACTGAGTGAATCCTATCCTAACAGTTAGCAGCATGCTAAGATACAAAGCTGTAAAGCTCACTAACTGAAGACTAATTGAAAACACAAACAAAGGGAAAAGTTGTCTTAGCCAGTAGAATTGCTTTTGGGTCCAAGGGGTTTGGACTCTTTAGGGGAATAGGATCTACACCATCTATGAATTTATGGAAGTAAAATGGATTGTGAATGGCATTTCATGTTGACTTCAACTCAAAGTTGTTATTATTATATTCACTCACTCTGAAGTTATGTTTATTAATGTGTCTCTGACTTATGGGGCACAATCATGACCTTGAGCATTTGGAATAGAAGCAGATATGCTAATGATGTTGGTGGGAGTTAAAGCTTGTTTTTGTCTTTTGTTTTTTCTCTTGTTGCCGTAGCAATGGGTCAAAGCAACTTCCTGCACAATGCCCTGGCTCCTCAGCTCATCTAAAGTCATCACCAACAAGCCCTGGATACGACTTGCACTCACCATGGCAACCACTGCACTTATCCTAGTCATGGCCGTATTTAACATGGTGAGCATCACTACTGCCCAATACCTGGTCTATCTGCTAGATTGGACTGCTTTTTAAAATGACTGACATTTATTATTTTCACACATAATTCTTTATTTTTCATTATGACCATGTTCAATAAGAAAAATATTCCCTGCTTGCTTGTCAATATCAGCCCTGCTGGCTTTGTGGCTTGGTAATTTAGGGCACTCTTTAGAAATAATGGTATTATTAAAAATCTTCTTCTTGCCTAGTCTTTTAAACATCTTGTGCGAAAAGTGCAACACAAGGACCAGCTATATAAAGGCCAGTTACATTCTTGGTTAAATATTACGCAACTTTCATTTCTTGGGAACATAATCTTGTTTGCATACATATTCAGTATTTACAAAACATATCACATTATGCATTCATTTAGACAGTTGGTTGATAAATCAGTCACCAGTTTTTGACCCATTTGGAGGGCTTTAGCTATGGATTCAGTTGTGATTCACAGTACAGGCAGAGTAGATTTAGCGTCATCTGACTGTATAAATTCATCATTGCCTCACTGTACTAGGGCTCGGGTCCAGTATGGATCTAATGATGTTATCTGTGAGCTCAAGTGACTGGTTTTCAGTGGGAAAAGAAACCCAAGAGTAATGTGACTGAATACTTGGGAATTTCAAGGTTTCACACATCTAAGATCAAATGTTGAGTTGCTCATCTGGGCTTGTTAAAACATTGATATCTTGTTATCTAGCAGTGACGTTCATGCATTTTTAATTCCAAGAATGTTTTCGGCCACTGAATTTAAGTATTTGTTTGTCACATACACCACAGATTAACATGCTTTAAACATTTTTTCAGTTAAATCCTGCACCAACTGGACAAAAACTGTATCCATAGAAGCTTTTACTCTGCCAAAGTTGGCAATTTTTCATCTTCTCTGCTTTTCCCATCTGCTTGCAGCTCATTGGTTTTTGTTGAATTTTGCACTTGTGTAAAACAAAGTGTTATGAACTTCTATGAAACATATTTGTTACAAAATGCAACAGATGTGTTTTGCTAAGAGTGGTGGTGTCTTTCTGCTGAAATGCTCTAAAATTTGTTTTTTCTCCATCTGTTGGGTTTTAAGTTCTTCTTAGACGAAGATACAATGGTAGCACCAACTTCTCTCAACAATTCCAACAGCAGTTTGGATAGTCCATATGTTCAGACCACTAAGTTCTACTTGCCAGTAAGTTGCAAAAAAACTTATCTCATGCCACAAATCTCAGTAATGAGCTTCTCAGAAAAAAAAAATGTGTTTACTGAATAACCTTTTATGTACAGTCCCACATGAAAAAAAAAAAAATGTAAATCCTTAGCTGAGATATGGGTTTCAAAATAAAAAGTTCTCAGAGTCTTTGACAGAACATACTTGTGATGAATCATGAGAAACCAATTAGTCTCACTCTTGTGTCACTATATAATAAGTCACTTTATACTGTGCATGATTATGTATGGCCACTCTGTAATGATATTTCACAGCGGAAAAATATACTGGAAAAATTTGGTGAACTATATGAGGTGTTTATATGAAATGACATCCTCAGGCATTTTCCTAGAATGTTACATTGGTTAGGAAATAAGAATCTTGGTCTTTATAATCCTTTTTTTTTCTCAGCTTTTCTTAGGATCAATCATTTTTTTGTAATATTTCAGTAGACATATGATTAATATATTTATGTTTGTTTAAATAGTGTCCCACTATTAAATTCTTAGCATTTAAATATTGAAAGTTCATAGAGATTACATACAGATTGTTACATAGAGATTGAATGGTCCTGATAAATGTACAGATGTGAATCTAACTGGCTCTGTCTCTGCCCCGGCAGTATTTTATCTACAGCTGCATTCTGGGATTGATCTCATGCTCCGTGTTCCTGAGGATAAACTATGAGCTGAAGATGATAATTATGCTTGCCGCTGTAGTGGGTTATAATATCATCATTCTCCAGACACACGCCTCCATACTGGATGATTACAGCACCGCCCTCTACAGTACCCAGAAACCGAACCGGTACTTGATTCCCATATACTCCCATATACAGTGGCCCCAAAAAGTTCTCACAAAAAAATTCTAGCGTCATTTATTTGTAGATACCACATGGTTTAATATTTATCTAATATTTATTTATCTAATAATATCTAATGTAGTGGCATTTCTGAAGTGTCTGTTAAGTGTTCATTTACTTTTAGGAGGCACTGCACACACACACACACACACACACACACACACACACACACACACACAGAATGAAGGAATAAGGAATTGTGCCACATAGATAGATTTGAGAATTGTGGTGGCAGTTTTTTCCAGAAGGACTCTCAATATCTCCAGGGATTATAAGTGACAGGTGTTGCTGCTGAGATGGCAGGCTTTATGTGGATTAGTCTTTTTTGGATGACTGTGAAGGATGAGAAACATTTGAAAGAAAAAAAAATGTATTTCTGTCATGTTTATTGTTCTTTCTTTGTTTCTTTTATTGATTTTTCCTATTCATGGCATCATTAGGCATTTATGAATGGAGTAAGATTAAGTAATTGATCAAATAGGCAGCTGCCATGACATTATGAATCTGAATAGACCAACAAAGTGTTGCTACGAAGTCTGTGTCCTACTCTACACACAATAGTTTTGCCTCTTTTGTGTCTTCTTTGACCTTTACATTTTATATGTCTGTTCCCTCTCAGGCCAGGTGTTCTTAAAGATTTGAAGACCATGGGCTCTGTGTCATTGTTCATTTTCTTCGTCACTTTGCTTGTGCTGGCGAGGCAGGTGAGTCTCTCTCGTTATCATACAATCTCTTTGTTTTTGAGAAGTTCATTCAAAGAGATGAGTTATTTGTAATGATAATCCAGTGATCCACATATAACAAAATAATTTAATTTATATTAGTAATATAACAACTCACTTTAATATAAGCTTCATATTTCTGCTTTTTAAGCCTCCAGAATGCTTTCATAGACTTCCTTTGTAAGTGCATCGTTATTGTGTGGTAATGAGCTTAACTTGTACAGTATGTAACATAACTTTCTTTTAATTAATCAAGGTAATTCAACAGTTATCCAATGACAATAGATATTAGCCTAATCTTGAAACATCAGACATCAACTCGTCAGCCTAATATGCAATTTTTTTTTTCATTTTATGATTAAGCTCAATGTATTGTGGCAGTACAAATGCGTTATCAATTTCCATGGCTTCAGTTATTATCAGCTCTCATCAGCCTCTGGCTGTACAATAGCATAAAGCTTCCCTTCAAAAAGCTTTTAATAAATACCACTATAAGCATTTTTTTCATAGCACAATAATGAAAAGTATTGTATGTTTTCAGTCTGAATTGAAGCCTTTTCAAAATCTCTGCAGGTTAGCTGTCAGTCAGACTTCATTTTTTCAGTGTGTGCTTTTAATTCTGTTTCGAGAGACTGTTTATCCCTAGATAATAGGCCTGTCTGATGAACTCTGTATTTGAAATGTGCAGTTAGGCGAATTCATTTATAAGTAATGTGGAGTTCAGGCTGATTAGGTGATAGGTTAGCCAGGGACTGATTTTTTTTTCTCCAAAGCAATGAAAAATAAGCAAAAGCAAATATAGACTTGGTGAGAGTGACTATCAGTGCATACCTAATGCCTTTCAAGGTGCCATTTGATTCAAGAAATCTGTGGTGAATGTCTGCTGATACACAAAGCTGCGACTCAGAGAAAATTGAAGCAATTTTTCATGATAGCGACCCTTTGTGCAAGAAAAATCCATAAATATATAAGATGAAATATCCTTGTGTGTATATGATTATGCTTTCTTTGTCATCTTGAAAGCCATATACGGTGATCAGATGTGTACCATCTCTTTACCTCTGTGTCCTCTTGTAACAGAATGAATATTACTGTAGGTTAGACTTCCTTTGGAGGAACAAGTTTAAGAAGGAGTGTGAGGAAATTGAAACCATGGAGAACCTGAACCGGGTGCTTTTGGAGAACGTTCTACCTGCCCATGTGGCGGAACATTTCCTGGGGCGTAACTGGAAGAATGAGGTGAGTGGCGTTCAAACGACTTCGTTTCTAATGTGTTTCTGTTGTGAATTTTCCAAATATATTAACTTTTTATATAATATCATATATAATAAATGAAAAATCTATTGGGCCTATCTAGTTCATTAGTGATATTCATCACCAATTATATATTTTTGAATGCTGTATTTTTGATAGGACCTCTACCATCAGTCGTACGATCTGGTGTGTGTGATGTTCGCGTCCATCCCAGACTTCAAGGAATTTTACACAGAATCTGACGTTAATAAGGAGGGGTTGGAGTGTCTCAGGCTCCTCAATGAGATTATAGCAGATTTTGATGAGGTACACTCTCAGGCACATCCATATTTTGATTTTAGTTTCATAGGCACTGTGCAAAGTTAAACTTACAGTAAGTATTTGTGAATGTAATGCCACCTGTGATAACTGATCCTTCCCTAAGTCCTGCCTTAAAAACAGTACTGACATCCTGCCAGACAAACAGTTGATCTTATGTAATGTACACCTACTTGTGTTTGGATAGTTTTAAACAGAATATTTCAGAAATTATCTAAAAATAACACATTGCAGTGTTAAAACACTAAAACTTTGACTAAGAAAAATTATGCCTTAGAGAAAAAATTGTCATTTTGGTATCATCAGGTTCAGATAAATCCACCTGTAAATGGCACATAAAAACAAAATGAACTGTGACTGCTTTACATGATGGTTAGACAGTCTATTCCAGTTTAAGTGGGCGGTTCTTGGCTAGAGTAAGCTGAAAATGGATCACACTGGTCAAAAGTCTGGCTTTTGAGATAAGAGCAATAATATAATACTTTAATACCAGAACAAGTGCTAATTCTAAAGCTTTACATAGTAACAGTAACTAAGGAGGCGGGTCTTAACAGCGGATCAAATAATGGCCACAAAGTTTTACCTAAATGAATGAAATCATGCTAGTTTTCTAGTTAAATGTTTACAGATAAATGTTTGTTTTAGCTATCACATAATTTGCTACATGGCACAAGCTGATTGCCTCCGCTGGTTCTGCAGTCATTGAGATTGCTTGCTCATTATGCTCAACAGTCTGGTTCAGTGTTTGCTTTAAGCTGGTCCTGAAGCATGTTATCAGAGTTCCTTTGAAACCTTCTGCCTCCCCCGGTTCCACCTGCCTAGATCTGGTACAGGATTTTTGTGTGCCTATTCATGTAGCAGCAGCATATCTTACATGCTTACAGCTGCGTGCCTATGTATTTATTGGCAATAGCAAGTCCACACTTGCTCAGCAGCAGCAGTAGCAGATCTACATTTCCAAAAGGAGATTTTCGCAGCAGTGTTATAGAAAAGAATGTCTCAGGTCACATATGTAACCTAGTTCTTTGAAAGCAGAACAAGACGCAGCTTCATGGTGCTGACACTTCACTTGGGAACTTCCAGACTGGATCAACCCTGAAGGACACAGGATCCTGGGGTTGAATCTTTGTCCAAACTATAGAACCTGATGAATGTGTGCTGAGAAGACCAGCCATCCAACATCTTGTAAAGGTGCACCCTTCACGATAGCTCTAGAAGATGCTACACTCCTAGTGGAAAGGGCCCTGACCCCTAGAGGCAAAGCCACCCCATGCACCCTGTAGGGGACGGTGATAGCATCTGTAATCCAATTCGACATACGCTGCGTTACCTCTATTATGACAACCAAAGCATACTAGGAGCTGACAGGATTTACACCACTAGATTAAGGATGTAGATCCTCAAAAGTACAGACTGGACACAACCAGTGAAGGCTCTCCTCCTCTGGCATCTCATGAAGCGGAGGAAATAAAGCCTGCAAAGTGATGGGCTGAGGAGCCAAAGGAAGTTTAGGAATCTCAAGGCAATTTATGTGCCAAGAGAGTTATGGGTCCTCCCACAGGCCACTGGCTGGTCGGCCATCAAGAACTGCACCCCATGCCTTGAGAGAGGCATTGGTCAGGAGAGACTTGCGATAGCAACATGCCCCTAAATCCAGGCCTCTGTTGAGGAACCCTGGTTTCATCCAAAGTCGTAAAGTACATAGCCCACAGCGCAAGACCCTTACAAACATGGAGTGATAATTCAGATGATGAAAACTGCTCTTGAGCAGACCCAAGGAAATAATGTTGGCTGCTGCTGCCATGAGACCTAAAAGCCTCTGAATTTCTAAAACAGAAAGATCCTGACTAGCCAAACTAGCCTGATGTCTTTCAAAGTGTTCAGGATCAAAATTACATTTGCAGGAGACCGATGTGCCTGCATCATGGTTGAACTGAGTTAATTCGTCCAACTGAGCTAGATTGAGGCAGTTGTCTATGTAGTTCAGTACACGGATGCCCTAAAGTCACAAAGGAGCTAGAGCAGCATCCATGCACTTGGTGAATGAGGACAAGGCTAGGCCAAAAGGAAGCATTCCATATTGGTAAGCTTCACTCCTGAAAGCAAACCTGAGAAACTTCCTGTGTTTTGTCAGAATCTCGATGTGAAAGTAGGTGTCCTTTAGATCTATCATCACAAACCAATCCTTGGATTGGATTTGTGACACTATGAGTTTGAGTAAGGATCTTGAACCTGTATGTCCGAAGAGTACGGTTTAAGCCTTTCAGATCTAAAATTGGATGCAGCACCCTGTCCTTTTTGGGTACAATGAAGTTCTGACTGTAGCAGCGTGCCTCTCTCTCTGGGAGGGGTACATATTCTGTGGCCCCTTTCACCAAGAAGTGGAGCTCTTGCTCAAAAAAAATTCTCATCCTCAGAAACTAGGTGGATGGGAAGCAAACTGAAATCTGTAGCCTTTTGCTATAGTATTCAAGACCCACTGAGAAACATTGGGCAGAAGTTGCCACACTGCTGCAAAGTCTGACAAAGGAATCTTTTTTTTTTCTTCTACAGTTTCGCTGTAGAAAACACCAAGGGTGGAGGGATAGGTGTAGACGCCCCCCTGAGAACCCTGAAGAAAGTCTGGTACACAATGTAATGGTGTAACCAGACTTCCTCTAGGAGGGGATGCTCTCAGGGACTGGGGCCCGAAGGAGTCAGGACTTTTTGGATTAGACCTTGCGTGCTGGATTGGATTGGAGCAATGCTGACAGTCAGCCCCCTTCAGCCAATCAGATTGGTGCGTTGAGACACGTACTTCAGAGACCGGCTCACATGGAAGTGTTTCCATAGGGTCAATGCCATGAGACAGTGTCAAGTTCCCCTCAAAAGGGAACCATTTTGGGTCCCCCAAAGAATCTTTCAGTGAACAGTTCTTTAAATAACCACAGAACATTTTAATAATCTAAAGAATATTTTCCCACTATATGTAATGGAAAGGTTCTAGATGTTCTTCAAGTGAACCGTCAATGCCAATATAGAACCTTTATTTTTAAGAGTGTAGTTCGCCAGTACCAAATGCATTAACATCGCCATATCCATTAATATGCTAGAACTATTCAAAGATAGTTTTTTTTTTTTTTCTCCAATTATTTCTTTCCCAAAACTTTGACTCCAAACTTAATGATTTCTTTCTTTTTTTTTTTCTCAACAGTTGCTGTCAAAACCCAAATTTAGTGGAGTGGAGAAGATCAAAACTATTGGCAGCACATACATGGCTGCAACTGGGCTGAATGTGACCCCTGGACTAGAGTTCGCACAGGTACAATTTTGAGCTCTTGCATTTGGTACAAAACTATTCTTTTTGTAAATATTATACTGGATTCATTGTGGTGCTAAAAAAAGCTTGATTTGTGCTTGGAGTGTGTCGCTTGATAGTCTAAGGGTGTAGTCAATACTGAATTTCAAACAAGTACAATGATAGTTTCCTGTTCTTATTCTGAAGGACCATGACCGGCAGTACATGCACATTGGAACAATGGTGGAGTTTGCTTTTGCTTTGGTGGGGAAGCTCGATGTCATCAACAAACATTCCTTTAATGACTTCAAACTGCGAGTGGGTAAGTAAGGCCCATCAGTGCTTTCACACCCAACAACGTTTTGTTTGCCTTTGGTAATTGGCAGGGAGTCTCATAATAGATTGTGGTACAGACTTTATCACAGATTCAGGGCGTTTCAAATGTTTCCGGCCTCTCTCTCTCTCTCTCTCTCTCTCTCAAGGAATAAACCATGGTCCAGTTATTGCAGGAGTAATCGGAGCACAGAAACCACAGTACGATATCTGGGGGAACAGTGTAAATGTAGCCAGTAGGATGGAAAGCACAGGGGTGCTTGGAAAAATACAGGTAGATTCTTGTTCTGACCTACTTTGTATGTCATTTGCATGCCTGGTGAATTATTAATGGTTTTTCAGTGGATCACATCTAGCGTGCTTCCTTTCCCAGATCACTGAGGAGACGAGTCAGATCTTACAGGCACTGGGCTATATGTGTTCCTGTCGTGGGATCATCAATGTGAAGGGCAAGGGGGATCTCAAAACCTTCTTTGTTCACACTGAGATGACACGATCTTTATCACAAGGGAATGTAATGCCTTGAACCTCAGTCACACACCAGTCAGTCGCTGGCCTGGTAATGGTTAAAAACATGTACAGTTTAATATAACTTTGGCCTATTATAGTGGAGCTCTACAGCATTCTGTTTGCACCACATACTCTAGATTATTTGCATTGCTTTATAAGTAATGGATGGCTCAGAGGCTCTGTGTAACCCAGACTTGTAATTGTGTGTTGCTCAATCCATAATTTAAAGCAGCGGACGTTTTTGTAAAATAAAGATCATTTACAAAGGTGGCCATGTTTTGATGCTATCATTTTGTTATCCATTAAAATTTATATATAACGTCAAAGTGTCTGTCTATGAATTTGTGGTAGGTTTCATGGGAAATGTGTTTAAACCACATAAAAACAAATAAACAGAAACAAGTCAAAGAAAAATTTGGATGATGATGTATTTTACATAAACATTGTTGCATTTTAGGACAATTATTGTATTTTGCATTGTGACTTTTTTCATGATTTTTTCTGTATATTTTGTATATACTCTATATTTTCATGATAATTACTGATAATTAGTACTGATTATACCCCCCACACACACAAACACACACACACACATTACTATGTAAACAGGGCCTATAATGTGAAAATAATGTTTTTTATATTCAGTATACCAGTCAATTTTAAGGTTCCAGACTATTAACTTGTCCTATGTAAAACAGATATGAGATTAATGTAGGGAAAAGATGTTTAGAAAATGTTGTATGCATACTAGTGCCTGAATTTAATGTAAATCAGGGTTTTCAAACATTTGGTATCTCTGAAATGCCCTGAATGTGCTCTTTACAGGACATCCAGACTTAAAACTGAGGCTTATATGGTCTCAAAGAAATGTGCTAAAAATATAATGTCCTCTACAGAGAAAAAAACTCCATTGCTGGGTCTCAGGAGGATATTAATTATAATACTAATAATACTATAGTACTTTTCCATATTAAAACTATTAAATCATTTTAATAGAAATCAGTGTGTGTGTGTTTGTGTGTGTGTGTGTGTGTGTGTGTGTGTGTGTGTGTGTGTGTGTGTGTGTGTGTGTGTGTGTGTGTGTGTGTGTGTGTGTGTGTGTGTGCTTTTGTTTATATTACATTGTGGGGACCAAATGTCCCCATGATGTAATATAAACCTGAGTTCACCTACATCGTGGGGACCAGCCAGCGGTCCCCACAATGTAAATGGGTTTATAAATCATATAGAATGAGTTTTTGTGAAAAAGTAAAAGTTTGCACAGTTTCCTGTGAGGGTTAGGTTTAGGGGTAGGGGCAGGGTAGGGGGATAGAATGTACAGTTTGTTCAGTGTAAAATGCATTGAAGTCTATGGAAAGTCCCCACAATTCACAAAAACAAACATGTGTGTGTGTGTGTGTGTGTGTGTGTGTGTGTGTGTGTGTGTGTGTGTGTGTGTGTGTGTGTGTGTGTGTGTGTGTGTGTGTGTGTGTGTGTGTGTGTGTGTGTGTTGGGCAACATATAATTTCGCATTTTGGATACTTTTGATTTTTAAGCATGACATGAGCATGTTGTTGACAATTTTTTAATTCACCCTATAACATCAAAAGCCAAAAGCATTCTTATGTTTAATATATATATATATATATATATATACTGTTATATATATAAATATATAAATGTTAGTAACAATCTGCGGTGCTTGTGCCAGATATTCAGTACAATACATGCACAGACATTTGTTTTGACACTGACTGTAATTTGCGCTGACAGATGTGACCATACGTAAGAGACACGTTTAGACGGGTGTCACAGATCCATAGCCTTCCTCCACAGTCCAGGTGATTCCATTCTTGCTGTAGAAATCAGAACGAATGTGAGCAACACGAGCGAAGCTCCTCCCTGAGTCGTACTGTAGTGGAGAATATTGGCCATACACTGATGAGGACAGAACAGGTGTTGGTCTAGATGATTCCTAAGATGGGAGGTTGAGATGAAACGTATAGGGATCAAATCTAGAATGGGTTCCTCTAGTGAGCATTGTTTAAGAACAACACACAATGCATGAGCTGACATGGATGGATCGCTGGGGAGTTAAGGAAAACTCACCTCACTGAAGATGTCCAGGCCCCGGGATTTGGCGTGCTCTCTGTCATCTCGGTGGAGTTTGTTATCATAGCCCTCAGTGCTCTGATGTAAACAGTCATATAGAGACCTCTCAGGGGCCTGTAGTATGAGGAAATGGATGAAATCAGTTTTAGAATTTTTTTTTTTTTTTTTTTAAATATGTACATAAATGTACAGAATCAACTTGGTACAATGATAGCAGAAGGTGATGTACCCAAAAGGTATGTAGACATCTGAAATGTAATTAAAAATGTATGAATGTCATTGCAGTAGATCAGTGGTTTTCTCCCAACAAGGCCGCAAGGGAGTGCTAGGGGGTCTGTGGAAAAGTCTAAAAAAAAACTGTATAAAAAAATAAGACTAAGCTAAATAAATATTGAATAAAATAAATGTTATTAAAATAAACTTTAATTGACTTTAGGATGGGGGCTCTTGCACCAGGGTGATCATGTTTGGGGCTCAATGGCATCTAAAAGATTGAAAACCTCTGCATTAGATAACAAAACCTAAAGCCATTTAAAGAAAGCTAAATAAAAATACGTTACAGGAACCAGGTATATTCATTTTAACCAGATAAAGGCTACCAAAATATTACTGTACATAATTTCCAGCATCATTTGTTTGCAAATTCCACTTGGATTGATATTTTGTATTAATGCAACGGCATTCAGTTGTTGTTGCTTTAAAAAAAAGAAAGCTGCCAAAATGAGCAATACATCTTACCTTGGGGCTGCAGTTGAAATAACGCATTTCTTTGGCCTCTGTCCTTCTGGGTGGTATAAAGCTGAATACTGACAGAGTGGAAAGTGGTTTAGACTTTGCCTCGGATAAAATGTCCATTACAACAGTCGCACTTTTATCGCTGCGGAGCTGAGGTAAAATTTCCACAGGCAGTGACAACTCGGCGTCTGCGGTTGCTAGGAAACTTCAGGAAAACTTGAGGTGTTTATCCAGAGCGATGTAGAGATGGTTCTGTTTATATCCTTGGAATAGATAAATAAATGGTGCTTATAGCCCAAAAAACAAGAAAGAAGGCAATCAGCAAATGGACAAGGAAAAAGGAAATGGCTTCTTTTTTTACGTTTTAAAATGTGCATCTAACTTTTTAATTATATTTTAAAACATGAATTAAACCGATTTAAATATGTCAATTTGTTTTTCAATTTAAAGTGATTTATTATTTATTATTTTATTTCACTATTTTAAACATTAAAATAGCCTATTATGTCTGTTAATTTGTTTTCATTTTTGGGAACAGTGTTACCGGCATTCTTCAAAATATCTTCTTTTGTGTTCAACAAAATAAAGAAATTCATACAGGCTTGGAACAACTTGAGGGTTAGTAAATGATTACAGAATTTTCATTTTTGGGTGAACTATCCCTTTAAGTGTCCCTTCCAACTTCACATCTCATCTAAATTTTGAGTTTCCAATTTGTAAATTCGACTTCTCTGTGTTAAAATATTGTTGTCTTAAAGATGTCATATAGCCTATTATTGTAACAAAGATATCACCTAGTTATATTTATTTGTGTGTTTGTAGACAAACATGTACACTACAGCATGTACAAATGTGTGTGGTGTGTATCTACCAGTAGGGGGCAGTAGAAAAACATATCTTGCTAAACTGGAGGGGGGGAAATGATGGAGAAAATGGAGAGAAAAAAAAACGGACAGAGCCAAATGTTAAAATCTCTGTTTATATGGAGAATAGTCTGTATTCTTCAGGAGGGTCAGGTCCTCTATGAGGTGGAAGTCATATCTGGACTCAAAAACATCTAAGAAGATGAGTATTTCATAGGCTACACAAAAGATTAACTCCCTTAAATACTAAACAAAACTATTTTATGCTCCACTTTGGATTTACATTGCTTAACTAATCTATAGTATATAATAAAATTATTCTGAGCTTAAATTATCAAATTTTTTTGTCATGTGTTGTGTTATATGAAATAATATGTGTTAATGGACATTCATTTAGTAGATTAAAATGTAGTTTTTATTGTGGAGTGAAAGGTTAAAACGAGACCCTTGAGGTAAGATGTTTTCAGTAGGAACGTTTCCCTAATATTATATAACAAATAAATTAAGCAAAAATAGAAAACAAGCCTTTTCTCAGCTGTGAGCAACTGTCAAGACAAACCCTTCCCTCTGAAAATCTCTAGGACCACCCTCAAAAGTCTCCATTTTTCATAAAAAAAGTCACCAAATATGAAAATAAAGTACAAACAGGTCTCCATATGTGTATTTTTTTTTAATTCCCATGAAGGGAAAAGCATTTGTGACAACTGAACTCACCAATATATATATATATATATATATATATATATATATATATATATATACATTATAAAAATAATACATAAATAATAAATAACATTATTAATTAATGATCTGTCTAATATAAAAAACAAAAAAATCGCTAACTTTATTTAAATATAGCCTATATAGCTCCTTGTCGCAAAAAATTAATAAAGTCACTAAATTTGGTGACAAAATCCTTAAATTGGCAACACTGGAAACGAGTTTATTCTCACATGCATTGGAAGAGCGTCACTCAGGCTTATTCTGCCATTAACATTATAGAGTTGCCCAAGTGGACAACTGTTATCATGGTACTGAAGTGAAACGAGCTCAGATGTATGACTCCCATCAGAGCACATCCTCAACATACAGCACCGATGCAGCTGAAAACCATCAACCCATTAGTGTTTTTGAGGAAAATGAGATGACAACGAGAAAGAGTTGGAGGATGGATAGTTTTGTAAAGCTGCTGTCTCTTCCTTACTGTGACTGGAGTGGCAGCTCATACTTGTTTTATAAAGTCTATGCTCAGACCAGACTACTGCACCGATAAATAATATATAATATTACCATTGGAGAATGACTTGAAAAAATAAATCATTTTAACAGAAGAATCACCATAATATAAGTATGGAATGTTTAATAAATCTTATTAGTTTGAAACATGCTTTTGTTTGATATTCCCTGCTTTAGATCAGATTTCTCTACAGTACAGTGCCTGTGCTCTAGAAGATCATGGTCTTCAGGACGCTCTGTCCAGTGGTCTTGAAGTCCTTCAGCAGGTTCAAACTCCTCCAGCTCCAGTCCACCACAGTCCAGTCAGTCCAGCACCAGAACAAAACAACAGAGTGATGTGACAGCTGACGGTGAGTTTACTATTTTACTGTTATACACTATACCTGCTGTCCATGCTTGACATTTGATGTCAACTAAAATGATTAATCTATTAACAGACGACATTCTGAGCCGGTTTGAAATCGGCAGAATGCCTGGTGAAAGAGGATACGGCTCTGTCTGGGAAATGCTTCCAGGATGGCCTTGAGGTATCATCATTTTCTTACAATATTTAGCTAATAGGTTTGTCTCACTATATCCATTTCAAGTCCTTTTAATGTATATTTTTTACTATTTACTGCACTTGACATGTTGGAAATGTAACCATTTTTTTGGTTGATCAGGTGGCAGTGAAAATTGCCAGAAAGCCACAGAACATGAAATATATCCACATAGTAGGCTAATCTTGCTACTAGTCTTTCCACTGTTTTCAAATTAAAATATGTAACAATAATGACAACACCTTCATATGACAATAATCTTTCGAATGATCTTTCTTCTAACCCTTTAAGGGTTATTTCGAAGCTTTACAAATCTTTTGTTTCAAATCACTCGTTTGGAGCGTGTATCAAACTGCCAAAGTCACGTGATTTCAGTAAGCAAGGCTTCATTACGTCATAAGTATCGAAATTCAATGGTTCACCACTGGGGGGCAGTTTGATACGTGCTTCGAACCACTGATTCGAAACAAAAGATTGGCAAAGCTTCGAAGCTTCATGAAGCAGTGTTTTGAAATCGCCCATCACTACATATTGTTGAATAAAGATGTTATTTTGTTTATTGGCGCACAAAAAGTATTCTCGTCGCTTCATAACATTAAGGTTGTACCACTGTAGTTACACAAACTGTTTTAAATATGTGTTTTGTAGCTTTCTGAGCATTGAAAGTGTAAATTGTCTTGCTAGCAATGGAGGCCTCACTGAGCCGTTGGATTTTATGAAAAATATATTTGTGTTCTGAAGATGAACGAAGGTCTTATGGGTTTGGAACGACATGAGGGTGAGTAATTAATGACAGAATTATAATTTTGGTGTGAACTAACCCTTTAATACAACGTTTAAGGTAATAATCCGACTCTCTCTGTACAGAATGCTGCCACCTGATTCGATCTGTCCTGCAGGAAAACCCAAGACAATGGACTGATTTGAGGAAAATCCTTCTGCATGAATGGTTTAAAGGTGGACTCAGTAGAATTTCAAAAACACTGTTTTGAAGTTAGTCGGGCCGACACCAACAACAAACGTGTAACCAATCAGCATTAGGGGGTGTATGACGGTCGAGGAAAGAGAACGAGCAAGAGGGAGATTTGAAAATAAAAAAAAAAATAAAAAAACTGCAGAACGAGAGATGGGACACAATACAAAAGAGCTCAAAGGAATATCACTGGAATGAAGGTTTATGACTGGGTAAGTGCTTTAGGACCATGTTTATATTAAAGCTTTCCAGCGCTGGAGAGAGCTAAGTGGGAAGGCCTGAAAACAGACATGGAGGCTGCTTTGAAACCGCTTCAAATGTGAGGAACACTGGGTTTGAGTGTCTGGAGCTGCTGTGCTGTTTGGCGACTAACAATGAAAACTTTTTATTTACTCTTGTGTACTGTACGTTCATTTTTTGTGCTTCCTTTCGTTCGCTCATCAACTGCATTTTATTTTTCTTGTAGCATTATTTTGTTGCACGTCAGCTGTGATAAACAGACATCCACTCTTGCATTGCGTGTGTAACGGTGGCCAGATAGTGAGAGTTTTGCAGTTAAACTACTGCACACTGATGAGAATGTGGTGTTTAGCGTCATTGTTAGTGCGTTTGCCTCGCATGCCAGCAGGCAGCGATCAGGCCGGGGTTTCAGACCAACTCGGAGCAGGGTGGTTAGGATTGGAGTGTGAGTTTTGGAGGCAGAGCAATGAAGAGAGGGGTGGGTCTGTTTGGGTTGATTTCAAATATCAACAATGTCCAACTGCATTTTTCAAAATCTACTTACTGCACCTTTAAGGTACTGAAATCAGCTACGAATGATTTTGTAGATATATTCACTTTTCATTTTATTAAACATTTTTAAAATGTTTTCTTCTAATTGTAATGTATGTAGACTATAACCTTGGTTTCTGTTTGTTTGTTTCAGGTCACAGAAGAAGACATGAACAGGAATATGTAAATAGTGTAAATTAATCTAAAACTTTATTTGCACTATTTACTGCCAAATTTCCAGAGTTCCTTGAGGTGGCCTGACACAAGTGGCCATCCCTCCATGCCTTGGCTGGAGACCCAGTAATATTAGCATCTGGCGATATTACCATCCCTCTGCTTAGAATCTAGTTATCAGAATATATAATATCTGGTCCCACAATGCTTTAGTAACTTGGTAGCCCTGGTAGCATCTGGCTCCTTGGTTTGAGGCAGTAATATTTTCATCTAGCAGTATTTGGTGACCACATATGTAAATGCAATGTAGATTGTGTAAATGATATTACAAATCTGTTATTTGTTCCTGATCAAATAGTTTTGACTGAGGGCAAAGCTGCAGTCCATAAGTTTTGCCTCTTTGTCGCCATCTCTGTTTGAAACCTACAATTGCAGTTATTTGCGGAATTATCAACTTTACATGGGTTGTGCATCAGCACGGCTCCTCAGCGCGGATTAATCTAATGATTGTTTGCTGTCAGTCACCACATCGGTGTGGATACTGTACTTCGGAATCACAGATTCTACATCTTGGAAGTATGACCAAAATAACTAATGAACTGCTACATGCTTAAATTTCACGCGGAAACCCACTAGTACCGTTTTTTTTTTTTTTACAAGCTTACCGCTGTGAATCAGGCTAAAGTAAGGAGATTTTAAATACTAGCTGGTTATGTTCTTGCTCAAAAATTGATTTTGGATCATTTAATATTTTTTTTGGACTGAATTATTTGCTTGCCTGTTTGCTATTGTACAAACTTCTTATTCTTGTATAATGGATGTTAGTGTTCATTAAATATTGTTCAATAAAAAATATTTTTTATATAAATAATATTGCCGTACCTGATCTTGAGAAACGGTCTGGTGGGGATTTTTTTCAGCGGCTTCACTGCAAGTTACAATGACTTGACCTAGAGAATGAAATCTCTGACGCAGGTAATCACATGCTCTTTCTCTTTCATAATACACTAAATTACTTTATTGAAGCAGCCCAAGCTGTCATTGCTACTAGTTCTAAAGTGATGTTTCACTTGGATATACTTTACAACAGGGAAGAAAAGACTATCGCAACTTCTGTGCAGACTTTTAAAACAGTTGAGACAAGCCTGCATTACTGACATCTTTTGCTGGATGACAGATAATGCTTCACTTCTCCCTTCAGCAAACAGCACATTTGACATTCTGAACTTCACAATGGGATATCAATCATTTTTTCGATCAATCGCTTGGTATTATGGACCAGTCAATGATGAAACAGACTGGCTTTTGTTTCACTAGATCATCTCATACAAGCCATCATTCATTGACTGAATCCACTTCACCTCAATTGCATCTACTTCTCCACCCACAAGTGATCAATAGCTCACTGTTTCTGCTTCTCAGTAAAGTTACTAGACTATGAAACAGCCTAGCTGTAAACATTTAATCAGCAGTTTTGCAAGATCCTGCAGTGCCAGCCTCATTAGAACTTGTTGCAATTTTGACAAAACATGACAAACTTGGATTAATATACGTATTATCAGTTTTAGTGCGAGTAGTAATGGTGACATTAGCATTAGTATTCAAGATCATGTGTTCAATGACAGCTCAGTCACGCAACATTTCTTCTTGAACCATGATGAAAAATTCTTTAGAGACTTTGTGATCTATTTCGAGGCTGAAACACAATTCATCGTTAGAAGAAGGCTTGCTGCACGGAAAGAATCCCCAAAGCCACTGGGAACTATGTTTTTTTTTTTTTTTTTTTTTTTTTAAATTTATTTATTTTTTATCTGGTCTTGGAACTGAGGGACCCCATATGGAGAGACTTGCAAAGACACAGCACCCCTAGCATAGACAGAAAGGCACAGGGGCAGAAGCTCCCTCCTCTGTGCTCATGTAGTAACAGACATACTGTACCAGTGATGATTGTATAGTCATTGCAATGACTAATGTTATGTGAATGTGTATGATTTTCATTTGCACATCACAGTCATTCCTGATTAAAATTACCTTGATAATTTTTGGCATCTTGAATATGTGTGTTGTTTAACCACTCCATCTACCGGACAAACTTAGATTCAAACACATGAAGAAAATCCAACGTGCCAAAACAAAAGTCCCATATTAAAAGTCTCTCTGCTCTCTTAAATCGAATTATTATTGTATTACTGTATTTATTCAAATTATATCATATTGTTTAAAGATAATAATAATAGCTCATCCAATCATAATGGGGAAAGCTTTCATTATTGTTATACTATCATGAAATAATACTATGACCTGTAGAGAGCGCTCTTCGAGTACAATCGTGGCATTTTTAAACACCTGCTATAATCATAATTTATAACGAACAGAGCCTGGAGAAGTGAGTGTAATCGATTATGATAGTATAATAATACAAAAATGTACTTTTTATTCTTCAGGGAGAGGCACCATTAATTAACTGTAAACCAGCTATTCTATATGTGTACCTTTGTAAAATTGTACCATGGCAATCCTGGTTTACGCCCAATAATAATTAGTACAATTATTAATACATCTTTTATTTTCTTTAAACAGTATTAGAAGCTTACAGAATCCACCTGTAATTACAGAATCCCCCTGTAATTGTGTTAAATCTCTATGACACGTGGTGGCTATAGTTACCTCAGCGTTGTTGTAGTAATATCTGTAGTAACTGTGGTATTTTGACGTCAGCTTAGTTATAGTTTCCATGTTTAACACATAAACGCTTGTGTCATATGCTACTCGTCTTTCCACGCATGTAACGTTACGTTAGGGAGGGCAAGTCCAGACTGAACTATGGGTGTGACAAAAAGAAAATAGGCGTTGCTTTTGTCATTCAGGAGTAAAATGAAAAGGAGGACACGAAAGACGTGATTTTGACGGCTACACGAAGAATCACTCCGTTCAGCTGACTCGCTTCGGACTCCAGCTGAAAGACGAACCGACTCCGAATCTTTAGGATATTAGACCTAAACATGGACATGTCGTGAAAAGACGAGAAACGGATCTATCTTAAGGTATATTTCTATGTCATATGTGAACCGTGCTCAGATGTCACGTTTTGTTTGTTTGTTTACACGCTGCGCCAAAGACGCGACGCGACAAACTGGAGCTGTCCTATTAAAATAAACGATTTGCGCGCGCTTGTAGTGTAAAGACATGTGTTGATTATAATGGGAGCTTTTCTGGTTTGTCTTGTGTAGTCCTGAAGCGTCCTGAGGCGACTCGAGTCTTACTTGGCGTGAGTTGACTCGTTTGCTACAAATGTAAACTAAAACTTTGGTTACATTTTAACCCTTCATAACTGGGTTAACAGACTAAGTAGTTTTTAACAACAAACTCTGTTACTCTGATGCAAAACTTTGAGAATGTACACAGTGCTGTATCATTATAGAAGTGAACAGTATTACCTAGTACCACTCTATCTATCTATCTATTTATGAGCTGAGCAGATGTTTCATAGAATAGATGGATAGATAGCAATAAGCTGAATAGACACTGTACGCACATTTAATTGAATTCTTTTTGTCCATTCTGTTGTTCTATCTTTAGGCTTCTGGCGTTCTCTCTACCATCCTTTCTTTATTTCTTTTAAAAACCAGCATAATGCTGCGTAAGTACAGTTCAGTGGGTGCTTTGTTGGAGCTGGACTTCTTGCCCTGGGGACAGGGGAATAGAGATGAGAGCCCAGGCACCTCTGAGGATGAGACGGATGGGGCCTCAGCATCCTATCCTTGCACCCCAGATGCAAAGTCAGGAAGTGCTGGAAAGGGGGAGCTTAACAGAGATCACAGCATTAGTGTGGAAAATCTGGTCGGCTTGGAGAAGGAATCTGGTTTACTGAAAGTTACGAACCTAAATGACAGCTTTAAAGCTTACAGTGACAGCCAGATCGCTGCTAATTCCAAAGGCAGCCTTGAGAGTATGGGAAAATGTGGTTCCCTGCACTCTTCGTCATCCACACTGAAATCTAACCATGCGTCCAACTCCCCAAAACCTCCTCATTATCACCGACAGCAAGCTCGGGCCAAACTGGCAGCTGCAAAATTACACCTTAAAAGTTTGTTTGGACAGGTAAGTTTGGAGATTTGATTTAGAGTTTGTTAATGAAGTTGATTACTTTCAGCTGACATATTATGACAAATTATAATTGTATATTTGAAATATGACAATTTGAGTTGATCAGGACTCAACTATACAGATTTTGTTCTGGTCCAGTCAACATGTTTACTGGCATCACATCACCACACACACACACACACACATGCTTATTTGTTTATTATTATTATTATTTGTATATTAAAAACATGTACTGTAATTCAATTGTTTGGGGATAGTAAGACTTCATATTTTTGAAAGAAGTCTCTTCTGCTGACCAAGGCTGCATTTATTTGATCAAAAATATAGGGAAAACAGTAATATGAAATATTATTATAATTTAAAATAACTGTTTTAATATATTTTAAAATGTCATTTATTCCTGTGATGGTAAAGCTGATTTTTCAGCATCATTACTCCAAGTCTTCAGTTTCACATGATCCTTCAGAAATCATTTTAATATATTAATTTGCTGCTCAAGAAACATTTCTTATTATTATCAATGTTGACCTTAATATTTTTGTGGCAACTGTGATACACTTTTTTTTCAGGCTTTTTGATGAATAGAAAGTTCAAAAGAACAGCATTTATTTGAAATGGAAATATTTTGTAACATTATTTACTGTCAATTTAAAGCATCCTTGATTATTATAAGTATTACTTTTTTTTTAATCAAAATTTCAAAATTCAAACATAAGGAACATAAATCAAAACTATAATCAAAACAGTGAACTATATACAAACAGACGCCATGAAAATGAACCACATTAAAATAAAAGTAATTGGGAATAAAAGTATTAATTTGTTTAAAAAAATTGAAAAAAAAAAATTGTGAACAATAGTGTATTTTCAAAAAAAAAAAAAAGGTCAGAAAAATTCATATTTTTACTAACATTTTTTGTTTAAAACAAAAAGTGTATTTCCATGACAACTATATTCTTAATTACTAGAAAAATGATGGTATATAATTCAAAATTTGGTTCATTTATCGTTGTTCTCCCATTTTAACTGATGCCAAGAATATCACAAAAGCTTTATATGTCATCCAGCCAAATAATATTACTTTTTTAAATTCTGCAGAATTTAAAAAAAAAAAAAAAAAAAAATGGTGGTGGTACTTAATCCATCAAAGAAAACAAATAAATAGAAGATCATATAACAAACTAAGCACTGGCAATACACAGTTCCTTCAACTGGCCTGAAACTTCTCACACTGGCCCTGGGCCATCAAGCCATCTTTGCTGTTGAGCCATGTTTATGTTTTGTACAGTAGATGTATTTCACATATATCAGGAGCAGCAGGGCTTCAGCTCCAGGATATAGCACTGCTTGTTTAGAATTTACAAGCCAAGTGTGATGAAGTGAAAAGTCATGAGTGCTTTTGTATTACACAATTAGTTAAGTTCAGTTTGAATCAGTGCTTACCCCTTGAGATATAATGTTGCTTTGTCCAAACCGTGAAAGAAGAAGCAAACTCTGAAAGGGGAACTGAATGTTCTCCTATAAAGTAATTACACTATTGATGCAAAAAGGGTTTTTTTTAATCTACAATATTGTGACAAGAAATCACGACAGACACTGTAGAACAAAAACTTTCATTATCTGGAATATTTTGGCATCTGATAGATCTGGCATTATCAGAATGTTTTCCATTACGCAACGCCTTCATGACATTTATTTAAGTCATGGAACATTTGTGTAAATTATACTTCCTTTAAGTCTCAAATCAAGTCAGTTACCATCATGACAGTGTTATGCATATCAGTGATCTCTCTTTTTTTTTTTCCACATAAGGGTTCACCGCATTCCTCACAATCAAATTTGACAAGTGCAGAGCACAGAGACAACATAACCAGGTAAAATAAAACTCAGCAAACAATCAAGGCACATATTTCCTCAATCTCATGTGGATTTTCTCCCGTTTCTGTTTTGCTTTTGGCCTATTCTCTAGTCGCCACTTGCAAAACAACCCCTCCCCAGCTCCTTATTTTGGCCCACTGTTATTGATTCCACAATTTTGTAATTTTTTGCTGGATATCTTAGTCACATATCCTCTCACCCTCTTGTTTCTCTCAGTGCTAAAGAGCGGCGTTCTCGAATGCCTTTCCTCAGGCAGTGGAGTCAGGTGGGCCACGCCAAAGCTCGACTAAGCAGGAAGGAGATGGAAAGTTGGGCCAAGTCCCTTGATGTTTTGCTGGAGAGCAGAGGTTAGTGCTCAGTCATTTGGTTTTAAACTGCTAGAGTTGCCAGGCAGCTGGTCAAAGAACGCCTGCGAGACATCATAGCGTCACATGCAAAAGAAAAGCTGTTGTTCTACTAACTTTGACCTGAACGTTGTGAAATTGAGATGTTTGTGGCCAACTGCCCGGCCATGCTTGAAATGTTTTAATGGAAATTATACATGCAGTTTGAACCATATACTGTTTGATATCATATGTAGATCACAGATCTAGATTATAGATCTAGATATAGATTATAATACTGTATACACTACTGTTTGAGGTTAGTTGAGGTTATTTATGTGTCTATTTACATTAAGTGCATATATATATATATATTAGTTCAGATGCAAAAGCCTCTAAGTGCCATCTGAAATTTTCTTCTAAAATGAGCATTTTTATCAAGCTTGCATGTTTATGTTCAGTTAATTCACTTTAATGGCTTTGAAAATTACCTATTAATTGACATTAAAGTGAAATTACTGAACCTAAACATACAAGCTTGATAAAAATGCTCATTTTAGAAGAAAATTTCAGATGGCACTTAGAGGCTTTTGCATCTGAACTCTTCATATATATAATGCCATTTACACCAGCTCCACCCACCTATGTCTGGTTGGGCCACTCAAGTTTTGTCTTCAGTGGCACAGCAGTAGCGAGTAAGGGTCGCAGACTAGGCTTTTAACGCGATCAACGTGGGTTCGAATCCGCCTTTTGTCAAGCTCTCATTTATTTTCAATTAAAATAATGCTCTAAAAGTGTAAATAAACTGCGAACGAGTGTTTAATAATATTAAAAGCGTTTATTGGGTAGTTTTAGGGGAAGGTTTAGGGAGGGTTTTTATTCTCCTAATAAGGCAGCATCCATTTAATAATTTTAATAAATATTATCATATACACTCTGATATTATTGCATCCTGTTAATGTACAAAAATAGTGAGGTACAAATAGGATCTGACTGCCAATATAAAGTATAGATAGCATCTAATTACTATTTACTCTTATTGCAAAGAACTGATACTTTCACATGGTGTAAATAGAATCTATTGCTATTTTCATCTGGTGTAAATAGAATCTATTGCTATTTTCATCTGGTGTAAATAGCATATTGCTAAGAAAATGCTATTTTCACTTAGTGTAAATAGCATCTATCGCTATTTGCACACTGGGCTTGTTTGCCGCGGTCCGAGCCCGGGGCGCAATTGTTCCTGGTGCCCCCCGCAGCGTTGGTCTGGTTTCACACTCAAATTGATTCCATCGAACCCTGGTGCGTTTGCGTTCATCCTGCATCATCACAGACGTGTTTTTTTTAATAATGTGTTGCTATTGTAAACAACACTTGTGTTTACTGTATGTGCGCCACATGTAGACGGTTTTCCTTGGTGTGTGCTCAGTACAATTTTGTGGTTCTGCAGTGAAACCCATCTATTACATAATTGAAACACCCTTGAAACGGCTTCCTCTTAACATTGAGGAACCACTTTCATGTGTAGCTTCAAGCATGAGTTTCCGGAGAATTCCCTAACAACATAAAGCGATATGAAGAAATGAGATAATGGAATAATGGGCTTTTCCCCAAGAGGTTGAGAGCGCTGACGTACAATTTCACAGATTAAATCACCTAGATTTTTACATTTTCAGAAGGGAATGTGAGTGGTGCTTGCCTATGAAAAGTCTGTAGCATGATGGCAGGGTTTTGTAAAAGAAAAATAAGACCAGTCACAAGGACTCTTGATGTGTTTCAGGTCCCTTGAGTGAAAGTCTACAGGATGTTTTGCCTGGTTCATTGTCCACCATGTAAACATTGTTAGTCAGATCTCCTAGAAAAGTAGTAGCACACCTCTTCTTAGCAAACCACATAATTCTAAGTATGATTCATGTTCTTAGCAGAGTGTTGAAGTTTAGTGCTTGCTGTATATGGTTAGGGGCAATGATAATAGAAAGCACTACTGATAATTATGACCTCAAATGGAAGAAAGATATGGCCAAACAGCAAACTTAAAGCTTTATTAGTGCAGCTTGTGATGTATAAACAGTGGACTAATAATGGTTATGGTTATGCTTGTCTTGACACCAGTTGTCATGTTTTAGTGTTAAAATTAATAGGGTTTAATGATTTAACAGCCTCTTTTGTATTTCTGTTATAACCCTGGAAGCAATTTATTAGTGTAACAAACCTCATAAAATCTAATAATACACTGATGCTCACGTAGCACATTTTGCAGTTCCAGTTTAGACAAAGTATAACAGAGTGAGGAATTCAGTCGATTCTGTGTCACTGCTCTTGCTCATTTGGAGACTAATTCTCTCTGTATATACGTAATAGTGCTTTCCATAAATAACATACTGTTTAAAGGGATTGTTCACCCAAAAATTAAAACGATCCCATGATTTACTCACCCTCAAGCCATCCTGGGTGTATATGACTATCTTGTTATTTGAATTTATAAAGTTTTAAATGAGGATATTTGTTTTACACAAACGCATTGATTCGCTTCAGAAGGCCTTTAGTAACCCCCTGGAGTCGAATGGATTAATTTTTTTTTTATGGATGGATGCATTTTTTTACTTCAAAATTTGACCAGCCATTCACAACCATTATAAACCTTGGAGGACTAAGGATATTTTTAAATATATCTCCGATTGTGTTCATCTGAAAGAATATAGTCATATACAGTACACCTAGGATGACTTGAGGGTGAGTAAATCATGGGATAATTTTCATTTTTGGGTGAACTATCCCTTTTATAGGTATTCCATATCCCATATTCTTCATTACAGTAACGTAATCTTGACAGTCTGTTAAATTGATATTCAGTTTATTGTAGAAGATTATTATAAACGTATTTTAATTACCAAAACCATAATATTTTAATCTGTTGAATTGATATTCAATGAATCAACCTTTTCGCTTGCAATGTTCCCACATTACAAAAAACAACATTTTGTAAAATTGTGACACCAAATATGTAACATCCTTTGGACTGTTTCTACAGCATGATGGGAAGAGAAGTAAATAAAAATAAAATAGTGATGGGAACTATTCAATGGCTCAACCATTCAAACCATATAATATTTTCTGGAATTTATGGAAAATAAGTTTATCAGTAACTAAAACTTGATTAAAACTTGACTTTGGATCTTTTTAAATCCAAACCATATTTTAAATTCAATATTTTTTTTTTGTGCCATATTTATTTATGGTTCAAGCTAGTGTGGATTATACAGCATTTAAAGCTTCTTTTTTTGAATTGTGTGGTGGCTGTGTTTTGGTGTCTGGACTGGTTGAAATGTTGGAACACCAGTATGTTGTAACTCCAGAGCCCTGCCCCCGTTCGACTTCTATTTTCTCACTCAAGAGTGTCGCAACCCCGCAGTTCAAGGGTTTTGAGAAAATGCGAGGGAAGGAAGGTATGTGCTGTGAGATAAACCCTCAAGATATTGACGTCCAAAGCTTTTTTTCTTCTCTCATTTTTGTGGCAACTGCTATGTGACGTGTGGGTGTATGGCAGAACATGCATGTGAACGTATCATCTGAGCCTCAACCCCTCCCATTTGTAAACAGAAATAGCTGTTCGTTAAGGTTCTTTCTCCTTCTCTCCTCTCACCTTTCCTTTAGTGGGAGTCACAGTCTTTGAAGCGTTCCTGCGATCCGAATTCAGTGAGGAAAACCTGCAGTTCTACTCGGCCTGTGAGCAGTACAGACAGTCATCCAACAAATTCAGCCTGCATAGGCGGGCAAAAATGATTTCTGAGACTTACATCCAGCTCGGTGCTCCCAGAGAGGTAGATTTATCTAAATTTGGCTGTTTGTTTGTCTGTTTACAGCATAAACAAATATTTCACCCAACATTGCCAAAGCTGCTCTTTTTCCTACAATGTAAATAAATCGGGACTGGGGCTGCTGAACTGCAAAATGACCCCAAAAAAAAAACACTATAAAAGTACCATAGAAATAGTCCATATGACTCGTACATTATACAGCTATGGAAAAAATCAAGACCACTTAACATTGATTTCTGAACTTGGAGTGGTCTCTTAATTTTTTCCATAGCTGTATATAAGTGTTCTAAAGTCATTCTAAAAACGCCCCCTTTACAATAGTTCTCAAATCTCATTTTTACCAGGTTTAATGTGCACCAAATTTAAATGAAATTGGATGAATTTTTGAAACTGATCTTGAAATTTCACTAGTGCAGCAGAAATTTTGAACTTCACCTTTTAAATTTCAGTCCTTTCCTCATAAAAATATGACTTCAGAAGAAATCAGAAGACAAAGAATTATAGCTAATTTTTGTATAATTAAAAATAAAAATAATGAAAAAAAAAAAAAAATTGACTTTTTTTTTTTTTTAGAGCTTGACAGTCCCAGTGCCTATTATAAAACCAAAGGAAATTTCTGTCATTTCTTCTCACAAATCTGTTGTATGGCTTCAGAAGGCTTAAAGAACATTTTTGTATAAGTAATTAAAGGTGCAATATGTAAGAATTTTGCAGTAAAATATATTAAAAAAAAACAACTAAGCCAGTGTTATATATTTTGTTGACTTGAGTACTTACAATATCCCAAATATTTCCAACTATTTATAAATCGTGAGAAAATTGCAATTTTAACCAAGGCTCCGGGACGTGTGAGGAGTCGCCTGTCGTTTGCGTCATACCTGCGTTACTCTCGTTTATTTTGTAAAAACCATGGAAACGCAAAAAATGTTTTAATATTTATGTTTTAATAGACAAGGGAACAACTGTTTTGGTATATTAATAGACAGAAAACTAATTATTGTTATATAGCTCAACACGTTTAGTCTTATTGTTTAAATCTAATTTTCTTGATTTTTTTTTTTTTTTGATTTTTTTTTTGCGAGTACCATGCTTTGCCATGCCTCAGAGAAAAACACTATTTTTTCAAGTAGCTAACATTGCATAGTCAGATTCAATTTTATTTTTAGTAACAGTAATACAAAATTTTCTCCATCATACAATACGTTTTAAAATTAATGGCATTTATCAACACAAGCCATCCAGCATTTAATATGATATTCTAAACAGAGCTGCGTTACATCATATGCTTGATCGGAAAAGCAGAAGCGGCGCCGGCGACTGTGGCATAACAAAAGTTCCGCTGCCCGTGAGGCGTGTGTTGCACAATCTCTCCAGCGCCTCGTTCAGCTCCCACAACACTCGGTCCTGCTCTGCTTCATACTACAGTAATGTTAATAATCGCATCCATGAACATGAGTCCTATCCCAATTGTTTTCCACGGGCTGTTAGGTGAAGACAACATGCCTCAAGATTCCGCGCTCAAACTTGGCATCACCAAGCTATGCCTTTGTTTGGAATAGGCCTCTAGCGACCTCTAGCGGACAGAAAATCTTACATATTGCACCTTTAAATTAAAAGTAATTGGAGCAGGACTGCCTCAGTGCCATATTATACAAGCTAATTTCTGTCCTTTCCTCACATAAATCTATAAAATGACTGTATAATTGAAATTGAAAAAAAATATATATATATACTTTATAATTTTTGATTGAACTTCTCTTTATTAACTATTTTGTGTGGATATTTGTGAATTACAAATTTCTTTCCACCACTTTTAGGTGAATCTGGACAGTAAGACAAGAGAACTGACCATAGAGCTCCTCAAAGCCCCCTCTCACACTTCCCTCTCACATGCCCAAAAGCGCATCTACTGCCTCCTGGAAATGGACTGTTACCCCCGTTTCCTCAAGTCTGAGATCTACCTCACACTACTGAGGGATTCGTACTAGAACAAGTCTGGGCGGAGTGTCCAATGAGAGCGAGGTCATCCTAAATCTGTACGGACATCATGCCTGGACAGTTAGACTGGAGACAACAAACGTCTCTGTGAGAACTTTTGATGAAAAAAATAATCTTAACTACTGAAGAACATTTTAGTTAAATAAAAAGGGAAACAGATTAGAAGGGAAGATGCAATTGTCTTGAACTTTTATGTGCCTAAAAGGTCACGCAATGAGGAATGAGGTGCTAACATTTTACAAGTTTGATTCGGGCTTCTCTCAGTTGCTAGACTGAAAACATTACAGGCCGGTAAGGACGACTAAATGGCATGTTGACCGGCAACAAAGGGAAAACACGTCTGGCAGGAATGGGCTGTTCAGTGTAAGGCTTGAGCACTTTGGTTTGACATCGGGGTCAAACCATTTTCTGACTCATTCTTACTCCTAGAATTTACTTTCCCATAAAAAGTTATTTAATATAGTTAAATAGATATTTAAACAAAATGTCAAGATCTCACTGACAAAATTAAAATAGGCACTTATCTAAATAAGCAATATGAACACAAGTACTTAGTTTAAAATGTCTTCGTAGTCTTTACAGATGGCCAGTTCTTTATTGGTTTGAGTTTAAAATGTTTGAGATATTTTGAACCGTGTGCATTAGCATAGTGATGTAGGATTTTTTGTCTTTTCTTTGATTTTATGATTACAGATTGTACATTAAAGCTGTACACATTCATTTATTTGAAGAAAATGCGACTATAGAAATAGAAGTCATAGGCATGTCGCTGAGTTTGTCTAACAAAAAAAAATCAAAGTATTGTGAACTATGTTTTGTAGAATTCAGTGATTGTCACACATACTGAAGTTGGGAAATGTGACCTGTTGGCAGGTTTAAAACGTGGAACCTGTTTAAGCAAACTTACAGTAATGGATGCCAGCATTAATACAGATGATTCTAAAAGCACTGTATTCTTATTACTGTGCATAAACACTTGAAAAACATCTTAAAAAGAGCAAACACGCATTCAGAATAAAGTCACGAAAAATGTCAGCTTGAACATTTGAGAGGGAACATTTTTTAAATGTATATTCCAGAAAATGCACATATTGTAAAATGGCCACCATGTGTGTCAGGGTTTTCCACGTCAGACTGAAAGGATGTGATGTGCTGTATGTATTTGTACCCACTTTTTAGTGTATGTTGATGATGTCTGCTGTGACTGAGACATTTAGATGGTACATGTATCATAACTTTAGAAAAGCTATTAGGAGCTGCATGCACTAATGTTTCCAAGGGTTTAATCTGTTTGTCTCAGTATGATATAAATGATTTCCACAAGGGATTGAGATCATTATGAGATCAGTGTACAATAATGAGCATCAGTTTGACTGTAAAAGTATTTGTTGTTTGAGAGCAGCGATCTAAATGAAACTAACAGAACAATTTGAACCATTTCATTTAATTTTCCATGGAAAAAAAATGTACTTTTCTTTGAAAAACATTATAAATTATCAGATTATAAAATTGTGATTAAAAAAGCACAAGCTATAAAATGAATCACTGAAGTTTTATAAATAGGACTGGTTTAAAAAAAAAAGCACAAGCACAAATCTAATGGAGTTACAAATAGCTGCTTATGTTATTTTCATTAAAGGTCTATTTTCACTTTTGTGGTTTATTAAAAATTCTTTAAATCATTTCCCCTTTATTATTCTCACATCTAGCTTCCTTTGCAATGTCCAACAGTTCATTTCTTAACAGCTCTGAAGGCGGCCCGTCACCAGGGCCTCGTGCTGCGATACTCTTGTTTCTGTCGGACCCACTGAGCCGTACAACGGCTCTCCCCAACCGTCCAAGACCATTCGCCTCTCCCTCCGCCCCTCGAGATCTCAGCCGCTCCACTTTTCCTCCAATCCTCTTTTCTGTTCTGTGACACTTTGGTTTTCAGATCACTGTATTGCTCTTCTTTGCGCTCCAATGGTGCTATGGAGGTCTGCTCCTGAAGATGATCTTTCTTGGGGGCAGCAAGTGTTGGAAGGGCAACAACCTGGCCTTGAAGATGCGGTCTGGAAAAGGAGATGAAAAACAATGAAAGCTGGAGAGCACGAAACAAGAAACTCAGCAGCAGAGATGATTTCAGGACAATACAATACAAGGCCAGGGCTGAGAAGAGAAGCAGCAAGTGAAATCAAAATTAATCAGAAAAAAGAAAAAATCATAAAAGTAGGAACATGCACACACTGTATTTCCTGTCACTGAGTCATAACTAGGCCCACACAGAACATACTTTTTCACTTTTTTTTTTTTTTAATGTAAAGGAAAATACGTAAAATGCCACAGTTCAGATATAATACAGATGCCAAACTGATTTGAAAGTACTAGACTCTTAGCTGCAGCTGAGAGCATTATCATATTAGACAAAAATAATGAACAAACCAGATTTTTACATTTTCTGAAGAAAACTCTTTGCCACAATCCTAATATGTCACTAGGGTATTCTGGAAGTCAAAAAAAGCCTGCCTCCAAACATCGAAGATATTCTGGTCTCTAGAATAGAAATTCAATGGAATTTTTCATCTTTTTTTTTTTTCTTTTTCCTTCATCCACCAAGGTAAACAAAATAAAAAACCTTCACACATCTGAATGGTTGAGGGCAGGTACACTATTTAAACAAAATTTATACAAAATATAAAATAAAATAAAATCTATATATAGTTTGAGAAACTTTATTAATACAATGTTTTCCCTTGTGAAAAAGAAGTACACTTTAGCATACTTTTGAAGAGAGTATTTATGGAAATAATACTTGAGTGCAAACTAAATGTACTGTTTTATGACAGTTAATTGCATATAATACATTAAAATGTAGTTTAAAGGGTAACACTTTCTTTTACAGTGTCTTTGTTCCACATATTACATGTGGTACTGTAGTAATAACTATACATTATACATAATTACGACTAATTCTAAACCAAACCTTAATCCTCCTTACCCTATAGTAAGTACATGCAGTTAATTGTTATTACTCAGTACTTAAGTATAATTACACTGTATCACAGACACTTTAAAATAAAGTCTAACCATTTAAAGTTTATATTAACCCTTTATGGTATGGCATTGCCATATTGTGGCAACAACTAATTTCTACCCATTTCCTTGTTATTCAGAAAGAAATACAATATATTGCACTATGGGAATTAAAAGGACAGGCCTTAAGGTAGCCAGTGATGTGCTGTCAAATGACATTTGAATCTCCCTCCAAAACTCTCTTTCCAACTGTCACCCTCACAGGAAAGACACCTGTTGAAGTGCTCCAGAAATTGCTCTATTAACTTTATTTCTAAACTACTTTTTTTTGCAGCATCTTTGATAAGTAAATCATATATTTTGGACCCACTTTATATTAAGTGGCCTTAACTACTATGTACTTACATTTAAATTAATCATTTAATATAATGTACTTATTGTGTACATACATGTTATTACATTGTACTTATATTTTAAAAACACCTGCATGTAATTACATCTGTAATTAATTTCTGTAATTACATTTATAATTACACTGTTGACCCATCCCTTACACCTTACCCCTACCCTTAAACCTACCCATACCACCAAAGCTTTCCCTAACCTTATCCGTATCCCACCTCAATAGCAGCAAAAGTGTTTTGCAATTCAATATGAACCCAATAAGTACATTGTACTTATTTTTTGATGTAAGTACATAGTAGTTAAGGCCACTTAATATAAAGTGGTACCTATATTTTTATTCACAAATCAACTGTCTAACATAGTTTTACTGTAAATTGAGAAAATATCAATGTTTCAGTGGCAAAACTGTACCACTATGGAAAAATAAGTATGTTGCCATATGGCAACAACACAGTGGAATTGCAGAAATGTATTTCCCCATTGGGATATTTTATAGGTAGTAGCATCAACAATATGATTGAAGTTATTTATGTATTTTAAGAGTTTATTGTAGTATTGTATTTATGTATAAATAACAAAAGTATTTCTTCTTTTCAGATACGAGAGAGGATGAGTTAGCCGAATGATAGTGATCTAATTAATTTTGGTTTGCAGTACCATGTATATAAATGTATTAATGTCTAAAAGAAATGTGCATTTAAATAGAAAAGAAAATTATAATTTTATAGAAAAAACACTTTTTTAACCATTTTTTTATTGTGGTACAGCATTCCCTAGGCCTATGTTTTTAAGGCCCTACCTCGCACACAGATGATGTATATTAATATTATTACTTTCAGTGCACCTAATAATAAATAGTATTTTATCAGTTAGTAAAGACAGTTTCAGGTAATATTGCAAAAATGTATAAAACAAAACATCCTCTGTAGCACCTTTAACAGATCAAAATGAGTGTGCTTCTTTAAAGCACAGAAAATGATTAAAACAATGATTTAAAATGTACTTTAAAACTTTTAGTTTAAAAAAATTATTACAAAGAACACTTTTTAAAAGTGCACTTAACGAGAGTATGCTTGTGTTTCTACACACTTAAGTGGCCATTTATTTACATACATTCACATTTACATTATAAGTGCGCATTCAATACATTTAAGCGCGCTTATTTTTCACAAGGGTTGGTCTGTGATGTTCAGGAAATTTTGTCCTGCAAAAAAACAAGCACTATAGTATGAGTCGAGGCAGCAAATCTGAATACTCAGGGTTAAGAGTTTGTTCAAATTTTAGCTCTATTAACAGTAATGCTTGGCTTAGCAAACCTCATTAACAAACATATAAACAAACAAATGCAGCAGAAATCTGCAGTGCTTTCTGTGGAATTCTGTAGGCGTTGATTCTGTGAAGGCCTAGTCATTACCTCATTATGAATCCCTGGTGTTTTCTTTAGTATTCGCTTCCAATAAACATGTAAATAATACAAAGAGCAGCACCAGGAGAAACTGACTCTCACAAAGGTTATGTGAGAAAAGTCCGACCTTTCTGAAGTGTGTTTGTGTTCCACTGCATCTGCCTTTGCCCCTGTGTCACACACTCTCTCACAGAGCTCTGCTTTCAGCCCTGAGGAAGCACACACGACAGCTACTAATGGTTTACTAATGTGGTTTCCTGCGGACCGTCGTAACTTTTCACGTTGCGCCATGGTAAATGGTTGATTGCGGTTCAAACGGTGCATTACCTGGAAGCTTCAAGTGGTTCTGTTGTTCCGCCAATAATTGCCCGAGGTCTCGGCTGTTGATATGGCGACTGTAGAGGTTGCTCCTGGCAACTAGACCCTGATGGCTACAGGATATTAGGAAATGGACAAACAACAGCGATAGAGGGACGGGACGGAGGGCCAAGGAGAATACAAAAGAAGGGTAGGAAACAGAAATAAATAAAATGAAAAAAGAAAAAAACAAATGTGACAGAAAAAGGGGACAAATAAAAACGTAATTAAACATAACTGTAAACGCAAATTCAAAACTCAACATTGTATAAAAACAAATTCCAGTGAAAGAGGAACACAAGCAATGATTGTGTAATGTGATGTCGGCTTTTGAATCTCAACAGATTAAAAGCGAAAATGTTGTGATGTTGCAAATTAACATCAGGTTTTGATTTGGACGACAGCTGTAGTCAAATGCAGTGGCTGATATTCTGAGATGATATTTATAGCTTAAATATAATTTTGATTGCTTGCTTAACAGAAATGGTAGCTGGCTCAACAGCTTTGTCAATCATTTTTTCTGTTTTTGAACATTTGTGGTGCGTGTGGGGGATGGGTGATATGTAAATGTATGAATTAGGTCATAAAATATCAAGCAAGAGGAGACTTGATGCACAAGTTTTTCAACCATCTATTCTTAGCAGTTTTGTTGACTTTAAACTGGTATCATGGGCATTTTAATACATTTTAGTCCAAAGGTTTGTAGAAGTGTTTAGTTCATCATTTTAATCAGGGTTGCCAGGTTTTCACAACAAAACCCACCCAACTGACCCTTCGCCGGGAGTTTGATTGACAAGCGATCTAACCAATCAGAACGCCGAATCCGCCATTTTGTCCGACAAAGCAGTCAGGAGTTAGAAGATTAACCTCGGTGGAGTTAAACTTGAAAAATTTCGCCGTTTGAAACAACATTCATTCTCATGTTCATTCATGTTTATTTGATGCTATAAATGGACTAGTAGGAAGAGATTATCAGTTTACAATCTGAGGCGTTACAGCAATCTGTCACGACCATGATCACGACACATTAAAGAGCCACAAAACGTTTTTTATTGTTTGAATTTCTTAAAAAAACAAGAAAACTACACAGTTTGAAAGCTGGGACTTTGTTTAATATCATAAGTCACCTGCTTTATCTTGTCTGTCGACGTGTTGTCAGTGTCCTCCGCGATGTGTTTTTCACCGCGCGTGACATGACAGCGCCACGGCTTGTCGGACAAAGCAACAGTAACTAAGGGGGGCGGGTCTTTGCGAAGGGTCAATTGCAACTCAAAAACTAGCCCAATCGCGTTTCAGAGGGGGTCCCCCAGTAAAAATTGCGTTCCAGGGGGTTAAAACCTGTTTTTGGTGGGGTTCCCCTGGGAAAATTTGCATTCCAGGGGCTAAATATCATGTTATTTGGGGCTGCTTCAACCCGCGGACATGGAAAACAACCCGCAGCAACAGTGTTAAAGTAGCCCAAATCCACAGGAAAACCACAGACTTGGCAACACTGTGTTTACTGCAGTATCTGACTACCAGAAAGTTTGCAAATACTTCTTTGTTTTCAAGTATAACATGGTTTTTGTGAAATATTTTACTTGAAAAGGTCTTTAAATATTGTGTTATCCAATGCAATAATTTTATCAAATGCATATATATATATATATATATATATATATATATATATATATATATATATATATATATATATATAAAAACACACACACACAACCATTCAAAAATTTGGGGTCAGTAATTTTTAAGAAATTAATATATTTATTCAACAAGGACACATTATTTTGATCAAAAGTGACAAATTTATAATGTTACAAAAGATCTGTATTTCAAATAAATGGGGTTCTATCAGGACAACTCTCCGAGAGAGTGCTAATGTGTTTGGTCTTGGCGGAATAGATCTGCTACGCTGCTGCTGCTGTTTGTATTGCTGCTGCTGCAGAGCAGGTTCAGAACTTGCCACTGCCAATACACATGACATTCTGTTATAAGCAAGCAAGACATGCTGCTGCTGTACAAGCATACATGAATCACCCTCATAGCAGATCTACACAGGTGGAGCTGGGGAAGGTGGAGGGTTTCTGAAAGCGCGCTGCAAACTGCTACAGCAATTTGCGAGACAACAATAGGCGAGAATTTGAATGCTGAGCAGCGAGCTCATTGGCTGCCAATACAGTGGGAACCAAGCGTGCCACACGGGTCCTGACAAGTGAAGCCAAAGCGTCCGGATTGCCCCCAGGTGGCTGGAAGCAGTACAGGTAATAAACCCCGCCCGTTCCATGTATTCCAGAGGGACGTGAGACAACCTAAACAATTAAATTACAACTCAAATATTTTTTCCAAATATTAGGCAGTTTTTATCAGGCTGCTGTTAACTTAAGTGTTCGTTCTTTAAATAAGTTTGGTTTTAGTTAGTTATTTGATGCTATAAAACCGGGGAAACATTGTTAATAATAATGTTTCTTGAGCAGCAAATCAGCATATTAGAATGATTTCTGAAGGATCATGTGACACTGAAGACTAACCTGAAGTAGTAAGGGCTTTAACATCACATTAAGGCATTTATGAGCATAAGAAACTTCATTATCAAAATCGTTAAATGTCTTACCGACCCCAAACCTTTGAACAGTAGCATATATATAACTAATAATGAACAACCACTGGTCAAGAGCAGCACCCTGAGGCTAAGACAAATGTCTGGACTGAAACAAGGTCCTGAGGTGCTCCAGACCATTAAGTGTAGAATCTAAAACCAAACATGTCATATTCTTTCAGTCTGTTACAATGATTCATTGACAAGTGATTAAATAAGAATGTCATTTTTTCAACTGCTTTTATTACTTGCTGCTCAGGACAGAGGATGTTTGACAGCTGAGGGTTAACACTATAGTAAAATGAGCTCTAAAAACTTCTATATCTATATTCTAAAACACTCCTTAGTGGAAAGGGTACGGAAAAGACCAAAAGAGATTCCAGTTTAGTTACAAATGTGTATTATCAAATAATTGTACAGGAAATTGTATTAATTATTCATACACTCATAACAAGGATGAAAGCAAAATCATGAAATAGTAATTCACCCAACAATGAAAATTCTGTCATTATGTTTTCAAACCGTAGGCTATTTTATCATCTGTGGAACACAAAAAGAATTCTAAAGAATTTTCACACGCTGCCATTTTGAAGGCTCTCCAAAATTCTCCTTTTGAGTTCCACAGAAGTAAATAATGATAGGAGTTTTCATGTGTCGGTGAACCATCCCTTTAATTGGAACTAGCTAAGAAGTTTAAGACAATGACGTTCAAGACTGAGGGTCAATGAAAGCTGAGCCTAGATCTATTTAGAGAGCTAGCATGGAATGACAGAATAAAAGAGAGATAAAATGTGTGGTTGAAAAGAAAACAAAAAAGTTCAAACTCATCAAATGAATGAGATACAAGTCATGGGTTCAACAACACGTGTCATAATCGGGGAATTCAATGCATAAAATGAGCATGTCATAATCAGAGATGAAAGGAAGAGGAGAAGAAAGAGAGAGGAGAAGAGAAATGTTTAGCACTTCTCCAAAAGATAACAGTCAAGGCCGCTTTCGTGTTAGAAGAATAAACAGACAGTGTATCTGACCTTTATGCGATACACAGTGATACACTAATGATGCACTAATGAGCCGAATTCACATTCTTGCCGCTAAGTCGACCATGCACTCATCTAACACAGGAAGTGGCTCATAGTGAACATGAACGACCTCAGTGTCTCTTCACTTTCATTCCCACAGAGCCAATGCTCTCATTCGCCAAAATAAGCACCAGATGGAAAAAGCCAAGAGGATGCAATGTAAATATTTGCAAGAAAACTGCTCGATTTAGACTAAAGTATGTCCTAACTGGCCGTGAGGTGTCGTTGAGATGTACCTGGTGCGTTTTGTCCTGCAGCTGTCGTTGAGTTGGGAGGAAGGGGTCTGACCCTGCTGGAGCCCCAGGGACACGGCGGGACGGTGGGGGGCCCGGCTGGGGGAGGATCCCACACTGAGCGAACGGGATTGAGGAGATGATGGAAGCAGAGGAGGAGAGTGGGGGGGACCCACAGGGCGAACGAATGGCCAGGGGAGAGCCCTCTGCTCCTCCCGTACCACTGTGGAACAAAGGAAGTGATGTCAGCAATAGGGATGGGAAATCTTAATGAATTTAACAATTCCGGTTCAGATTCCTTATACAGATTGCTTAACAGTTTCATCAGTGATTCTTTGGGGAATTTAAAGGTGCCCTAGAACGTCTTTTTAAAAGATGTAATATAAGTCTAAGGTGTCCCCTGAATGTGTCTGTGAAAATACCCCATAGATTTTTTTTTTATTCATTTTTTTAACTGCCTATTTTGGGGCATCATTAACTATGCACCGATATTTAGGTTGCAGCCCCTTTAATTCTCATGCTCTCCGCCCACGGAGCTCGCGCTTGCCTTGAACAGCATAAACACAGTTCACACAGCTAATATAACCCTCAAAATGGATCTTTACAAAGTGTTCGTCATGCAGCATGACTAATTGCGTAAGTATTGTATTTATTTGGATGTTTACATTTGATTCTGAATGAGTTTGATAGTGCTCCGTGGCTAAAGCTAACATTGAATGAAGTTGTGTTTATGAATAATGGCTCTTGTCTCCGTGAATACAGTAAGAAACGATGGTAACTTTAACCACATTTAAAAGTACATTAGCAACATGCTAACGAAACATTTAGAAAGACAATTTACAAATATAGCTGCGAGCAGCGATGGCGGGCCCAAGCCCGGTGGCACCGCCACCCCGGTGGCTTCAGGGCAACTGTGCACAGCGGGCAATAGGCACTTAAAACGGTTAAACATCAAAGGACTATGTCAAATTCACTCCACATTTACTGCACTACAAGGTGCCGCTATAGAGCCCCTCCTCCCTGCCCATTTTCAAAGGATTACATGTGCCAAGTTTTAACATTATTCTGATGAATTTTGAAGCAAATCAGGTAAAAATAAGAGGGTGATCTCAATGTATGCTGAAAGTGACACATTTTCTGCTTCCAGTTGGTGGCGCTATGACTTTGAATCACAATAGTCAAATCCATGTGATCAGCCTTGTACAACGAAGACTAAGCCAAAGTTTCATCAAAATCAATTAATGTATGCAGAAGTTATAACACTTTGTTTCCCTTTTCTTGCCATAAATTCGTTGCCTCGCCACGGCCAAACCGTTTGAGATATCCAAAATCCGTTTGCAATTAAACAACTTCAATGTGTTAGCAACAAGTTAAAAAAAGCTTGGTGTAAATTGGATAAACCCTGTAGGAGTAGTAGTATAAAATTCATAGCCTGTTTTTTCAAAAAATTAACATTCAAACCAAAATAGCTGACTTCCTGTTGGTCGGAGCTAATGAATGTAAATTAGAAAATTGTCCGGCTTGATGAGAATAATATGTGTACCGAGTTTGGTGACTGTAGGAAAAACTAACCCCCACTTTTGTCAAAAGGTGGCGCTACTGAGCCCCTCCACCACGCCCATTTCTATGGCTTTGTCCATGTCTACTGGTTGACAATATTGATGTGTGTGTCGAGTTTCATGCAATTTGAAGCATGTTAAGAGCCTCAAAAACACTCAAGAATATTATTACAGTTTGACCTGTTGCCATGGCAACAATATTTCAAATATCAAAAATCCTGTCATAGGTCTACATCTGCTGTGTATTGACATTACACTGATGAAGTTTGAAGCAAATCAGGTAAAAATAAGAGGGTGATCTCAAAGCATTTTAAAAGTGATACACTTCTTGCTGCCATTTGGTGGCGCTATAACTTTGACTCACAATAGTTACATCCATGTGATCAGACTACTACAACCAACACACTCCTGAAGTTTCATAACCATCAATCAATGTATGCAGAAGTTATAACACATTTCCTGTTTCCCTTTTCTCGCCATAAATTCGTTGCCTCGCCACGGCCAAACCGTTTGAGATATCCAAAATCCGTTTGCAATTAAACAACTTCAATGTGTTCGCAACAAGTTAAAAAAAGCTTGGTGTAAATTGGATAAACCCTGTAGGAGTAGTAGTATAAAATTCATAGCCTGTTTTTTCAAAAAATTAACATTCAAACCAAAATAGCTGACTTCCTGTTGGTCGGAGCTAATGAATGTAAATTAGAAAATTGTCCGGCTTGATGAGAATAATATGTGTACCGAGTTTGGTGACTGTAGGAAAAACTAACCCCCCACTTTTGTCAAAAGGTGGCGCTACTGAGCCCCTCCACCACGCCCATTTCTATGGCTTTGTCCATGTCTACTGGTTGACAATATTGATGTGTGTGTCGAGTTTCATGCAATTTGAAGCATGTTAAGAGCCTCAAAAACACTCAAGAATATTATTACAGTTTGACCTGTTGCCATGGCAACAATATTTCAAATATCAAAAATCCTGTCATAGGTCTACATCTGCTGTGTATTGACATTACACTGATGAAGTTTGAAGCAAATCAGGTAAAAATAAGAGGGTGATCTCAAAGCATTTTAAAAGTGATACACTTCTTGCTGCCATTTGGTGGCGCTATAACTTTGACTCACAATAGTTACATCCATGTGATCAGACTACTACAACCAACACACTCCTGAAGTTTCATAACCATCAATCAATGTATGCAGAAGTTATAACACATTTCCTGTTTCCCTTTTCTCGCCATAAATTCGTTGCCTCGCCACGGCCAAACCGTTTGAGATATCCAAAATCCGTTTGCAATTAAACAACTTCAATGTGTTCGCAACAAGTTAAAAAAAGCTTGGTGTAAATTGGATAAACCCTGTAGGAGTAGTAGTATAAAATTCATAGCCTGTTTTTTCAAAAAATTAACATTCAAACCAAAATAGCTGACTTCCTGTTGGTCGGAGCTAATGAATGTAAATTAGAAAATTGTCCGGCTTGATGAGAATAATATGTGTACCGAGTTTGGTGACTGTAGGAAAAACTAACCCCCACTTTTGTCAAAAGGTGGCGCTACTGAGCCCCTCCACCACGCCCATTTCTATGGCTTTGTCCATGTCTACTGGTTGACAATATTGATGTGTGTGTCGAGTTTCATGCAATTTGAAGCATGTTAAGAGCCTCAAAAACACTCAAGAATATTATTACAGTTTGACCTGTTGCCATGGCAACAATATTTCAAATATCAAAAATCCTGTCATAGGTCTACATCTGCTGTGTATTGACATTACACTGATGAAGTTTGAAGCAAATCAGGTAAAAATAAGAGGGTGATCTCAAAACATTTCAAAAAGTGATACACTTCCTGCTGCCAGTTGGTGGCGCTATAACTTTGACTCACAATAGTCACATCCATGTGATCAGACTCCTATAACGAACACACTCGTGAAGTTTCATAAAGATCAATATATGTATTAAGACGTTATAACACATTTCCTGTTTCCTTTTTCTCGCCATAAATTCGTTGCCTCGCCACGGCCAAACCGTTCGAGATATCAAAAATCCCCTGGCAATTTTTAATCATCAGTGTCTTGACTTCATGCTGACCGAGTTTGGTGGCGATCGGATTAATCGTCTAGGAGGAGTATATCAAATTCCAGAGCATGCGTTTTTCAAACAACCCTTAATAGCTGACTTCCTGTTGGCGTGGCGATTAACTTAGAGCGCGAAAGTTGTTCGGCCCGATGAGGTCTATATGTGTACCGAGTTTCATACTAATACGTGCAAGCATGTTTAATATATGGACCAAATTTTCAGACTTTTTTCAAGGGGGCGCTGTCGAGCCCCCCTGCCACGCCCGGGTACCAGCCTCTCCGGCGTCCTAATGGCCGCGGATTCCAATGTGTGTGCCAATTTTCAAGAGTTTTTGAGCATGTTAAGGCCCCCAAAAAGCCCCGGAAGACGGAAAAAAAAATAAAAAAAAAAATAAAAAAAAATAAATATAGCTGCGAGCAGCGATGGCGGGCCCAAGCCCGGTGGCACCGCCACCCCGGTGGCTTCAGGGCAACTGTGCACAGCGGGCAATAGGCACTTAAAACGGTTAAACATCAAAGGACTATGTCAAATTCACTCCACATTTACTGCACTACAAGGTGCCGCTATAGACCCCTTCCTCCCTGCCCATTTTCAAAGGATTACATGTGCCAAGTTTTAACATTATTCTGATGAATTTTGAAGCAAATCAGGTAAAAATAAGAGGGTGATCTCAATGTATGCTGAAAGTGACACATTTTCTGCTTCCAGTTGGTGGCGCTATGACTTTGAATCACAATAGTCAAATCCATGTGATCAGCCTTGTACAACGAAGACTAAGCCAAAGTTTCATCAAAATCAATTAATGTATGCAGAAGTTATAACACTTTGTTTCCCTTTTCTTGCCATAAATTCGTTGCCTCGCCACGGCCAAACCGTTTGAGATATCCAAAATCCGTTTGCAATTAAACAACTTCAATGTGTTAGCAACAAGTTAAAAAAAGCTTGGTGTAAATTGGATAAACCCTGTAGGAGTAGTAGTATAAAATTCATAGCCTGTTTTTTCAAAAAATTAACATTCAAACCAAAATAGCTGACTTCCTGTTGGTCGGAGCTAATGAATGTAAATTAGAAAATTGTCCGGCTTGATGAGAATAATATGTGTACCGAGTTTGGTGACTGTAGGAAAAACTAACCCCCCACTTTTGTCAAAAGGTGGCGCTACTGAGCCCCTCCACCACGCCCATTTGTATGGCTTTGTCCATGTCTACTGGTTGACAATATTGATGTGTGTGTCGAGTTTCATGCAATTTGAAGCATGTTAAGAGCCTCAAAAACACTCAAGAATATTATTACAGTTTGACCTGTTGCCATGGCAACAATATTTCAAATATCAAAAATCCTGTCATAGGTCTACATCTGCTGTGTATTGACATTACACTGATGAAGTTTGAAGCAAATCAGGTAAAAATAAGAGGGTGATCTCAAAGCATTTTAAAAGTGATACACTTCTTGCTGCCATTTGGTGGCGCTATAACTTTGACTCACAATAGTTACATCCATGTGATCAGACTACTACAACCAACACACTCCTGAAGTTTCATAAACATCAATCAATATATGCAGAAGTTATAACACATTTCCTGTTTCCCTTTTCTCGCCATAAATTCGTTGCCTCGCCACGGCCAAACCGTTTGAGATATCCAAAATCCGTTTGCAATTAAACAACTTCAATGTGTTCGCAACAAGTTAAAAAAAGCTTGGTGTAAATTGGATAAACCCTGTAGGAGTAGTAGTATAAAATTCATAGCCTGTTTTTTTCAAAAAATTAACATTCAAACCAAAATAGCTGACTTCCTGTTGGTCGGAGCTAATGAATGTAAATTAGAAAATTGTCCGGCTTGATGAGAATAATATGTGTACCGAGTTTGGTGACTGTAGGAAAAACTAACCCCCCCACTTTTGTCAAAAGGTGGCGCTACTGAGCCCCTCCACCACGCCCATTTCTATGGCTTTGTCCATGTCTACTGGTTGACAATATTGATGTGTGTGTCGAGTTTCATGCAATTTGAAGCATGTTAAGAGCCTCAAAAACACTCAAGAATATTATTACAGTTTGACCTGTTGCCATGGCAACAATATTTCAAATATCAAAAATCCTGTCATAGGTCTACATCTGCTGTGTATTGACATTACACTGATGAAGTTTGAAGCAAATCAGGTAAAAATAAGAGGGTGATCTCAAAACATTTCAAAAAGTGATACACTTCCTGCTGCCAGTTGGTGGCGCTATAACTTTGACTCACAATAGTCACATCCATGTGATCAGACTCCTATAACGAACACACTCGTGAAGTTTCATAAAGATCAATATATGTATTAAGACGTTATAACACATTTCCTGTTTCCTTTTTCTCGCCATAAATTCGTTGCCTCGCCACGGCCAAACCGTTCGAGATATCAAAAATCCCCTGGCAATTTTTAATCATCAGTGTCTTGACTTCATGCTGACCGAGTTTGGTGGCGATCGGATTAATCGTCTAGGAGGAGTATATCAAATTCCAGAGCATGCGTTTTTCAAACAACCCTTAATAGCTGACTTCCTGTTGGCGTGGCGATTAACTTAGAGCGCGAAAGTTGTTCGGCCCGATGAGGTCTATATGTGTACCGAGTTTCATACTAATACGTGCAAGCATGTTTAATATATGGACCAAATTTTCAGACTTTTTTCAAGGGGGCGCTGTCGAGCCCCTGCCACGCCCGGGTACCAGCCTCTCCGGCGTCCTAATGGCCGCGGATTCCAATGTGTGTGCCAATTTTCAAGAGTTTTTGAGCATGTTAAGGCCCCCAAAAAGCCCCGGAAGACGGAAAAAAAAAAAAAAAAAAAAAAAAATAATAAATATAGCTGCGAGCAGCGATGGCGGGCCCAAGCCCGGTGGCACCGCCACCCCGGTGGCTTCAGGGCAACTGTGCACAGCGGGCAATAGGCACTTAAAACGGTTAAACATCAAAGGACTATGTCAAATTCACTCCACATTTACTGCACTACAAGGTGCCGCTATAGAGCCCCTCCTCCCTGCCCATTTTCAAAGGATTACATGTGCCAAGTTTTAACATTATTCTGATGAATTTTGAAGCAAATCAGGTAAAAATAAGAGGGTGATCTCAATGTATGCTGAAAGTGACACATTTTCTGCTTCCAGTTGGTGGCGCTATGACTTTGAATCACAATAGTCAAATCCATGTGATCAGCCTTGTACAACGAAGACTAAGCCAAAGTTTCATCAAAATCAATTAATGTATGCAGAAGTTATAACACTTTGTTTCCCTTTTCTTGCCATAAATTCGTTGCCTCGCCACGGCCAAACCGTTTGAGATATCCAAAATCCGTTTGCAATTAAACAACTTCAATGTGTTAGCAACAAGTTAAAAAAAGCTTGGTGTAAATTGGATAAACCCTGTAGGAGTAGTAGTATAAAATTCATAGCCTGTTTTTTCAAAAAATTAACATTCAAACCAAAATAGCTGACTTCCTGTTGGTCGGAGCTAATGAATGTAAATTAGAAAATTGTCCGGCTTGATGAGAATAATATGTGTACCGAGTTTGGTGACTGTAGGAAAAACTAACCCCCACTTTTGTCAAAAGGTGGCGCTACTGAGCCCCTCCACCACGCCCATTTCTATGGCTTTGTCCATGTCTACTGGTTGACAATATTGATGTGTGTGTCGAGTTTCATGCAATTTGAAGCATGTTAAGAGCCTCAAAAACACTCAAGAATATTATTACAGTTTGACCTGTTGCCATGGCAACAATATTTCAAATATCAAAAATCCTGTCATAGGTCTACATCTGCTGTGTATTGACATTACACTGATGAAGTTTGAAGCAAATCAGGTAAAAATAAGAGGGTGATCTCAAAACATTTCAAAAAGTGATACACTTCCTGCTGCCAGTTGGTGGCGCTATAACTTTGACTCACAATAGTCACATCCATGTGATCAGACTCCTATAACGAACACACTCGTGAAGTTTCATAAAGATCAATATATGTATTAAGACGTTATAACACATTTCCTGTTTCCTTTTTCTCGCCATAAATTCGTTGCCTCGCCACGGCCAAACCGTTCGAGATATCAAAAATCCCCTGGCAATTTTTAATCATCAGTGTCTTGACTTCATGCTGACCGAGTTTGGTGGCGATCGGATTAATCGTCTAGGAGGAGTATATCAAATTCCAGAGCATGCGTTTTTCAAACAACCCTTAATAGCTGACTTCCTGTTGGCGTGGCGATTAACTTAGAGCGCGAAAGTTGTTCGGCCCGATGAGGTCTATATGTGTACCGAGTTTCATACTAATACGTGCAAGCGTGTTTAATATATGGACCAAATTTTCAGACTTTTTTCAAGGGGGCGCTGTCGAGCCCCCCTGCCACGCCCGGGTACCAGCCTCTCCGGCGTCCTAATGGCCGCGGATTCCAATGTGTGTGCCAATTTTCAAGAGTTTTTGAGCATGTTAAGGCCCCCAAAAAGCCCCGGAAGACGGAAAAAAAAAAAATAAAAAAAAATAATAATAATAATCCTTAGAAGAACAAGAGGGCCCTGCGCGAATTTTCGCTTGGGCCCTAATAATCCTTAGAAGAACAAGAGGGCCCTGCGCGAATTTTCGCTTGGGCCCTAATAATAATCCTTAGAAGAACAAGAGGGCCCTGCGCGAATTTTCGCTTGGGCCCTAATAATCCTTAGAAGAACAAGAGGGCCCTGCGCGAATTTTCGCTTGGGCCCTAAATATCACTAAAAATATAATGTTATCATGAATCATGTCAGTTATTATTGCTCCATCTGCCATTTTTCGCTATTGTTCTTGCTTGCTTACCTAGTCTGATGATTCAGCTGTACACAGATCCAGACGTTAATACTGGCTGCCCTTGTGTAATGATTTGAACATGGGCTGGCATGTGCAAATATTGGGGGCGTACATATTAATGATCCCGACTGTTACGTAACAGTCATTTCCATGTACTGAACTCTTGTTATTCAACTATGCAGAGGTAAATTCAATATTTAATTCTAGGGTACCTTTAAGGAATAAAAACAAAATGCAATTCCACTGGCAATTAGAAATAAATTTAAAACAATTCCAACTTATTAGAATCCTCTGGTCAGGAATTGGACTACACTGACTGTGCTGTATGCTTTTGATTCACAATAAATAACTGGCTCATTAGAGTCATTTTTCGGGTATTCGGACAACATGCTGCTGTGTTTTTAATTCACCACAAGGAACTGGCTCATAGGAACCATTCATTCACTGCACTACACTGGTTGCATTGTATATTTTTGATTCATTGATTCAGAACTGTCTCAGAATAGTTTGTTCCAGAACCAGACTACACTGATTGTACTGTATGTTTTTGATTCACTAAAAATATCTGTTTTGTAAGAATCATTCATTCAGGAATTTAAGACTACACTGATTAAAGGATTAGTTCACTTCAGAATTAAAATTTCCTGATAATTTACTCACCCCCCATGTCATCCAAGATGTTTATGTCTTTTTTTCTTCAGTCGAAAAGAAATTATGGTTTTTGAGGAAAACATTACAGGATTTTTCTCCATATAGTGTACTTCAACAGTTACCAACGGGTTGAAGGTCCAAATAGCAGTTTCAGTTCAGCTTCAAAGGGCTCTACACGATCCCAGCTGAGGAATAAGGGTCTTGTCTAGCGAAACGATTGGTCATTTTCTAAAAAAAAAAATTATTATACTGGTACAGTCTATTATACTGGTACAATTATTATACAGTACAGTCCAAAAGTTTGGAACCACTAAGATTTTTAATGTTTTTAAAAGAAGTTTCTTCTGCTCACCAAGGCTACATTTATTTAATTAAAAATACAGTAAAAAAACAGTAATATTGTGAAATATTATTACAATTTAAAATAACTGTGTACTATTTAAATATATTTGACAAAGTAATTTATTCCTGTGATGCAAAGCTGAATTTTCAGCATCATTACTCCAGTCTTCAGTGTCACATGATCCTTCAGAAATCATTCTAATATGCTGCTTTGCTGCTCAATAAACATTTATGATTATTTTCAATGTTGAAAACAGTTGTGTACTTTTTTTTTTTTTCAGGATTCCTTGATGAATAGAAAGTTCAAAAGAACAGCATTTATCTGAAATACAAAGCTTCTGTAGCATTATACACTACCATTCAAAAGTTTGGGGTCAGTAAGAATTTTTTTTTTTTTTTTTTTGAAAAGAAATTAAAGAAATGAATACTTTTATTCAGCAAGGATGCATTAAATCAATCAAAAGTGGCAGTAAAGACATTTATAATGTTACAAAAGATTAGATTTCAAATAAACACTGTTCTTTTGAACTTTCTATTCATCAAATAATCCTGAAAAAAAATATTGTACACAAATATTTTGTACAATTGTACACATTAAATGTTTCTTGAGCAGCAGATCAGCATATTCGAATGATTTCTGAAGGATCATGTGACACTGAAGGCTGGAGTAATGATGCTGAAAATTCAGCTTTGCCACCACAGGAATAAATTACTTTGTCAAATATATTCAATATTATATACAATTTTACTGTTTTTACTGTATCTTTAATTAAATAAATGTAGCCTTGGTGAGCAGACAAAACTTCTTTTAAAAACATTAAAAATCTTAGTGGTTCCAAACTTTTGGACATAACTGTATATAATTATTATTTTTTTTTAACCACAAATGCTTAACTTGCACTAGCTCCGTGATGCACCACACATTACGTAATCACGTTGGAAAGGTCATGTGTGACGTAGGCGGAAGTACTCCATCTCAAGGGCGAAAAACTCCATCTCATTTTCTCCTCCAACTTAAAAATCATCCTCGGTATTTCCACATACGTCATGCGTGACCAATCCAACGTGATTACTTAATGCATGGCACATCGCTGATCTAGTGCAAGATGAGCATTTGTGGTTAAAAAGAATATATATATATATATATATATTTTTTTTTTTTTTTTTTTTAGAAAATGGCCGATTGTTTCGCAAGATAAGACTCTTATTCATCGGCTGGGATCATGTAGAGCCCTTTGAAGCTGCATTCTTGGCCTTCAACCCCTTGGTAGCCATTGAAGTCCCTATATGGAGAAAAATCCTGGAATACTTTTCTCAAAAACCTTAATTTTTTTTCGACTGAAGAAAGAAAGACAAACATTTTGGATGACATGGGGGTGAATAAATTATCAGGAAAGTTTAATCCTTAAGTGAACTAATCCTTTAAGCTGTTTTTGATTCATTAAAAAGAACTGGCTCATTAAGTCATACGTTATGTTTTTAATTCACTAAAAAGGATTCATTAGAATCATTCGTTCGACAATCAGACTACACTGGTTGTGTTGTATGTTTCTGAATAATTAAAAGGATCGGACTACACTGATTGTGCTCTATGTTTTTAATCATTAAAGATAACCGTTTCATAAGCATCATAACTGACTAAACATAACTGTCTAATAAGAGTCATTAGTTTGGGAATCAAATCAGGCTACACTAATTGTGCTGCATTATTTTGATTCATAACTACCTCATAAGAGTCATTCAGGAATCGGACTACATAGATTGTGCTGTATGTTTCTGAATCACTAAAAAGAACACGCCCATAGGAGTCATTTGTTTAGTATTGGACTACAACTTATCGTATTCAGTAGTGATGCTACTGAAAGAAATAGCACAGAACGACTTTGTCCGCTTCAATGTAAACTGATAACACAAACACCAGTCCATTCTAGTATTGTAAAGAATGGCACCGGCTCTAAATAAGAACAGATGTTTGGTTCCTAACTCTAATCATCTGTATATTTGATTACAGGTGACTGGATATGTACATGGATTAAGATTCTCAAAGTTTCCTAATTAACAAAATGTTCTAAAGTAATTGTGAAAGTCCTTTCCCCTGCTGAAAATAACTCTTTTCTAAGGGCTCTAAAGTAACTTATGGAACAAATCAAGACATTTAATGAATAATAGGAGGCCTGTTTCCAGCTGAAACTACTTATTGCAGCATCTGGAGGATGTCAGTTTTCAGCTAGTTGGTGTAAATGTCAGCTACTTAAATTCTGTATTGTGCCAACTGGTTAAATATACGACATGGAGCCTATGAGTAACCCACCTTCTCTTTCCATTAGTGAATATGGTTTGATCTCTCCCTCTGGCTTTTTTGGGGGAACTTTTCTCAATTGGACCGCTGTTAAAAGAGCATGGTGGTCAGAAAGAGCCAACAGAAACAGCCGGTATGATTGAAAGTAAGTCTGGAGTACTGCAAGCAGTTAAAAAGCACACACTGCACTCTTCACAGATATTCATACAAGTCAATATCCATGGCCATAATGCATATATCCATTATTATGCACTTTAAGGAAAACATATAGCACTTATCTATAATTGGATTTTAAAAGGGGAACAGCAAGGGATATTGTAAGGGAGGAAGTTCGTAAGTGAGTTGTTGGGACCGATTAACGTGGGCAGACGTTATGGGGGTCCGGTTGAGTGCAAAGGAAGAGTATAGTGAGTGGACTTTCTCTTAGACTATGGGGATACGATAAGGGAGTGATAAGTAAGGTGGAAGCCGGGTGACTGTAGGGGAGGGGAACAGCAGATATTCAATGTCCTTACAAAAATCCGTACATCCCCTGATCCGTCAGAGGGGAGGAAGGTGTTCCTGGGAGAGTTGCATGAGACAAAAGTGCTTGAACAATGAATGTTTTCATTTGTTTGCACAGGTTAAACCCGATCTAGGGTGACTACCAACTATAAACAGCGCGATCTGTGCTTGATGAGTCATTTATACACATGAATAAATACATTGAAAATGGGTACTAAGGCACGTAGATGACATTTTACAGAAAACAAAATAACAGACTGTGGTTTAAATCATGGAAATAGACTTGACTTAAATATAGAGGCACTAAAAATATAAAACAATATAAAAACCAAAAGTGAGCTGTGAGCATTATGGACCAGCACAACAAAGACATTTTTCTTAAATTAATTGTGGAATCTGCTAAAATGTAATTCTGGAAAATTAAATTGCATTTTCAAAGGTTTACATTTCTACATTTTGAAAAGGAAACTGCAGTGCTTGCAAGGCAGCAAAAGAATGCTTAAGTTTTAGGTTTTGGGATTTTTCTGCATAAAATTTCAATCTATAATCATCCACCAGGCCGATAATTATATAATGAACATGATATGTAAGTCTATTTGTAAGAAGGATCATCTAACCCTGAAAAGTGCAAGTGAACTCAACAGCATGGTTATATTTTTTAAGGTAAAAATTACAAAAGTTAAACTAGCGTTATTAGTGTTTCAGCGTTATTTATATATTATTAAGTATTTATTAAAGGGTAAGTTCACCCAAAAATGACATTTCTGTCATTAAGTACTCGCCCTCATGTCGTAAGACCCAAACCCGTAAGACCTTCATTCAGAAGAACCCAAAGATCACTGTGGCTGAGCTCCAGAGATGCAGTCGGGAGATGGGAGAAAGTTGTAGAAAGTCAACCATCACTGCAGCCCTCCACCAGTCGGGGCTTTATAGCAGAGTGGCCCGACGGAAGCCTCTCCTCAGTGCAAGACACATGAAGGACAAGACACTATCTTGGAGTCCTTCAGATGTTTTTTTAGCAAACTCCATGCGGGCTATCATGTGTCTTGCACTGAGAAGAGGCTTCCGTCGGGCCACTCTGCCACAAAGCCCCGACTGGTGATGGTTGACTTTCTACAACTTTCTCCCATCTCCCGACTGCATCTCTGGAGCTTAGCCACAGTGATCTTTGGGTTCTTTTTTACCTCTCTCACCAAAGCTCTTCTCCCCCGATAGCTCAGTTTGGCCGGACGTCCAGCTCTAGGAAGGGTTCTGGTCGTCCCAAACGTCTTCCATTTAAGGATTATGGGGGCCACTGTGCTCTTAGGAACCTTAAGTGCAGCAGAATTTTTTTTGTAACCTTGGCCACATCTGTGCCTTGCCACAATTCTGTCTCCGAGCTCTTCAGGCAGTACCTTTGACCTCATGATTCTCATTTGCTCTGACATGCACTGTGAGCTGTAAGGTCTTATATAGACAGGTGTGTGGCGTTCCTAATCAAGTCCAATCAGTATAATCAAACACAGCTGGACTCAAATGAAGGTGTAGAACCATCTCAAGGATGATCAGAAGAAATGGACAGCACCTGAGTTAAATAAATGAGTGTCACAGCAAAGGGTCTGAATACTTAGGACCATGTGATATTTCAGTTTCTCTTTTTTAATAAATCTGCAAAAATGTCAACAATTCTGTGTTTTTCTGTCAATATGGGGTGCTGTGTTTACATTAATGAGGAAAAAAATTGAACTTAAATGATTTTAGCAAATGGCTGCAATATAACAAAGAGTGAAAAATTTAAGGGGGTCTGAATACTTTCCGTACCCACTATATATATTATGTATATTATATATATATATATATATATATATATATATATATATACACACACATATACATATACGCATATATATATTCAGATTATTTCAATGAACGAAAATGATTTTTATTAGTTTTATATATAGTTAGCAATAACAACACTTATTAAAATAATTGAAAATACAATATCATGTCCAAAGGAAATATTTATGGCCGGTATTTAATCACTAGTGTCAGGTGAAGCAGCAAAAAGTTAATATTACAAAAACCTAATCCTAAAAAGGTAATAGATAAATACCTAAATTTAAAATGATCCATAAAACAACGTTTGAATGGACTCTGTACGTTAAGTGGTTCGGGCTGAATTACTTGCAAAAAAACAAGGAAGAGAAATGAGTAAAAAGAGGAGGAATTTCAATACAATGCTGCCTTGCATGGACTGTAATGAAGAGAAGGGGAGGTTGTTGCCCTGAGAGAACAAGTCTTTGAACACTGGCACAGATCCAGAACAACATTCCAAACCTACATAACCACAGAACAGTGATGCATTCAGGGCTTACCTGATCTACTCTGGAAGAAGCCATCAAATACCACAAAGTTATTCACCTGACAGGAAGTGTGACAGGAGAAGAAATTAAGACATATTAGACAAAGGATTACATCAAAACATTCAAACGGTCATATAAACACCTCCAGATTTTTTGAAGAAAAGACTATTGTATGAAGTCTGTATTGTGTGCAAATGTACATGCTCTTATGACATGGACATAATAACCACATCAGGATTTAAATCCAAGACATAACATGTAGTATCTGATGAAGTTGTTTTCAGTGAAAGTATTATTAGGTTCAGTTATAAACTGGATTTCTGAGAAGAGTAACACCATGTCCTCCTAACCAAGTGTGGCACAATAAAGTGTCAAGGTATGAAACCCTCTTCTGAAAAATCTCACTCCATATAACATTAAACATGCTTTAAATGGCTGTGATTATTTCATGTCATTTAGCACTTTCAGGTGACTCTTACCTGAGGCACACTGATTTTGAGATCATAGTGCTTCTCTAGAAATGACAGGAATTTAGGAGAAGGTCTATCGTACGCCATCTGCTCAGGCTCCACCCGTTTGTGCTGTTTGATCAGAGAACGTGAAATTTGAGTCACAAAAACAAACGGCTCTTTGCAAGTAAATACAAAGGGATAGTTAAAGGGATAGTTCACCCAAACATGAAAATTCTGTCATCATTTACTCCCCCTCAAGTTGTTTCAAACCTGTATAAATGTATTTGTTCTGCTGAACACAACGGAATATATTTGGAAGATTGTTTGTAACTAAGCATTTCTCGCACCCCCCCATTGATTGCCATGGTATTTTTATTTCCTACTATTGTAGTTAATGGAGGGTGAGATCTGCTTGGTTACAAACATTGCTCCAAATACCATCCTTTGTGTACAGCAGAACAAAGAAATTTGTACAGGTTTGGTACAACTTGAGGGGGATTAAATAATGACGGTATTTTCATTTTTGGATGAACTATCCCTTTAACACTGACTTCTCTACTGGACAAAATAAAAAAGGGACAGTTCACCCCAAGATGAAAATCTGTCACTCACTCTATAATGTAACCCGTATTACTTTCTTTCTTTTTTTTTTTTTTCTCTCAGCAATCACAAAAGTAGATATTTGGAAGAATGTTCATGCTGCTCTTTTCCACTCAACATTCAAAAATTACAAAATATACAGCATAAAAGCAGTCTATGTGACTAATATGATACATTCCATGAGTATTCTCTGTAATTCAAAGAATTCTCTCTCTTGAAGTGATTTAAGTTTTAAACTGAAGTTATTAACCAAAATCTTAGCCTTCACCATAGCTCTTAAATCTTATTTGCACTTCTGTTTCTTCAAACTTGCAATGTAGCATTCAGGAAGTTTGAAACACGAAAAAACACAAAAAAACAATTATGTTTTCGTCAACATGCACATATGCAAATGAGATTTGACAGCTACAGTGAAGGGGAAAATTATCTGGGAATAAAAAATTACATTTTAGTTTGTTCAAACTTGTGATATAGTGAATGAATTATATGGAGCACTTTCATGATATTTTTATTGTCCTTTCTATTGCTTGCCCTTGTATGTTTTTGTTGTATGGAAAAGAGCAGCGTGAACATACTTCAAAACGTTTTCTGCGTTCCACACAAGAAAGTCAGTCACACGATTTGGAATGAGGAAACAATAAATAAACAAATAATTTAATAAATCAGACCGCTGACAGACACTCACTTTCAGCATGAAGTCAAAGAGTTCAAGCCCGTAGCCATGTCTCTGCAAGGTCTCTGTCACATAGAAATCCAGCACACACAATGGCTCGGTCTCCAAATGCGCCCCCCGTTGGTTCTACAGGCAATTACAACATACTGTGTGTTGATGCATCTGTTTTAAAAAGTGTGCACTCAGGCATCACTCATTAGGCGAGATTTAATTACAGAGTCAATAATGAGGAAACACTTACGAGTAAAAAGAGCTTCTTGTAGCCAACCTTCAGAAATCCAACTATAACACCCCTCCCACTTGGAAGACAGGAAGAGGGAGTCAAAGATTGTTATTAACAGCAGGAGTGGATGCGTTTACATTTAATGGAAATGGCAAACAGGAAAGAGAGAGGTCAGTTGTATTGACATCTAAATAGATTAAATCTGAAGCACAGGGTGGAGGAGAGACAGAAATAGCCAGCGTACCCGTTCTGTTCCCCATCTTTCAGGAGGTAGAGATGATGCCTGTTGGCCTGGAGCTTTGCAGCACTGGTTATGGGTGCAGGCAGCTGCTGAGCCTAAGGAGTTACACACACACATACACAGATGACATAATGACAGACTGAAACTGACAGTGATTGACATCGGCAAGCTCAAGAAGAGACAAAAGACAGTCATTATCACCTTAGAGGAGGCTCTTCCCAGCTCATCTATAACTGTGGTGATCTGAAGAAGAGGATCTGGTCTAGAGAACAAAAAGCAGGTATGTTAGGAATCTCACACAAAGAAGACATAAAATGTGAATCAGCATTTATGATTCCAGTTATCCAAGTCATAACGGATGCGTAGCTTTTTACAATACACAACTTTTTGGTTTTCACGTTTCTATATTTTTATATTATATTATATTATATTATATTATATTATATTATATTATATTAATTATATTATATTATATTATATATATATATATATATATATATATATATATATATATATATATATATATATATATATATATCATTTATATTTAAATATATATGTGTGTGTGTGTGTGTGTGTGTGTGTGTAATACATTAACAGGTTTTTCAACTGATTCTAATATCAAGTTGGCTGATGGCCGATATAATAAAAGTCAGCATCAAATGGAAGTTGCGATAGGTCAGTTGAATGGTCAAGTTTGATTTCATGGTGACGACGAATAGGCTGTAGTTACATTACAGTCTTTAATTATGATGTGCTCTTGGGGGGACATAATCATTCTAGACTAGAGCAATGGTTCTTTGAAGTTTTTGTTATTTTTATTTTGTTTTATTTTTAGTGAATACCAGAGGTATAAATTTAGATATTAGAGACTTAGAATATTGTCTCAGACAAAGGAGGGCCTTGAAGTCATAAAGAAACACCGTTCTAGAGAGCATCTAATTAGATTAGAATCAATATTTTGGTCTGTTTTATTGAAAATTAAATCTGCTAAAAGTGAATTTTTACAGTCTTTAACAGGCACATAATCATACACTACTGGTCAAATGTTTTTGGATGGTAAGATTTTTTTATGTTTTTAAAAGAAGTCTCTTCTTCCCACCAAGACTTCATATATTTGATCCAAAATACAGTAAAAACAGTAATATTGTGAAATATTTTTTACAATTTTAAATAACTGTTTTCTGTTTGAATAGATTTTAAAATGCAGTTTATTTCTGTTGTCAAAGCTGAATTTTCAGCATCATTACTCCAGTCTTCAGTGTCACATGGTCCCTCAGAAATCATTCTAATATGCTGATTTGCTGCTCAAGAAACATTTCAAATTATTATCAATGTTGAAAAAAGTTGTGAACAATTTTTTTTTAGAATTATTTGATGAATAGAACAGTATTTATCTGAAATAGAAAGCTTTTGTAACATTATCACTACCGTTCAAAAGTTTGAGGTCAGTAAATGTGGGGGGGGGAATTAAAGAAATTAATACTTTTATTGAGCAAGGATGCATTAAATTGATCACAATTGACAGTATAGACATTTATGTATAATTTATTCATTTATATATACTTAATGTTGCAAAATCTTTATATTTCAGATAAATGCTGTTCTTTTGAACTCTCTATTCATCAAATAATTCTGAAAAAAAGTACACAACTGTTATCAACATTGATAATAATAATAAATGTTTCTTGAGCGGCAAATCAGCATATTAGAATGATTTCTGAAGGATCATGTGACACTGAAGACTGGAGTAATGATGCTGAAAATACAGCTTTGCCAACACAGAAATAAATTGCATTTTAAAATATACTGAAATAGAAGACAGTTATTTTAGATTGTAAAAATATTTCACAATATTACAGCTTTTGCTGCATTTTGGATCAAATAAATGAAGCTTTGGTGAGCAGAAGAGACTTCTTTTACCAAAAACTTTTGATCGGTAGTGTATACAGTAGATGACCTTATAGTTATCACACAAAGAATAAAAGCCACAAAATTATTATTTTGATTTAATTTTACTGTCGGAAAATTAGATACACACACTATTGGTTAAATCAAATAATTTTTGATGAATTTTGAAATGCATTTAAAATCTTTAATTGTGTATTTATTGTAATGTATGCTGTTAAACACAGTTTTGGTTTTATATGCTGAAAAAGCACCACAAATTCCTATATTTTATTAACGTTTTTATTAAAAAGCTTTTTTTTTCGGAATTCATTACAGGTTTCCATTAGAAATGCTCAAAACACATTTTTTAGTAAAGTTTTTCATATTTTATATTATCATTGTTTCATGTATCATGTATTATGTTTTTTTTTTTTTTTTTGTAAATGTGTTGAAGCACTTTACAAAGGCGTATTACAAATAAATTGTATTATCTATCTATGGCACTGTGTGATTTTCTGTAATGTAAAATTACATTGAAGTCTATGGCTGTCTTACTGAATCAGCATTGTTCAGATTAAAACAGACTAATGTCAGATTTGTTGTTTACTCAGGGCCGCATTTGCATCATAAGCTTATCATTATAGGAAAAAGATGACCTGGATAAATTGAACATTTAGCCTAATAAAACACCGCCCACTGGTAGCAGTGTATGTATAATGTACAACTGTGTCAAGTCAACCGCTGTTACAAGACAAAAGCAGTAAATGTTGCAAATCTCCCAACAGATTACACCCCTCAGCCTATACAGTAGATCACAAAACATACATTACCTCCCATGGGCTTTCCGACCTGCACTCAAGTTGTTATCCAGCACTGAAATTCTCTCGGGGAAAAGCGCATTTAGGTCGAAAGGGAAATCCATTGTAAGGACAGATCTGAAATCTTAAGACAATACTCTTCTAATTCCCTGCTGCAGATTCAAATGCATGTATTAAAGAGCCAATCGATTCTTCACTGCATCACTGGCCTGCACTTAAAATACCAGTTCCACATTAGTGCCGCTTCAGTAGTAGGCTTGTTTAAAAGCATAGATGTATAGCGGTGTTATCAATGATTCCTCTGTCCTCCCATTGTGTTTGTGTCACTCCCTTGTGAGGATGAGCGCCAGTGGTCAGCCGTAGTGCTGTTAAAACACACGCCTGCAGGATTCAAGACGGGAAAATGTCACATAAGTCTAGCAACACCTGCAAATATTTTAAATGTTTCCAGTTGTAGCTCTGAAATGTACAAAAAAACAACTTTATTTTACACAGTAGCAGAAATGTGCGCTTTAGAAGATTTATTTCCGTTTCCTCTAGGCAACGGCAAGCGAGGACATACAACTTTGTGATGCATAGCAACCGATAACAACCTATTATATTGCAGTCAGAAGTCAAATGATCATAAACACAGCCATACTTGTACCCTTTTATACCAATTTTTTCTTTAATTGCTATTTTCACCCTGCGACTTTTCTTTGACAGCATAACTCTTTTTCGTGATTTCTTTTTTTTTTTTTATTACAAAATTTAATGGCCAGTAATTACATCTGCATGCTGTATGGCTGTGCTTTTCATATATGAATTAATTAATAATCATTAATTATATTAATATACGTTTGTGGTGTGAAAATCGTACATATACTCTCTCTCTCTCGATTAAAATGAAGTCATAAAAACTGCACGCATAATATATTTTTAAAGAAAAAGAACCGACGACGAAGAAGAATAATGTTTAAAATTTAATATTTGAACGAAATGTGCTTATATTTTCATTCAGGCAAATATTTCGCTACCCTGCCTGCAGCATTAGGACCCCCTTAAATTACCTTCCCTGGACGCAGCGCGATCCCGTTCTGCGGATGCTGCAGTCTTTGAGGTAAAGGTGAACGGACTTTGTATTTTTGTGTTAAATACCAAAAACACAGTTTAGTGCCATCTGTTTACATTTGTTGTGAAACGCCGACAGCCCGTGCGTTAACGCGAACCGAAGAGCTGCAAAAAGATTAGGCGCTTATGGCCTCGCCCTCGTGGTCGTAGACACATTTAGTCCATAGACCAACATGCTTAATTGAATATGACTTGATAATATTATGTTCATTGTTTGCTAATGTTTACTAATCCTGAATGTTGTCGTGTTAGGGAACCAAACTGCAAAGAAATGGGCCGAAGCGCCAAGAACCTCCATGTAAGTATGAGACTGCAGCATTTTAATTTTCTTTCAGGGGTTTTCAAACTGGGTCCCGGGGACCTCCAGGTGCCACAAGTTGAAGGGATCCGTGGAAGAGTTGAGAGAAAAGCAGTGTAAAAATCAATTATAGTAATAATATTTAACTAAATAAAATTATTAAATAAATGTGATTTTGTATATATTAAATTCAAATTACAGTACTATGTTGAGAAGTACTATACTGAGAAGTAATGTTACATAATAGAAAATATTTTTCCCCAAATAATATTATACACCTATGTTCACTGCATAATTTGGGTCTTTATACATACTTTTAAATTGCAGAATCATATTTGGGGGTCCGTGGCATCTAAAATATTGAAAACCCCTGTTGTCCATTATTGCATGTAATGATGATTCATTAGACTAGAGTCTCTGATTTACCCATGAAGCTCTATATAATGCACTGAACACATGCAGTACAGCTTGTTCTTGTGTAGAAGTGACTAGGATGTTCCTAAATGTTAAAATAACTTTTACAGGTTGGATGGGAGAATACGATTTTGCCAGGAAGCTGATGTTAACTGTTTACGACCAATGGGTAAGAAATAGTTCATGCCTATGAAAACCTTTAACAATTTCTTTTCGAAGGAAAACATTTTGTCCGATTATCAATTATTGCATGTAATGATGAATCATTAGACTAGAGTCTCTGATTTACCCATGAAGCTCTTTATAGTGCACTGAACACATGCAGCACACCTTTTGATTGAAAAGAAGTGACTTGGATGTTTCTATAATATTAAAATAACTTTTACAGGTTGGATGGGAGAACAAGATGTTTCCAGGTAGCTGATGTCAACTGTTACCCAATCAATGGGTAAGAAATGGTTTATGCCAATTAGGGTTGGGTATCGTTTGAATTTGAACAATTCCGATTTCGATTCCTTGTTTCGATTCCGGTTCCTAACGATTCTCGATTCCGATTCTTTTAAGAGGCAGGGTCAAAAAAAGGTTAAGATATTTTAAATGAGCTAGCTAACCAACGGTCTTTCTGAAGGAAATAGTCTGACCTTCTCCATCAATTAATTCTATGAACTTTTTACTTTTTATGAACTTTAATATGAATTTCTCACAGGACTGTTTTCAACTACAATATAAATATCAAATCTATAAACTTGAATATAAATATTATAAATTATGAATATATTGAAAACACATTTACACATGAGTGTATGGCTGCATTTACACTGCAAGTCTTAATGCACAAATCCGATCTTTTGACCATATCCGATTTTTTGGCCAGTGTGTTTACACTCACTTTAGACGCGACTGGTATCGATATCTGTTTACATTAGGCTACTTCCTGCCCCAAAATGATCATCACTGATACTTTTAAATGCACATAGTAGATCCTTGGGTTTTGAATGGCCGTGCTATTAAAATTATTTATATAATTCATGGAGTGGCCATGATTAGCCTGTCAGAATGGATAAGTTAACAGCTGTCATGGGTGTATTGCAGCGCGAATTCTGACTGAACGGATATAGACCGGAAAATAAAGGTAATTTGTGTTTTTGATATTTTATCTACATTTATTAGTTTTAGAATTCCGTTTTTTTGAATGAATTCGAGCGAGCAAGGGAGAGAGCGCGCGCGTGCGAAGCTGCTGAATACCGGTATATGTGTGTGCGCAATTTCTTTCATGTTAGACAAAGTTCCCACATTAATATTGAGCTGCGAATTTTTAGTGCGAGTGCATACATGCACGTCTGCTTCATAATACAACATTGAAGTTATATTTTAGTGAGCAAACGTGCCGACCTCGCCGTTTGATGGCTTGGAATTACAATAGGAATCGGATATGCGTGTTTAGACATAGGTTGCATGTTCAGAGATCGGATATGTATCGGATTTAAAACCACATTTGGAAGTGGCTCAGATCGGATACAAAAAAAATCGGATCTCGCGTGGATTGCCAGGCTGGGGGTCGGAGCCAGAGGAAGAGGCAGCGGAGGACAGTCGGTGCAGCGCATCAAAGACATTTATATATTTCTACTCCATGAACTCGGAGGTGCTTTATCATGTTTGACGTGCACCCTCCTATGCACGAAACAATCTTGCCGCAAATGTTGCATTTTGCCGAGATTTCGTTCTATTTAGAAAATTTATGCCACACTTTGGACCGCTGACGCACGCTATCCATGTTCGACTCGCTCTGTTATGCCAACACTTTCGGTGGACGCTTCTTCGTTGATGTTAAGCGGTTTCTTCTTCCAGTCGGCGGACTGGGAATCGAAACTAGGAATCGAAATTTAAACTTTTGAACGATTCCGGGAAAATCGCAAAGCTAGTCCCGGTTCCAATCGATACTCGATACCCAAGCCTAATGCCAATGAAGATCTTTAACAATTTCCTCTGAAAGGAAAACATTTTTCCTACTGTCAATTATTGCATGTAATGATGATTCATTAGACTAGAGTCTCTGATTTACCCATGAAGCTCTTTATAGTGCACTGAACACATGCAGTATGGCTTGAGATCAAGTGATTTGGATGTTCCTAAACGTTAAAATACTTAATTATTTTTTTTACAGGTTGGATGGGAGAAATGGATGTTGCCAGGTAGCTGATGTTAACCCGTTACCCAATCAATGGGTAAGAAATAGTTTATGCCTATGAGAACCTCAAACAATTAGTCTTTCTTTTCAAAGGAAAGCATTTTGTCCTATTGTCCATTATTGCATGTAATGATGATTCATTAGACTAGAGTCTCTGATTTACCCATGAAGCTCTTTATAGTGCACTGAACACATGCAGCAAACCTTGTGATTAAATAGAAGTGACTTGGATGTTCCTAAATGTTAAAATAACTTTTACAGGTTGGATGGGAGAAGAAAAAAAGATGTTGCCAGGTAGCTGATGTCAACTGTTTACAACCAATGGGTAAGAAATGGTTTGTGCCAATGAAAACCTTTAACAATTAGTCTTTCTTTTTAATGGAAAGCATTTTCCTCTATTGTCCATTATTGCATGTAATGATGATTCATTAGACTAGAGTCTCTGATTTACCCATGAAGCTCTTTATAGTGCACTGAACACATGCAGTACAGCTTGTGATTTGAGTAAAAATGACTTTGATGTTCCTAAATGTTAAAATAACTTTTGCAGGTTGGATAGGAGAAACCGATGTTGCCAGGAAGCTAATGTTAACCGTTTACAACCAATGGGTGAGAAATAGTTAATGCCAATGAATCTCTAACAATATCCTCTAAAAAGGAAAACCTTTTGTCCAATTTTCAATCATTGCATGTAATGATGATTCATTAGACTAGAGTCTCTGATTTACCCATGAAGCTCTTTATAGTGCACTGAACACATGCAGCACACCTTTTGATTGAATAGAAGTGACTTGGATGTTCCTAATGTCAAAATAACTTTTACAGGTTGGATGGAAGAAGAAAAAAAGATGTTGCCAGGTAGCTGATGTCAACTGTTTACAACCAATGGGTAAGAAATGGTTTGTGCCAATGAAAACCTTTAACAATTAGTCTTTCTTTTTAAAGGAAAGCATTATGCTCTATTGTCCATTATTGCATGTAATGATGATTCATTAGACTAGAGTCTCTGATTTACCCATGAAGCTCTTTATAGTGCACTGAACACATGCAGTACAGCTTGGGATTGAAAAGAAGTGGCTTGGATGTCCCTAATTGTCAATATTTTTTTCAGGTTGGATTCCAACAGAATGGTTGATGGCAACAGTTGACAACCGGTAAGAAAGGACGTGTTTCTTATTCTCATGACTTTGCAAGTGTGGCCCATGATGAGTTCTAACAACTTGTTTCTTTTCAAGGATTTCAGCAAAAGATTTGCAGCCAACATAGATGTTAAAATGTCTTGAGCCCATGATTCTACATAAAGGTTGGTGTTGTATCCTAACAGTGCTGATCTTTTATCAGTGATGTGCAATGATGATTCAATAGACTAGAGTCTCTGATGACAACATGAAGCTCTACACATTTCTCTGAGCACAGATTTTGATTATGAACATGTATTTGTTATGAAGAACTTATTGACATTGATTTTTTTTTTTTTTTTTTAGGTTGACGTGATACCAGAATTACGTGCCAAAGATGGGTATATGCATGTGAATGTGCAGATTCGTGTAAGTAATGGACCAATAAACCTAGCTTTGGTTATAACTCGTGTTAATGATGAATGCGTAGTTCGGTTACACTGAAAGTCAATGAAGTAACTTTCTCGCGGCGCACTGAAACACTGACGGACAACTGATACACTTTGTTTTCCTCATTTGTAATCTAATGCACTTGTTTTCTTTTAAGGACAGCAGCCGAAGTCATGTCAGAAGAGGAGTTGTGATCGGTTTGCAGCACAATGGGGAAATGTCAAGCTACTTCGTAGTATTGTGTATCAATTTAAACAGTTGTTTCAGTGCTGTTGTATTTCCAAGGACAGTTTGAGGAGCAACTGCTTAATTGTTTTTCACTTTCCAGTTCTTTTGTAAACTGCACTTTCTAATTTGAGTTTACTTTTACATTTTAATAAAAATCACAATTATATATTGTTGTTGTTTTTGTTGCATGTAATGGTATGCCTTCATCTTATTCATGTTGCTGGATAATGGATTAATATTAGTGCAAATGCTCTCAAATGCAGTCATTTTAACAGTACAGTAGCATTCATACAATGTAGTTGATTTACACCCTATACCAACGTAATTTAATTTTGCAATGGTTTAAACCTTTAAAGTATGAATTTGGTTATTCATGTAATATCTGGTGTGCAGCCTGATTTAAAAAAAAATTGAGATATTAAGAATCAATTTGTATAACACTTCAAATAAAATGGATTTGGTGAATTCTGCATGTAATCCCACTGATTGATCGCGATCACACAGGACTCTTATTATGGAAACTTGCTTTTGTTAGTGGTGGCGTTTATCATATTTCACTTCACGCTACTTCACTCCCTAAATTTTTTTTTTTTTTTTTGCGGCTGGTCTACTTTGTAACAAACGCGCACGACTATTAATAGACTTTAATAGTTCACACGGACTGCAGCAAATCTCCAGAGTGAAGGTCATTGGGTCAGTGATGACAATGTAATGATTTTGTTCTTCACGTACTAGTGCGTAATGACGCCAGATTTGTGACCGAATCTTTATTCTGAGTCGGATCTTTTCAATGAATCTGTTCATGACCTACAGTCAGGTTTGACCAGAGAAGAGTGAAAGAGGCTGATTAAAATCTGAAATTGAGCTTTTTTTTTTTTTTAGCATATTTCTCGTATGAAGTAAAAGTTGTAGTATGAGACTTCGGATTCGGAATGGCATATTAGTAACTTCTCTTATTATTTAAAAGCTTTCGTCTTTCCAATAAACTTGGCATTGTACACAAATATTGTGCACTCTCTAGACGAATTGCTTATTTCTGTATTGTCGCTTTGTATAAAAACGTCTGCTAAATGCAGTAATAGTATGTTATTCCACATTCAGCCCGCATGGGTGATTTGTAACGGAAAAAATCGCAATGAATAGCATTATATGCGTACATAACATATGGCTTTGAGACGCTTTCGAGCAAGGAGGGACCACGAGATGACACAATTCAAATGAACCATTTGAAAGAATCGATTCGCGGGAACGAGTCGGATTTCCCATTACTAGTCAAGTAAGCCAGCTCCTTTGCACAGACAGTTTTAATTACATTTTCTCAGTTATCTCTGTCAAAACGCTGGGAATCTCTTGGAATTAACGTACACTGGTCTCTATTTTCGCACTCTATCTACAATTGTTTATTTGTTAAAACGTTTAAGTTTGTGCAGTGCAGTGCGGACGGTATGAACAGGAATGTGAAGCTGGCGTCGATAAGTGATCGTAACTGTTTTTGCATCTGAAGCAGAGGGACTGTGATGTCCTGAGGATGTAACCGTCAATTATTATTATCTATCAAAGATTTCACGTCGGAAGTATGTTTGATTATCCGGTCGATAGTGTTTCGCTGTTCGACATCGACACAGTTTAGCGTATAAAGTTGTGGAGTCGATCGGCTTGTTCAGACATGCTAACCGACGCCGTTTCGCCCGAGGAAAATATTTGTAGACCACAAAATATATGAGACCCTACTGCCACAGTGATATTTTTTGTTTTTATTTTTTCATTTTAATTAACTTATCTTCCTGTCATCGAGTGATTTGCAAGGGTGTGGTCTGTAAGTTATGTTCTGGTTCGTTTGTTAATACAAACACGCCTTAATACAGGTCTGTTGAGGTGTCATTGTTTAGATGCCTTATACTTGTGGCAGTGTAAAACTTTATATGTTATCTTAAAGGGACACTAACCGTCGTTTTTCACGTTTTAATAGCTAACGTATATTATTAGATTAAGAAATACCTGTTCATATTATTGCTTAATGCTACAGTTAATTACAGTTTAATTAACAATTATATTAGCCTTTTCACAGACTGCCACTTTATTCATGTTATAGTTTTTTAATTTTCCTATTAGTGCATTATAAAGTAATAGTGCCGACATGACCGCAGTTGTAGGGCGAGTTTGGGGGTGGGTCAGTCCAGTGAATCTATACTCGTCCTGGGGCAGTAAGACCAAACCAGAGAAACCCGTAGCAACGGACAGTCAGATTAAAAGCAGATGGAGTTTATGGGGACTTACTACCTGGGTTTGGAGGGGTGACAATACCAAAAAGGACCAAAAGACACAAGCTGAGGAATTCTGGGAGACCGAAGAGAATTTTAAGCCTTTGGAAGTAGAAGAGCTTCGGGCGATGAGTCCTGATGTTGAGACTGAGAAAGCAGCGGCCCAGAGCTCCTCACGCTGGTGGAGGAGAATGCTTCCATCCAGATACTTCTTTTGGCCCCGGTGGTCGACGTCCACCGGGCTCCGGCAGCAGAAATGTGCCGGGTGGAATGAAGGTACATGGGACTCTGATGAAGTCGACGGGGAATCAGACTATGGGACGCCCCCGCCATCCCCCACGCCGCTGTCTCGGCAGGCATCAGCATTTCGCTTCTTCTCTCGCTCGTGGACGGGGGAAATTTTGCCTGAACACTACAACATTTGCTTTAATTTCCTCCGCCACCTCTTTGATTTGTTTGTGGTGGGCTTCCTGAGTACTGTGTCCCCTCCGACCAAGATCATTTTGGACGTGCTGGGGGTGCAAGGGGCTCTGAAGCTGTGGCTCCATGGGATGGCCATGTTTCTGGTGTCATCTGTCGGGATGGCCGGACTGCTGTGGGCAGTACAGGAGTACCTGCTGCAGTTTGCTTTCATCTATGGTATCGTGCAAGCCCTGGTCATCTCTGTCAGCGTACGCCAGTGTGAGGCTTTGGCAGAGGAGGATGATGGGAAAGGTGACGGTGAGGTCAATGAGGGTGAGGAGGAACAGGACGACATATGGGAGCAGAACAAGCCACAGCAGACCACTGACGAAATCAAAAATGGAGTTAAACAAAGGAGTTGAAGACCTAGGAAAAGTGAGGTAAAACTGGGTAAGTAGCAGTTTCTGCCCATGGAGCTTGTTTTATTGTTTTGCCTGTGCTGTTGTCAAGGAAAAGACTTTCCTTTTATCTAGTTATGCATTGTATGAAGCTATCCAACCCTTAGTGTAATTTGCTAAGCCAACTATCACTTTTACTAATCGTACCTGGGGTTATGGGTTTGAAGAAATCCTTAAACCCTTGTGTTTAAGGCTGAACACAAAAGAAGATATTTTGAAGAATATGTAATATATATAACAAAACAGTTGATGGAACCTTTAACTTCCATAGAATGGTAAAAAACTCAATAAATCATAAAAAAAATGGGGCATATGAACTGTTTGGTTACCAACATTCGTTACCGACTTGTTTGGTACCATACAGGTTTGGAACAAATTGATGGTGAGTAAATGACAGAATTTTCATTTTTGGGTGAACTGTCCCTTTAACATAAGTATTAAACTTTGGTGCGCAACGTGTCCTGCAGCATTTATGCTAGACATCAAAATATACCTCAAATCTCGAGGCTTGTTGAAGAGAGGTGTGCCATTACTCTCTAATGCCGCGCACACGCTTAACGATTGTAAGGCCGATTATGAATGTAAATTGATACTTATGACTGATCGCGCTCAAACGCGTTCAGTCAGAGCCAGTTGCGTTCAGTCTGTGATTACAGTCGGTGTTCAAATTCCATGTGTAAATATATAAATCGGCTCCAGTCAAAGGAAACAATCGGTTTGTGTGTTCAGTTCAGTCTTAGAATGTTTCAGCTAATCGTTAGGTGTGTCCCCGGCTTAAATCAGGTATTCTCAGCTGAACATCTCTGCATAAAATATTCACTTGTACTGCCTTTTAATTTAATATTTCTATAATTTAACAACACATTTGTATTCACGTTTCTCTGACAATGGTTAACCCCCTGGAGTCTGATTTGGTGCCTGGAGAAGTTTTGACATGTATGCATGGAGGCATGAATCATCATGAATAATGGGTCATTTACACCTGAGAAGACAAAAGAATCACATAATAATGACCTGAAATGACTTGCATAATAATGAGCTCTTTCAGTCAGGTAGGCTGTGAAAAAACCCTCTGTGATCATGTGGTGTATATCAAACATACAGAAAAAACAGCAATACTGTGAAATATTATTACAATTTAAAATAATGGTATTCTATTATATTCTTTAAAATATAATGTATTTGTGGGATGCAAAGTGTCTGAACAATTATGTTACCTCTATGGCATTTCATATAGGCTTTTAGCTTAAAAGCATGCACATTTGGAGAAATATTGATGGATTCTCATATGTTTGTCAATTTTCTATACAGAGGAGTAATATTTATTCAGGATTTATTGTCATTACTATGAGCGCTGGATACTGTGTTTTCAATTCATACTTGCAGCCGGAGGGCGCTCTGTGCACCTTTAGTCCACAAATGCCTGCTAAAGAAGAATAGGCAATCCAGGAACTAACCGAACTAACAGAGGACAGAGATCGCTAACTATGGCTATTCAAAACACTTTTCAAAACAATAAATACACGATTGAGACGATGAATGCATGTATTGACGGAATTTGCGTCTGAATAGCGCTGGCTCCGTGGGCGTGGCCACATTAGTGGATAATGAACTGAATCACGGATTTCAGACATGGCTCTCTTGTCATACAGATTACATAAACAGAGAATATTTGTTTTCTATTTGACTTACATGATTTAAAACCTGACATTTCAATGTTTCTTTAGACATAAGTTATAGGTAATTAAATAATTTTTTGGTGATCAGTATTCACTAAGTTACAGTTCATTTTCTGAGAACTATCAGATTGGACTTCGTTCCGAGGGAGACGAGAGATCACGCATCATGTTAGTTTTCTTTATTTTGCAAAAAGCACAAGATTTTGTTTTTACTCTGAGTACACAAATAAAAGAAGATATTCCACAGATTAAAATGGTGTATAACTCTTAATTGTAACATTGAAAAGTATTTTGAGTCTCTTTCACACTGGTAAGAAAAAAAACCGCGGTGGTATCGCTGGCGATACCTCAGACCTCAGAGTGTTAATTAGTCGGCACCAATAGCCTTGTGGGCAGCATGCTGACATATAGTGCAGTTGCACTTCGGGCATCCCGAGTGTGAGTCCCGGTCATGGACCTTTCCCGATCCCGTCCCCCTCTCTCTCCAACTTCATTTCCTGTCAACTTCCTGTCCTGTTGTAATAAAGGCAATAATGGCAAAAAAAAAAAAAAAAAAAAATTTTTTCGTCCCATATACTTCACCCTAGCAACTGGCAACACTGGCAACAACCCACAACACCATGGATTTTACTCATATTTTCAACAGAACATTCAGTTATGAATTACAGTTTGATTTTTTAGAAGGCTATTTCTCTGCATCATGTTTTTTTTTTAGAAGAGTCTCAGCCTTTCCTGTGGGGCTTGTGGTTTTTTATGTTTTTCAACCAGAGAAAACAAATGTGACATTTTCATAGAGCTGTGAAACCTGCTAGGGGTTTTAAGCTGTACATCATTTCCCTGCTGATATGATCTCTGGGGGAGGACAATCTTTGTAAATGCATCTAAGACAAAGAGAGTGAATGTTTATGGGGGTGTAAATTATATATTGCCATTGTCTTTATAACAATAATAATAATGTGATTTTTAACCCTTATGCTGTTCAAAACTCTAACACTTTTGGGGTTCCCACCTTCCCGGTCAAAAATTGCTTGTAAATCGCCCGTTATGCTATATTATCACCAAATGTTGGATTCAATCTTTTTGTCAAATTGTTTTTGTTTTTTTTCAATTAGAACAGATTTTTACATTATTTATGGATAATTTTGTTAATATTCTACAAAATATTAATGTTAACTAATGTTTAACCAGGAAGTTTTGAAATGCTTTTATCTTGTACAAAATGGAACAAAGTCCAGTATCACCAAATATTGGATTCAATCTTTTTGTCAACTTGTTTTCTTTCTATTAGGACAGGTTTTGTATTTATTTTTAAAACTGATTGGGTCTCATTCATGAACATTCGTAAATATACGAGTAAATATGTGAGTGATTTGCGCGTAAAGAGACCTTCCCGAAAACTCTTCTCCTTATTCACAAATAGTGAAATGTGTGTGTGTGTGTTAATGAATTCCAATCAGTTGTAAGTGGGACGCGCGTGCACGATTCTCAATTACCATAAATCCCGCCCATTAAATCCGACTGACAACTATATATGGGCATCATATTATGACACCAAACGAAGGATTTTGGCCATTTGGGGCCATTTGTTGCCCAGCCCTATTGAAATCAATTAATTATTTGATTAAAGTGCTCCGTTTGCAGATAATATTACTGGCTCTCACAATAAAAGTAAAAATAAAAAATTTATGTAATTACTATATATAATATTTTTTCAAAAAATGCTGTGTAAATATATACCTTATTAAGGTGAATTAAAATGCAGCCTTATTAATGAGCAAAACGTTGGGATGTTAAACGCACTATTTACGCGTGGCTGGGAGCAGGTGTAGATTTCTTTCGTACCAACTAACATTTGGAAAATACGAACATTTTAATGAATCCGAAAATTTACACCAGAACCACTTTACACACAATTTACACAAAAATTCGTTCTGCTCGTGTTTCATGAATGAGACCCGTTGATCGTAGGCAAAAGCCTATAATACTCAAAATAGTTTATTTGTGTATGCACAGTTCCGAGGCCTTTATCTTTGCAAGCACACATGTGTATGTGAACATGAACATGCTCCTTATTTTCAATCTCACCTGTTCATTTTCAATGGATGGCCATTTTTGACCAATATAAGCTCAGATCAATGAGGCCACCTACTATCAGTCAGTTTAAATAAGTTTAAAACCTCTAAGCTATTTTTGGGAAGTGTTTATACCCTAGCCTGGTAATACCAGACTCTGCTACTTCACTCTGCTTCGTAGACAGAGTCTGGAATGGCATAATAGAGAAGTGTTTTCTCTCTCGCTAGGGGGCGCTTGTCTGAAGTTTAAAATCATTGGTTACCCGTAAGCCAATCAGATACGTTTAGTTATGACGTATGTTATGCGCCTGTACAGCCGCATCGAAGCACAGACATCATGCATCGAACTCAAATCTATGATTGAACTTCCACAGTAAACCTGTTGTAAACACATGATAAAACAAATGTTTATCAAACACTCTTCTTGTTCTGGCTTCAGTTTGAAAAATAGTTGAATGTTCTCCATAACAGAGCGAATTGCATCCCGTGTCTCGTTTCCCATTTCCGCGGTCGTTTCGGTTTTCGATTTCTCTAACCTACAATGTAAAACTCGGCGCTTAACATCTACGTCACGGCTCTCAGCCCACCCTCTGTTCGTTGATTGGCCCGGCTGTTTCCAGACCGGTGGCAAACAGAAAGCTCTGACGCTGTATCAGACTGAGTACAGAAGCGAAATGAAATTGAGCGGAAGTAGGAAGTCTGACGTAGTCAGGCTAGTTATACCCTGCCCTGGGTGAGCGAAGTCAGTAAGTTTTAGTCCAATGCGATAACATTAACATTTTTGGGAAAAAGAAAATCCTTTCCAGGTCAAAATTACCCAAACACAGCACGAGGGTTAATTTTTTGAACAGATGTAAACGTTTTGACCTCAATTGCTTAAAGGGATGATTCACCCAAAAATCATCACCTTTATGTTGTTTTAAACTCATGTGACTTTCTGTTTGGCTTTCACAGAAAAAGAAACTATGAAGCTTGTACTGCTTTTTCTTTGCCATGCAATTACAACGAATGTTTGAATCACCTTTCAAAAAGCAACAATCATACAAATAGTCATAAAAATAGTCTATACAACTCGTTTTCTATATTTAAAGTATTCTGAAGTCATACAAAAACTCTGCAACAGACAGACCCGAATCTAAATCAATATTCCCTCCAGCATAGCTCAACATCAGAGCAAGTAAATTATGGCAGGATTTTCATTTTTGAATGAACTGTTCCTTTCAAGTTAAGTAGAACACACAAATATCTATTATCATATTGCATAATGCAACTGTCATTAACCATCTGTTTCTGTCACAGGTTGCTGACAGTCCCGTACCTAGATCTCTCAACACCGACCACCAACATCTTACAATGAGGGATTGAAGAGCACCCTAAATCTACCAGCATTCTACCAGAATTTTTTTCTTTTTTTCTTTCCCAAAACAATTTTGACATAGAACACCAGCAGGAGAAGTGGATGAGTAAAACACTAGAATCTACAGCCACAGTGATAAAACAACATCTGCCACAGGACATCATCTACAAACCTGAAGAACCAGCAATGATTGATTGTCAGGGAATTTCACTGAGACTTTCAGTGGAATATTGTGTGATTCTGAAGGGTTATGCAGTGAAATGACTAGTTGTTTGTAACAAAACATTCATTTTATTTGGTGATTAACACCTTTACAACACCACGCTGTAAGTAATGCAAATCCGCATGTGTCACTTTATTCGTAGCTCGATGTTGCCTCTAACGGAGTCTCTGGACTGTTCATTTCTTTAATGTGCTCTTCTGTGTAATGGATTGAGTCCATTATACCTCTCATCCTTTATTCAGTCCATTAGTCCACTCACGGACAATCTTAGTGAACTTTTTGAGTGCAATTGGATGCTAAATTTCAGAAAAATGGCTTAAAACACTTTTTACACACAGCAAACCTGCTCACTACATTATTCTATACTTGTATTATTTTCATTCATTCAACCTGTTCGTGAAATCACGACTTCCTTATGTCAATAGAACCACTGTGTTTGACATATATTTATGTATGCTTCATTACTGCATTAACTGCATGTCTTGATTGATTTCAGATGTATTGTCATTCTTATTTGCTTCATTTATATTTCAGTTGATTATCCTATCTTTTGTGCCTCATGATATCTGGTACTTTGGCCAGTTCACAGGGAATTATGGGTAATGAAATTAGAAGTAATTTTGCACAACTGCATACTGAAAGCTTAATATCTAATGCTTTGTTGCACAAACGTGTCTCGCGCTTGTAAGAATAGCTTTCTCCTCCTGAATGTGTTCCACAGATAGCGTTTTATCTATGCATGATACTATAGAACAATGAAAAACTTGTGAAATGCTTTTCTTATGTTGTGAATGGCTTTTTTTTTTTTTTTTTTTTTTTTGGTACTGGCTCATCAATTTCTTGTTTTTTCATGTCAGTTATTTAAGCATTAAAATATAGCGCTAGATTTGTTGGTTCACTGCAACCTTGGGCAATGCAAGAATATGCATAAGGTTCTTAAAAATGTGTTTTTTTTTTTATTTTTGTAAGCCTATTGAAGTGCGGGCCACTGCTGAAACCAGACGGCTGTGAATAGAAATGTCTGCTGTAGAGTGAAATGGATGACAGCTCAAGGATAGAAGTACCTAGGTTGTGGGACACATAGAGATCTACATCTACAGCTTTTAAGTGCTGCACACTGAGTCTTTAATAGTCCTTACATCTAAAATAAACTTCCTTTTCCCATATTTCATATTTGGAGTATGTTTGTCTATGTAGTGACTTCTATGAACTGACACAGATGGATTCAGTCCATCTCAAGTGGTCCAAAAATTCATTTTGGTTGTACTGATGTTTACGTAAATCTCAAATCTAAACAAAATTTGTTGTGTCATTAAACAGATGGCCACCATGGTTATTAGGAAAATAAAAAATGGAACACTTGAGATGGGTTTTATTAGCAGTGTTGGGGAAAGTTACTTTTAAAAGTAATGAATTACTATACTGCATTACTCCCTGAAAAAGTAACTAATTGTGTTAGTTACTTTTTATGAAAAGTAATGTATTACGTTACTTTTGCCTTTTTCTCACCTGGGCTGGGCTTGCTTGTTTGATTTTTAACAAAAAAATAAATGAATACAATTTTTATTTTTGGCAAATGTAAAGGCTCTTTCATATAAAAAATGAAAGAATAAGCTTTAGGCTAAAGCAACGTTATACCTGATTTCTCTCAGGCCAGTCTATAAATGGGAAAACAAAGTAACTTGTGTTACTTTTTTGAAAAAGTAACTCGGATATTTTGTTGTAAATCTAAAAGTAATGCATTACTTTACTAGTTACTTGAAAAAGTACCCCTAACACTCTATTGGTGTCAGGGTTTCCAAACTTTTTGAACAATTAATGATTTTTCCAGTTGTTCATATTTAGAATCTATATATAAAAATCATTTGATTACACTCTTGAGAAAATTCTATACAATATATTTTAGAGCTGAGCAGAAAAAGGAAAAATATTTCCACTATAGAAATTTACGTTTAAAGATTTTATTCATTTCCGACACTTCTCCAGGCCTGGAAATGACAGTTTTACGTTCCCTTATATTTCTAATATTATTATGTATATTATATTAAATCTACAGCAGTTATTTTAGTATAATTTTATAGTATGTATTTTGAAATGTGCTTTCATTCAAATTATTTTATTTTTTTTGTTAAATTTTTAGTAATTTTGTTTGTTTTTTTTGTCATTTTTACTATTTTTTTGGTAACACTTTACAATAAGGTTCATTAGTTAAACATTAGTTAATATATTAACTAACAAGAACTAACCAAGAGCAATACATTTTTTACTGTATTTACTAATCTTTGTTAACGTTACTTAATGAAAATAGTTTGTTTGTTCATATTAGTTCAGGGCATTAACTAATGTTAACAAGATTTTAATAATTTATTAATAAATGATGAAATTAACATTAACAGATTAATAAATGCTGTATAAGTGCAGTTCATTATTAGTTGAACCTTATTGTAAAGTGTTACCATTTAAAAAAAAAAAATACATTTAGTTTTAATTAATTATGTTTTAGTAATTTTAGTATTCCAACTTATTCAAAACTTTTTCTATTTTAGATAGATGCCAAAGCATCATGTCTAATCATTGTAAAAAAAAAAAAACAGTTTTAGTTGATGATAAAATTCATCCACAGCTCCATTCAGTGCTGCTAATGTATACTTAAATAATGATTGTCATTTTACACATGACCGCTCTAAAATGTTTTACCAAAGCTTCTTAGGTCAATTAATAACGCATCAACTGAATCATTACATAAATACAGATATGAGGACCGAACAGAATCAGGAAGGGAGTCAAACAGTGATGAGACAATCAAGTTGCCATTAAGCATTTAATAGATATAAACAACATAATTTAACATCTGTTTATTCATGTTAAATCCACTCTATGACCTTTTCTATGTACATACAGGTGCGTTTACAGTAAAGGGACGACAGATGCATGTGAAGGCTGGGATACAGATGACTGATGGGAATCAACTGTAAACTGTATCTGACATCGGTGGAGAGATGATGCTATGTGCATTTTGGTCTTGTCCAGCATTCTGTCATGCACCTTCCCGTGCTCTTTATAACCACATATAATCAGTCCTTAAAGCTCAAGTCTAACTACTATACACCATGCTGATAGCATGCACCTCTCCCACTAATAGTTGGATTTTATACCAATTTCTGCTAAATAAAAGCAGCCATAGTGACCAGGATGACATGAGGCACCTTACATGTCAAAGGGTGATCTTCTCAATCACACACACCAAACAAATTCTCCCCTGTATTTCATGTAAAGCATGAGAATGAAAGGATAACTGCCAAATCTACACATTTTCAGATCAGTATCCCACTGTTTAATTTCGCTGCGGTTTCATTTTCATCAGTTTAGGGTAATGACCAAGGTGCCGTTCTCACCTCGCATTCAGAATGAATTCAGATGTTTCTCAGTCCACTTTACTAAACTTTTTAATGTCTTTTTATGTACATGCCGAGCCTCTCACTAGCCTGATTGTCAGAGGGGAGTCTCACTAGATCTCAATCAAACTTATGAAAAATAATGGAGATGATTTAATGCACCCTTGTTAATATATTCAAAAAGGTTGAGTTCCTGAAATCTCATTTATTGAATTCACTATAGCACACAACATTTACTACGCTTGAATTTCCTGAAGTGGTAAAGTGATATGAAGAAATACTGCTGCTAGAATTGTGACACAGCAAGGCAAATTACATTTGATATAAAATTCCTTTTTTATACTGCATTTATTCCTTTTAAATTCGCAAGGAGGTATAACCTTCCCGAATTATATTTGAAGGTTTTTAATTCATTAAAATATTGTTTGTGGACACAGAACTGGTAAGATGAAGTTAAAGTTAAACACAAACAAATAAATATAGATTTTACAAAAAGAAATAAAAACCAATGTCCTATGTACAACAAATATCAATTTTCCGCAGCATTCAGATCACAAAAAAGGTTTAGTCTTCCCAAAGTCATCACACTAATGACCACGGGAAAAGGAATCACATTGCATTGCTCTACAAGCTTTCATTCGTCAAAAAGCTTTCGACACCCAGTGATGGTGTGATGTAATTCAGTGTGAGTGAGGATGAGGGATTATGAATGTAGTGCCGCCCGTTACCCTTCGCTCCAAAACGACTCCCATTATCTTCTAGTGAGGGTTTGTTCCCCCAGAGCTAGGTGGCGTTGTGGTCCCTCCGCCCTCCCTCTGTCCGTGGCCTCTTCTCCCATGTCCCAGAACGCAGTGCGCACTTCCGCAGCCTTCCTCGTCATCCCCCTCGCTTTCCGAGGAAGATTCGCCGAACTGTCGGGGCTTCTCGTAAATACAGCAACCTGGACATATCAAAGTGTTTTTAGAAGACCGTGAAAAACAAATACGCTGAAGACGTTCTATTTCAAGAAATGAGACATTTAAATCGGCTGCTTTGAACTGATGCAGGTTGTTCTAAACCTGATTTTCAAGGTCAGCTATTTTAAAGCTGACTTGAAATGGCCCAGATCTGCTTGTCCTACACTATTTTTCCAAGTATTAAGCAGAATTGGTGTTATACAAGAAATTCTCAATAAATACATAAATTGAACGACCATCCGTAAATCGGAGCGCCACACTAATAAACCCAGACTCACACTTTGAAGACCTCCGGCCTAGATGTTCATTGTCCACCGTGTCACTGGACCACTCCACTTTCTTCTCCGTCTTCCTTTTCCTGAGCTTGATGGTCAAGCTTCTGCCCTCCTGAAACCATCATATGGTGAATATCAGGGCACGTTTACATGACAACGATGTATTAAAAACAGAAAAGTTTTTCCTTTGTGTTTTTCGTGTGCAGAAGACAACAGTCATAATGAACCCCGTTCACACGGATCCAAGAAAACGATAAAAAAAGCTGAATTATGCATGCCAGGCCAGTAGGTGGCGATGTCACTTTGTAAAGAAACATTATGAGCCAATAGACTGAACATGTAATATGCATGCGCATGATGTCACCCACGCTTTTGTAGAATGCATCGGTATTTTTGTTTTCAGGCGCCCAAAACGCCATTGTCGTGTAAATTAATGCCCAAAATGCATAAAAAGGTTTCTGTTTTCAGTTTGTCATGTTAACGGCCCCTTACAGACATTATTCAACGTTGTTATGGTTATGAGCAACCATTAATAGCTTTGATGATAGCTAAATCTATCACGGCAACCATAGTTTCTTTCTGCCATAAAACTAATTTGTGTTACTACTGTTAAACCGCGATAAATTAACATGGGATCTTACTAGTATGTACTATGGTTACAACAAGGTCTGTTAGACATACACCACAGCAATACAGTGTATTCTTCGAATTACTGTAGTAGAATACCATGTATTACGGTATATAAATCATATATTCATGGTAATCATTAAATATTATCGTATAACCTGCAAGTATATTTTGTCAAACATTATGAAGACAATAAAGTGTAGACAGCAATTGTGATTTTATATTACATACATATTTAAAAAATTATAAATAAAATATACAATTGTACATAAAAAAATACTTCTATAGTACAACCATTTGATACTAACTGTAGCATAGTACCACCAAGTGAGACACTATTATAGGTTTTATTCATATTTTTAATTTTTTTTTTTTTTTTTTTCTGTTTTCATTTTAATTTTTTTGTTGTGGAAATTGTATGTGTTTTGTTATTTTATTAAGTTAACATTTCTTTTATTTCAAGTAACAATTTTGCTTTGTTTGTCTTATGATTTTAGTTATCTATAATTGGAACTATCCCAGTACTTTGTAAGTGCTGTAAAAAAACCTTTCACATTTTTTCTATCATTTTTTAAGGCAGTAACAACACCAGTTACTGTAACTAAACTGAAAACAGTGCTTACCATGGTACAATTTTCTAAGGTGTATATGTTAAAAGATTAACAGGTATATTTTCGTTGTGATGGGGGTTAACTTATGATCATAACACTGCCAAACCAGTTGAGCACATAAACCCTGCTGTTGACATGTTGACTACTAAACAGGCCTCATGCTGGTATCTAGTTAGTCTATTTAAACTAGTCGATATGCTAACTATAAAACGATTAGTTATTTAAAATAGGTCTCGGTTCTTGTAGCTGAATTATTCCGTGCAAGTGTGGTTAGTGATGGTGTCTATAGAAACTAGGGCAGGATACCTGCTGCGGTGGAGGTGGTGTGCCCGTCTGAACGGTCTCCGTTATCGTCTCACTCGATGTACGTTGTACCTCCGCCATAGCACTGATGAAACCCGAATAAACCTTCCCAGATGCGCTCGATCGACGAAAGTCTGGTTCAATTTAGAGAATATTAAAAAACAAATATTCAGTTGTCGGTTGTCGTGTCAGAATGTCGAGCTAGACGCTATGTGAACCTGTGATGAATGCATGAGATGAATTTGCACTAGTCTAATCACTCATCGGAACGACGCATTTATGGACGGACCGGTTTCTGAAGTTGACTGTGTTTCAAAAACTAGTGAGCGGACTACCTAAACTAGATTTGTGGAATCATAGTTACGTTTGAAGTCAGCTCAGCTGAATTTTTATGTCTACATACGCTGTTTACTCGAAACACGCCAAACAATTAACGATCTCAGACAGCGCAAAAGCACACTTGACGCGTAGCAATGCGGTCTAGATAGGCAGCTTATTAGCTTTTGAGACGCAACCGTTGAGTGTTCCTCTATAAACTATCCGACAGGAAACAGCGGACGCTACAAGATCTTATATATCGAGAAGGAAATATAATCCACTGTAATTAAACTTTCATTGTTCGCAGCTTTTTGATTTGTCACTCATGTGTGTTTTTAATCAAAACATTTTAAGTTATACATAATTTTAGACCTAAATATAGCAGTGGGAAAAATCAATGCCGTATCCGCAATATGTCTGCGCCCAGTGACTGCACACATCGAGTGAAGGTACGTTCCTTTTATCTGTCATTTACAATATGCTGGTTTTCTCTGATGATCATAAGATTAGATGTGTAAAGAATGCCTTTAATGAAGTTGCAGAACGCATTTATTCATAATATTTTCATATAAACGAACCTTATCAACTGTATCGCTATCAAACCGCTTTTATTCTGCATGTTTGTTTCACATTTTATTTGTTTTTGTGTTGTTGTTATACCATTGCAGTAAATGCTTAGCATATTGTTCCATTGTATTTACATTGGTACTCCATGCAGTGTTATATATATATAATATGTGTGTGTGTGTGTGTGTGTGTGTGTAATATTTCGAATATATTTTATTTTGTTTTTAGGTTTATTGCAATTACCTAAATTCTATATAACTCCAATAATTTTTATTTTATTTTATTTTTTTTTATTTTTAGTTCTTAAACATATTTAAGTCAGTTGCTATTTATGAAATAAAATATAAATTGAGATGAAAAATTCAAACTTCAATATATATATATATAAGTTTGAGTTTTTCATCTCATGTTTATATTTTATTTCATTTCATTTTAATATAGTTGTAGTTAACAAGAACAACACTGACTCCAAAGTACATGACAAAAAATACAATGGTGTCATGTCTTAAAAAAAAAAAAAAAAAAAGATTTATTACTAATTTTTAAATGTGATGCACAAATTAAATTGTTGTTTACTATTATTTAGCCAATTTTTGGGTCACATTTTGACAAATTTCCTTTGTCTTTCTACATTAGATTGATGCTTAAGCGCTCCAGATTTCAGGACATGTGGAAGTGTGTGCATGTGGTGTCACCCAGAATCTGGAGCAGAGATCTACAGAGGGCCTGGAGCACATGGGGATGCAGACTCTGCTCTCAAACCCCATCTAACACACAGCCTTCACATCATCCCAGGGCACAAGCCGAGAAAGCCAAACGCAGACGAGCACGGGAGAAGGCCATACTCAGTAGTGTGGGTTATACATAATTAAAATAGTGCACATTTAATTTGGTTTAAAACCATTCAAGCCTTATAACCCTTTAACCCTTTTAGGATGTGAATGATGTTGGACTGAGCTGGTCAGATAAAGAGAAAATAACCTATAATGCTGCACTCTTACCTGGAGAGAAGAAAGGTAACAGATTGCTTTTCCTCCTCTTCTTCTTCTTCTTGTGTTACTGTCCATTGAAGCTCTGGATGGTTTTTCCACTGATGGAGTTTGTGTCTAATGCAGTTATTATAGATGCTTAATGCTATCATCCCTATCTCTGTAATTCCCATGTCTCCCAAACATCCTCTCTTTTAGACACCACTCTGCCCTTCCCACAGTCCTACAGCCCAGAATATGTGGAGTTTGGCTGGTATCAATGGTGGGAGAAACAGGGATTCTTCAGTCCTGAGCAGCATGTAAAGGAGCAGTTACATCTCTATATACTGTACATTTATATATTCTTCAATAATCTGTTAATTCAATAAGATAATCAGAAGTCTAAACTAAACAATATGTCTAAATGATGTCTAAAACTTTAGCAGCACTTATCGTGTTTATTGCCTCTTTATGATTTTTGCACATATTAGAATGTTTTTAACCAAGTTTTTTTTTCCTTATTCTTCAGAGTAAACAGCCCCATTCTGTTGATAAATATTTCTCCTTATGTATTCCACCGCCAAATGTGACCGGCACTTTACATCTCGGACATGCACTGACAGTGGCTATAGAAGATGCTTTTGCTCGCTGGTACTATTTTAAGAAACCTCCTTACATATACAATTCATCAACGATACATACATATAAAAAAAATCTATAAATGGGCATTTTGTCAGAGTCCAATATTATGTTGGATATTATAATATTTTGAAAAAATGTTGTGTTTTTTCAAATTTCGACCGTTCAGGCGACGGATGCAGGGCTACAAGGTGCTGTGGGTTCCAGGCTGTGACCATGCTGGGATTGCAACACAGGTATCCCATCTCTACATATGTGAAATGGCAAAAGAGGATGCTGAGGTGGCATTTTCTATGTATATTAGCTGCTTAGAATACTCTCTGACGTGCCTGTGTGTGTTAGTCTGTTGTGGAAAGGAAGCTGTTGAGGGAACAGGGGAAGTGCAGACAGGACTACAGCAGAGAGGAGTTCCTCAAACAGGTCTGGAGATGGAAAAATGAGTGAGTCTGCGTCTCTCCTTTTTTGCTGTCCTTATTTTCTGTTTATATGTATAGAAGCTTGTTTCTGCCAAAGAATAAAAAATAAATCAGATAATTGCGACTTTTGATCTCACAATTATGATTTTTGTGAGTTGTGGTTAGTGATTTGTGACTTTGTGAGTTTATATCTCACAATTTATATATCTCACAAATCTGGAAAAAAAAAAGTTTGCAGTCTTGTGAGAAATAAAGTAAAAAAAAAAAAAAGAAAAAAAGAAAAAGAGTGGCAAATTAGGATTTATAATTCACAATTGCAAGTTTATATCTGACAATTGTGGGGGGAAAAAGTCAGAATTGCAAGTTAATATCTCACAGTTTGCAAGATTGTGAGAAATAAATAAATAAAAATGTATTCTCGCAAATTAGGACTTTATAATTCGCAAGTGAAAGTTTATATCTCACAGTTGTTTGAAATAAACTTGCAATTGAGTATTATAAAGTGTGAATTGCAAGAAAATACTTTTTCTCACAATTCAGACTTTATAATTTGCAATTGCAAGTTTATGTCTCACAGTTGTGAGAAATAAACTCAATAAATTGAGTATCTTAAAGTCTGAATTGCGAGAAAATACTTTTTCTCAGAATTGTGAGTTTATATCTCGCAATTGCTAGAAATAAAATTGTACAGAATTGTGAATAAAATGTTGCAATTACATTATTTATTTATATCTGATTCCATATATATCAGTCTTTCAGTGGTTTACGGCCTGCTTATCTATTACATTTTCCATTTCCATACGGTAACTGTTTAGGGATGTCTTTTTTAATTCAACCTAAATGTTTGGCTTTATGTCATTTTAAATGTCTTTTTTTTTTTTCTCTCCAGAAAGGGAGATGAGATTTATCATCAGCTGAGAAAACTGGGTGCATCTCTTGACTGGAGCAGAGCCTGTTTTACGATGGACCCGGTAATAAAAAGGATTTCCTCAGTTCACATTGGCTTTGTTTGGAAGAGCATACTACTGTGGTACTGTATTCCTGCAGTATGTGTACTGTGCACAGTATATATTTTGTCTGTATGTATAGGAAATCTAGATAATATCCAACAACATTTGCAAAAATGTGCATTAGACAACAGTAGCACACACAGCACTGGTTAATGTTCTCAAAAAACAAAACAAAAAAAAACAAACAAACAAAACACTTTAACATACTTTTAAAAAGAGTATTATTATGTAAATCATGGGTGCCCATTCCTGTTCCTAGAGATCTATCAAAGCCAGATGAAGGCAATCCTGCAAGGTTAGCAACAACAACAACAAAAAAAAAAGCGTAAAGCCTGCTAATGCTGTGGTACGCAAGGAAGAATACCAGAGGCCTTTTTTCTAAAAAGGATGTCAATGGAAGAGATATCCAAAATGAATGTTTAAGAGCAAACATGTTGAAGATTAGCCGATGGAATGTCGATTCATTAAGTGATAAACTATTTCCTCACAAAAGCGGTTTATTCAGCGTAGTGAAGCATCTCCTTCATTGACATCCATTGGATCAGGGTTGGGCCCCCCTGATTTAAATATACTGTAATATATGTAATATACTTTACATACAGTTCACACTTAATTATATTCTTGTAATATTATCTGACACTTAATTACATGTTATTTGCATTTAAATGAAAATGTATTATAGTTCACATTTATATTAAATGCAATTAGCTGAACTTTTTAGACCCACTTAAATAGAACCTTAATGCCCCATTGTATGCAATTTCATAATAATTGAAATGTGGTTAAAGTTTACTGCCGAATATACTGACAGGCATTTATGGTAAACCAAAGTATACTGTACTTTAATCTAATTTCTATTGAAACTTTATGTCATGTATTTAAATACAGTATATTTGTAATTACACTTTTGTTATAATTAAGCTGCAATTTAGTACATTTACAATAGACTTTAAATGTAATATTGAATAATACAGTTAAAATTATAATCAAGTACTTTACATGTGCTTTAGTATGTTAGTCAACACATCAAAATAAGTGTACTTCTATAATGCATGACAAAAGATTACTAAAACATAATGATTTAAAATGTACTTTAAAGTAAAACTTTTAATTTGACATTAAAGGTGCCCTAGAACTTTTTTTTTTAAAAAGATGTAATATAAGTCTAAGTTGTCCTCTGAATGTGTCTGTGAAGTTTCAGCTCAAAATACCCCATAGATTTTTTTTTTATTAATTTTTTCACTGCCTATTTTGGGGCATAATTAGAAATTCAGATTCTGGGTGACACCACATGCACACACCGATTCAGGGTGTGCGGCCCCTTTAATTCTCGTGCTCCACGCCCCAAGAGCTCGCGCTTGCCTTAAACAACATAAAAAAGTTCAAACAGCTAATATAACCCTCAAAATGGATCTTTACAAAGTGTTCGTCATACAGCATGTCTAATCGCGTAAGTACAGTGTTTATTTTGATGTTTACATTTGATTCTGAATGAGTTTGAGGTTATATGCTCCGTGGCGAACAGCTAATGCTACACTGTTAGAGAGAATTATAAAGAATGAAGTTGTGTTTTCTGCATTATACAGACTGCAAGTGTTTAATAATTAAAAAATAGCGACGGCTCTAGTCTCCATGAATACAGTAAGAAACGATGGTAACTTTAACCACATTTAACAGTACATTAGCAACATGCTAACGAAACATTTAGAAAGACAATTTACAAATATCACTAAAAATATCATGTTATCATGAATCATGTCAGTTATTATTGCTCCATTTTTCACTATTGTTCTTGCTTGCTTACCTAGTCTGATGATTCACCTGTGCACAGATCCAGACGTTAATACTGGCTGTCCTTGTGTAATGCATCGGTCATGGGCTGGCATATGCAAATATTGGGGGCGTACATATTAATGATCCCGACTGTTACGTAACAGTCGGTGTTATGTTGAGATTTGCCTGTTCTTCGGAGGTCTTTTAAACAAATGAGATTTATATAAGAATAAGAAAACAATGGAGTTTGAGACTCACTGTATGTCATTTCCATGTACTGAATTCTTGTTATTCAACTATGCCGAGGTAAATTCAATTTTTGAATCTAGGACACCTTTAAGTGCAGTCAATGTTGTCTGCTCTCTTTACGTACACTTAAGTGGTCTTTTATTTAATTAATATTATATTACCTGCAAGTACAGATTTGTTTAAAAAAAAATCCTTTAATATTTGACGTACACTAAAAGTGCATGTTCAATACAGTTAAGCACACACTTTTTTTCATGAGTGTTTTCATTGTGGCGAATGAACCAGAACTGTTATCAACTGCAATTTTCATCCATCTCAGGGGATATTTTGTCTACAAAATTGTATTAAACATATTAAACATTACATTTTTCTTTGTAGAGTTTCAGCAGTGCTGTGACTGAGGCCTTTGTCAGGTTGTGTGACTCTGGGCTCATCTATCGCTCAGAAGGTCTGGTCAACTGGAGCTGTGCATTAGAGTCAGCCATCTCGGATATAGAGGTGCATCACTGGGCCAAAAAAATGTGTAACAACACTAGCAGTGCCACACATTTCTTGTAGACTAAGGCATGATTTGATGTGTTAAGGTGGACTCAAAACAGCTGTCTGGCAGGACTCTTCTGTCTGTTCCTGGTTATCAGCAGAAAGTAGAGTTTGGGATCATGGTTACATTTGCATATCCTTTGGAGGAACAGGGTAAGTGGACTTTTTTCAATGTGCTTGATTTCTTGAGATGTTGTGTTACCCCATTGGTTCTAAGCAAGGTGTGGTTTATTTTTTTATTTATTGTAGAAGGAGAGGTTGCCGTTTCAACCACTCGTCCAGAGACGATGCTGGGAGACGTGGCCATTGCTGTTCATCCTGATGATCCTCGATATAAAGTAAAGTTATATTGGTTTTCAAATGGATTTTGTTGTCAACTTACAGTGTCTTGACTGTACTTGTGTTGTACTTGCGACTGTACAAATGGGATATCATTGTACTACTCATACTACATTTGATAAATTTGTATGTAGTATGCCTTCTGTGTTTAGTACACTAATTTTCTGGGCTATTGTGACCTAGAATACTGAATAATTTCAGTTTACCACCAGAGCTCCAGCCCAACATATTCATTCTTTTCTCTTCAGGATCTTCATGGCAAACACTGCAGACATCCATTCACAAAGCGGTTATTACCCATTGTTACTGACTCTATGGTGGATATGACATTTGGCACAGGTATTTCATTCATTTATGCATGATATTTTTAGAGATGAGTGCTTAATTTTATTTGTTGATGACTGGATCTTTAGTTCTCAGAAGAGGAAGTTGTCATAGTTGGGTAAACTTCTATAGTGGTGAACGGGAGACGACAGCAAAACTATAAATATAAAATCTGTGATAGTGTTTCCACAACTTTCCAAAAGAGAGATAAAATATAGAGAGAAGTGATAGTTCATTTCTTGTAATTTACTGTCAAAGTAATATAACACAAAGTATAGCATTATAAATGTATATACATTTAAAAAATAGTCTGACTTTATGAATCACGCCAAAGGAAAATCAAGCAAGATCGAGAAACATTGAGTATTGATGTATATTGAGAATATTGGTGTAAAATTTGGACAGTTTTTACCTTGACTGTTCAAATTGCAAAAAATCAGTTGAGAATACAGCCTTAAAGGATTAGTCCACTTTCAAATAAAATTTTCCTGGTAATTTAGTCACCCCCAATGTCATCCAAGATGTCCATGTCTTTCTTTTGTCAGTTGAAAAAAAATGAAGATGAAAACAATCCAGGATTATTCTTCTTATAGTGGACTTCAATGGCCTCCAAACGGTTGAAGGTCAAAATTAGTTTCAGTGCAGCTTCAAAGGGCTTTAAATGATGCCAGACGAGGAATAAGGGTCTTATCTAGCAAAAAGATTGGTCATTTTCGGAAAAAAATACAATTGTATATGCTTTATATAAACAGATGATCACCTTGCACGTGCTTCCACTTTCCATATTCTTCAAAAAGCTTACGCTGTATGTCCTAAGTCTTCCCTATTCAACTTACGGAATGAACGCGGTGCCAGTTTTGTTTTTTTCCGTAAGTAGATTTTTAATTTTGACCTTCAACCGTTTGGAGGCCATTGAAGTCCACTATAAGGAGAATAATCCTAGAATGTTTTCATCTTAATTTTTTTTTTTGGACATCTTGGATGACATGGGGGTGAGTAAATTATCAGGAAAATTTTATTTGAAAGTGAACTAATCCTTTAAGGTGCAATCACTGTTACCACCTTTCAGTGATTTTTTTTTTTTTTTTTTTTTTTGGCAATATCCAGTCTTTTTTAATTGGAATGTGACCTTCTTTGTATTTGATTTGACTCTCTTTGAATTTCTTGTGAGGGTGAAATATTTAACATTGACCAACAGAAAGCTGCTTGGACTAAAAGTGGCTTCTGTGTGAGTGGTGCTTCACAAGTTGCTACACTATTGTCAATGGACATTGGACTTTTTTGCCTGATAATCTGATGTAATTTCACTATTGTGGCCACACCTTTAGTCTCAGCTCCAGTTTTTCAACTTTGTGTTCATAGGTGCTGTAAAATTGACACCAGCTCATGATCACACTGACTTCCTACTCTCTCAGAGACTTTCACTCCCACGCCTCACTGTGATTGGAGGAGATGGGACCATGACCTCAGTCTGTGGCCAATGGCTAGAGGTACAGAGATCATTTTACAATTTACCGATTTGTACTTTTAGTACTTGTAGTATTTGACTTATAATAATAATTTGTTTCTTATTTCATATTTGGTGATTTAAAGAAATTATTGGTAACACTTTACAAAATGCATTTATTAATGCATTAACTGACAATAACTAACAATCAGCAATACATTTGTTACAGTATTTATTCATTTTGTTAACATTAGTTAATAAAAACAAAACCATTCATTATTAGTTCATGCCAGCTCAGGTCCATTATGTAATATTAACAGAGAGAACTTTTGATTTTAATAATGTATTAGTAAATGTTGATATTAACATTAATTAAAAAAATAAATTCTTTAGAAGTATTTTTCATCGTTAGTTCATGTTACTAATGTTACCTTATTGTAAAGTGTTACCAAATTATTATATCCCCTAAAACGCCAACTTGAGAGACAGTTTTTCTAATTGTTGGGGAAAAAACAGTACTTCATGCATAACTTCATGTGAAATGGATTACTAAATAACTATGCTAACTATAAATGTAACAGTAACAGTAACTATAACTATATTAGCATGCACACCAACAGGAAGTGCACACTTAAAGGGTTAGTTCAGCCAAAAATGAAAATAATGTCATTTATTTCTTACCCTCATGGCATTCCACACCCGTAAGACCTTCATTAATCTTCGGAACACAAATTAAGATAATTTAGTTGAAATCCGATGGCTCCGTGAGGCCTACACAGGGAGCAATGACATTTCATCTCTCAAGATCCATAAATGTATTAAAAACATATTTAAATCGGTTCATGTGAGTACAGTGGTTCAATGTCAATATTATAAAGCAACGAGAATATTTTTGGTGTGCCAAAAAACAAAATAAAATAACGACTTATTTAGTGATGGCCGATTTCAAAACAATGCTTCAGGAAGCATCGGAGCATAATGAATCAGTGTGTCGAATCTGCTGTTCGGAGCACCAAAGTCATGTGATTTCAGCCGTTGGCAGTTGGACACACGATCTGAATCATGATTCGACACACTGATTCATTTATGCTCTGATGCATCATGAAGCAGTGTTTCATGATTAACGAAGGTTTTACGGGTGTGAAACGGCATGAGGGTAAGTAATAAATGACAGAATTTTCATTTTTGGGTGAACTAACCCTTTAAGTTTTGTCGTCTGCTTGTGCGCTTTAAATTTGAATGGATTCTGATTGGATGTCAATGTTTTCATCATTCATCAACTGTTAAAAAAAATAAAGAAAAAATAAAGAAAAACACGTTCTGAAAGTGATTCCAAAGATATTGTTCCTCTGTGTCGCTATTGTTATAGTTGTGGTGTGCACTTCTATATTCTCATAGAACAAAAACGATTATTAAAACTTTATTAATGGTTATAGTTATCGCTGTAGTTCACACAATGAAACTCCAGATTTGAGAGTCTGAGGGCTCTGAGATCAACATATCCACAGTTTAGCCTTCTAGCCTGGTGGGAAGTCTGGACTAGAAAGCATATTTAATGGTCTAATTGTGCAAACCTGAAATCCCAACGTGTTACAAAATTCAACCCAAAAGCCTAAATTTGCTTAAAAATCATTATATGATAACTGCAGCTTCCTGAAAACAGTTTCAAATTGAGAAAAAGAAAATGTAACCCTGGACCACAAAACCAGTCATAAATCGATTAGATTTACAGTATACAACATCTGAAATGTGAATAAATAAGATTTCCATTGATGTGCGGTTTGTTAGGATAGGACAATATTTGGCCGAGATAAAACTATTTGAAAATCTGGAATCTGAGGGTGCAAAAAAAATCTAAATATTGAGAAAATCACTTTTAAAGTTGTCCAAATGAAGTCCTTAGCAATGCATATCCACTCACAAAAATATTTTTTTTATATATTTACGGTAGGAAATTTACAAAATATCTTCATGGAACATGATCTTTACTTAATATCCTAATGATTTTTGGCATAAAAGAAAAATCGATTATTTTGACCCATACAATGTATTGTTGGTTATTGCTACAAATATACCCGTGCGACTTATGACTGATTTTGTGGTCCAGGGTCACAAATATATGCTTAGGCAATTAGTCAATGCTTAGGCCTCTATGGGTTAAAATACTGCAAGAAGTGAAGAAATTAGCACAAAGATGTATTGTATTATATTGTATTATATTATATTATATTATATTATATTATATTATATTATATTATATTATATTATATTATATTATATTATATTATATTATATTATATTATATTATATTATATTATATTATATTATTTCCCATGACCCAAGATATAACATAACATAACATAACATAACATAACATAACATAACATAACATAACATAACATAACATAACATAACATAACATAACATAACATAACATAACATAACATAACATAACATAACATAACATAACATATTTTTTGCAGTGCTTAAGCTATCTCTATATTTAAAGGAATAGATATTCAGCATGAAAGTATTTTTCTGTCTCTCAGGGTGTTAAACGCTTTGATGCCAGGGAACAAGTAATCACTGCGCTGATGGAGAGGAAGCTGTTCAGAGGAAAGAAGGATCATCCCATGTCATTACCAATCTGCAGGTAACCCACTATAAACTATACCCCCAAACCAATAAACCCTTCCCAATCCTCTCATTTCTGAAAGAATTACAGGCTGCTGAATTATCATCTGGCTATATGTCGCCACAATTTTTGTGTACTTAGGCAGATCATTCCTTTAAAATATTTTTGGCAGTTTTTTTGTTTGTTTTTTTGACTAAAAATACCAGTAGTGCTTGAACGTGTGTCCTATCTTGATTTTTATTCCTCCCACATAGCCGTTCTGGAGATGTCATTGAACCGTTGCTGAAGAAACAGTGGTTTGTACGCTGTCAGGAAATGGGCAAAAAAGCAATTCAAGTGAGTGAGTGTGTTTAAATGTGTGGTTGCATCAGATATAAGTTATGATTTGCTAAACCACACAGTATGTGGGACGGATACAGTTTTTCAGCTTGCACATAATTATTTGTAAATTACATTTATAGTTAAAATTTCATAATCCTAGTTTTATTTACATGGCCTTGTTGAACTGACATGCTTGTGGTTTAATTACTGTCCCTGTCAATATTCCCTCGAGCAACAGCAAATATGTAGCTCATCAAGAGCTTTACTGGAAAACACATTCCTGTTACTGATCAATGATTTTTTTTAATTTGCCATTAAAATTCGATTTTTCTTTTTGATGATTTTGTTAACTAACACATTGACATCCCATGTAAATACTCTTTTTAGGCAGTGGAAGAAGGGGATCTACAGATAATTCCTCACTTTTATTCAAAAATGTGGAAGAGCTGGTTGTCCAACATCAGGTTAGCCTTATTATTTACACTACATTGATCTTTCTTACATATGCAAAGCTTTATTTTCAAAATTGACTATTTTGTGGGTTGTCTGAATGTCTGTTTGACTAGTCAGTGAGTCTTAAGGAGGCTCTGTATAATTAGGCTGGTTTAGGGTCATGTCCATGTCCATCTGTTTGTCTGACCAGTTACACTCTTCTGTTAATATGCTTAAATAAGATTTTGTGTCATGTATATCTCCACTTTGCAGTGATTGGTGTATTTCCAGACAGCTTTGGTGGGGTCATCAGATTCCAGCCTATCGAGTGACACTGCAAAATTCAAAGGACACAGAAGAGGTGGGGGGCTATCATAAAATCTATAGCCCAAAGATGACATTTAACATACTTGCTACACCATAATGTGTCTATAAACTGAGGCCTGATTGTATTGCGTGAGGTTTTGACGAAAGCTTTTACGGTTTTTGACTGTGTCTTTGACAGGAGCAGTGGGTCTGGGGCAGGAGTGCTGCAGAGGCTCGACAACGTGCGGCTGTGAAGTTTGGAGTGAATCCTGATGCGGTCATACTCACGCAGGGTGACTATCATAGTGTTGACATCAATCACACTTCTGTTTTAATGATTACTACTCATAATATACAATACTGTTAAAAAGTTTAGGGTCTTTTAAGATGTATTTGATCAAAAATACTTTGAAAACAGTAATATTTTGAAATATTATTATAATTTAAAAGAACTGTTTTCTATTTTAATATATTTTAAAATGTTATTTATTCCTGTGATGGAAAAGCTGAATTTATCATAATTTCTCCAGTCTTCAGTGTCACATGATCCTTCAGAAATCATTCTAGTATGCTGATTTGCTGCTCATTTCTTATTATTATCAATGTTTTGATATATTTTTGTGGAAACCGCAATACAGGATTCTTTGATGAATAGAATGTTCAAAAGCATTTATTTGAGATGGAAATCTTTTGTAACATAATAAATGTCTTGATGAATAAAAGCATTAATTTCTTTAAAAAAAAAAAAAAATGGTACTGACCCAAACTTTTGAATGGTAGTGTATATTTCAATGATGAAAGAAATATTGTAGAACCGATATCTGTGATTAATTCTGTGCGATGCATAATATAGGAATCATAAAGCGTTAGTTAAAATGATAGCCTATGAATGAGTTGTTGTTATTCCAAACATGTATGATTTTTGTTCTTCTGTAGAGCTCAAAAAAAGAGATTTAGGAGAATGTCAAAGCTGCTCTTTTCCATAAAATGAAGGTGAATGGTGACCAAGGGCTGTCAAGCTCCAAAAGTGACAAGAAAAAAATGTAGTTCAAAAACTCATGCTTTAGTCCTCTGACAGCATTGTGTGGGAGTAAATTATGTAAATTATTTACTGAGAGTTAAATAATTCACTTTTTTTTTTATATTCAGCCATATCCTTTCCAATCTCATTCACATTCACATGTATTAAAATATGGTACGCCATAACGTGTCACACTAGGTTTGTCCTCAGTAATGTGGTTTTATTATACAGCTGATCTTGAGCTCTTAATTTGAACATATGCTAATTCAAATCACATGAATAAAATTTGAGAGTTTCCAGTAAATTAAACATTGGTCATCAGAAGCCTTGAAATATATTAATTTGGGCTACTCTTATAATGCTTTTATGGTGCTGTTTTGTCATTTTGGCTTGACAGCCCCTGTTAACCATTTATTATTAATAATAATCATACAATAAATTGTGTGATGTTCACGTTTACCAAAGAACTCAGCAGCTTGCTGCATTATTATAGTACTGATGTGTGGCCACAGGCATGAATATATCAGTTATTTAACAATGACTTTTCACGTCAGAATTATCAGTTTTGTTAGACTGGTCATAAAACCGATCGCCTGCTTACAAAGCAACCATGTGTCTGTTTGTTTCAGACCCAGATGTGCTGGATACTTGGTTTTCCTCTGGTCTCTTTCCATTCGCAATGCTCGGCTGGCCTCAGCAGGTTTATTTTATAGTCCATCTGTCTTTCACCAACATCAAAAAACAAAGAATCTCTGTATATTGATATGTGGATATGAATGTGCTTTGATCTGACTCTCTATCCTCAGACAGAGGACCTGAAACAATTCTACCCCAATTCCATTCTGGAAACAGGAAGTGACCTCATCTTTTTCTGGGTGGCCAGGATGGTGATGCTAGGCAGAGAGTTGACTGGCCAGCTGCCCTTTAAACAGGTTTTGTTGATGGCTTTTTGCTGAGCTCATAACTCTAAATGCCATATCGTAAGGTTGGCAGAAATTGAAAATTTTATTTTGTGATGTGCGTCATATACCAAAAGTATCCAAAATGTCACTGAGAAATGTTACCGTCTACTTTGCCATCAAAATGTCTCCGTTTTGTGCGGCTCTGACTCTTTTATTGCTCTTTCTCCATCACTGTTTCAAACAGGTGCTCTTTCACTCTCTGGTGAGAGATAAATATGGGCGGAAGATGAGTAAATCTTTAGGAAATGTCATTGACCCCCTTGATGTCATCTCAGGGATTTCTTTGGAGGTATACACACATACTCACGCTCAGTCTTAAGGCCTATTCCAACCATGTGCAAAACATAAATTATGTTGTGTTGACGTATTTACTTTTGAAACTGGAAATTAGGGGTGTTGCAAATCAAACAGTTTTAAAGCAAACCTATTATGCCCTTTTTCATTGTCTTTTTTTTGGGGGGTCTAGTAGAACAGGTTTTCAATGTTCAAAAACACATTATTTTTCACATATTTATATTTTCTGATTGGTCGGCTAGACCAATTTTTTTTTTTTTTTTTTTAAATTAGGTATGACTCATAAAATTGTTAATAATGTAGTTCCAAGTTATTTAGAAAATTATTTTTACATGGTGAGACAACAGCATTCCTATGGTACTAGGGGTAGAAATTTTAATATTTGCCCATGCAAATTTAAAAGTTTGGTAGAGAAGAATACTTTTCTATATACTAGTGCTATTGAATGGAATAAATTATCAGCGTCATTAAAGGGAGTAAAAGATTTTGGGAGATTTAAAAGTTTGGTAAAAAGATGGTTGTTCGGTGATATAAGCTAGCTTGCTTTGTGGCGTATCTATTGTCATAAGTGAATGTATTTTTATTTTATATGTTTTTTTTAAGTTGATTGGGAGATACTGTTGCTCTGTTACTTCTGTATGTAGCCTCTATTCTTTATATTAACATCGAGGGCCGCAATGGAAATAAGCCAGTGGCTTTATTGATTTTTATCCTCGACAGTTTTTTTATGAAGTGTATGGGATACTTGTTATTTTGTACAATTTTTATAAAGGCTTGTCAAATAAAAACTAACTAACTAACCAGTGTGCTCAATTAAAATGAAAATGGAAAATATAAAAATAACTGATTCAAAATATTAATAAAAACTATAAAAGTATCTCATTAATACATACATCATTTGCTACTTGTTATGGGTAGTCAATTACAGGTGGTTGTAGTGGGAGGGGCTTTCTTATACTGGAGAGCATTTGATTGGACAAAAATGTCTGTGTGCGATAAGTCATAAATATTTTTGGTCCATGTCTCTGGAAGGCAAATGTTAAATGATTATATCTGCAAAAATGTAGTCAGCTTTTACAGTAGGAGTACGCTACCACATGGATGGCCTCGAAACTAATAGTAGGGATGCACAATACAGATGTACCGATATTAAAAATTAATGTTTTAGTTTATAAATATTGGATATTTAATTGTGCATTCTCATTTTTTCATTTTCATTTTTACATTGAATTTACCTTTACCATCATTTAATACATTTAAAGTTAATCTTTAGAAACACAAATAATTTATCAGCACTGTTAAATCTTTGCATTTTCATACTGTATATGATAAAGTTATGAATCCTCCTAAATTCACTTCTAGTACTTAAATTATTGATTTTAGTCTTTTTTTTTCTTTAAAAAAAAATATATATATATAATATTTAATATATTAATATATATAATTTTTAAAAAATATTTTGAAAAAGTAATATTGAATTTAGCCATAATATTAGCCATTTATTGGTTATCGGCCATAGGATGAAAATAACTATTGGCTTATAATATCGGCTTAGCCAGAATTTTAATATTCCAAACTAATACACATGGATTAAAAGCCTCAAAACTCCCATTTTAACAAAGAAATCTCTTTTTACAGAGAATTTTATAAATAATTGTCTTTATATTCTGTGTGAACAGACCAGGGTTGTAAATGTTAACTAAAACTTAACCTATTTAAAATTATTTTCATTAATCAAAAAAAAATTCTTAAATGAAAAGCATAAACTTAAAAACAAATGAAAATATGAAATGTTGCCTTGGCTACTAACTAAAATGTAATAAGTTTAAGTTGCAATACTAAAATTATTTAAACTAAATATTTCTCTTTGACTTTAAATTTATTTTTAAAAGGTACCATTTTTTTACAAGATGTAATATAAGTCCCCAGGTGTCCCCTGAATGTGTCTGTGAAGTATTTTTGAATTATTTTTTTTTAACTGCCTATTTTGGGGCATCATTAAATATGAGCCGATTTATGCTGTGCGGCCCCTTTAAATGCTGACGCTCCCCACCCACGGAGCTCGCGCTTGCCTTAAACAGTGCATAAACAAAGTTTACACAGCTAATATAACCCTCAAATGGATCTTTACAAAGTGTTCGCCATGCATGCGTGAGTGCATGTGAGCAATATGTGAGTACTGTATACTGTTATATTGTTTACATTGATTCTGAATGAGTTTGATGCTATGCTCCGTGGCTAACGGCTAATGCTACACTGTTGGAGAGATTTATAAAGAAAGAAGTTGTGTTTATGCATTATACAGACTGCAAGTGTTTAAAAATGAAAATAGCGACGGCTCTTGTCTCCGTGAATACAGTAAGAAACGATGGTAACTTTAACCACATTTAACAGTACATTAGCAACTTGCTAATGTAACATTTAGAAAGACAATTTACTAATATCACTAAAAATATCATGATATCATGGATCATGTCAGTTATTATTGCTCCATCTGCCATTTTTCACTATTGTTCTTGCTTACCTAGTCTGATGATTCAGCTGTGCAGATCCAGACTTTAATACTAACTGCCCTTGTGTAATGCATTGATCATGGGCTGGCATATGCAAATATTGGGGGCGTACACCCCGACTGTTACGTAACAGTCGGTGTTATGTTGAGATTCGCCTGTTCTTCGGTCTTTTAAACAAATGAGATTTATATAAGAAGGAGGAAACAATGGAGTTTGAGACTCACTGTATGTCATTTCCATGTACTGAACTCTTGTTATTTAACTATGCCAAGATAAATTCAATTTTTCATTCGAGGGCACCTTTAAAAATACATAAACATAATATAATTACTTAGTTGAAAGTTGAAAGTGAAAGCTTTTATTTTTATATTTTCAGTTAATTCAAAACAAGCTTTTAGTAAATAAATAATACTAAAATAACACTGGAATATATTTAAGAAAAACGTCTTGGCAGATTTTCTTATACATTAGTGTACTTTCATAGCATTACACTGAGTTTAAAAACTTTTTTACACCTGTATTTTTTCTCCTTTCCCTTTTTAGTCCCTAACAACACTAAATATATATTAATAAAAGTAATAATTCAAACTTATTAATGAATATAACAAGACTTTGTACAGCTGGCAGTGAACAGCTATCAGTCAGATATCTTTAACCAAGCCTCTGGGCAGAACTGACCCCACTCATTTTGAAAGCTCAGCTGAAATCTTAATATTTGAAACACCTAATGTTCTAATCACCACTTTGTAATGACAACTTAATTTTTTTCTTGTCAGTCACATTCTGATTTGATCTTTGTAGGGACTTCAAGAGAAAGTCAGAGAAGGAAATTTGGATCCAAGAGAAAGCATTGTTGCCATGGAAGCACAGGTCAGTACAAGACTCTCTCTCTCTATTCCAGTGATCCAGTCGTTCCCAACTGAACAGGTTCACCTCGTTTCCTGTGTCCTTTCTACAGAAAAAAGATTTCCCTAAAGGGATTCCAGAGTGCGGGACAGACGCTTTGAGGTTTGCCCTATGCTCTTATAAAGCCCAGGGTAAGTTGCCCTCATTACAGAGTCTTGTAATCAAACCGTACAATCACACATGCCCAGAGTTCTTCACTCCCTCCGCTTTGTTCAAATCCTGTCTCAGGAGAGGACATCAGCCTGTCTGTGTCTCATGTGCTGAGCTGTAGACATTTCTGTAATAAGATGTGGCAGGCGGTGCGCTTCACCCTCACCACGTTGCATGATGCAAGTTTACCAACATCGTTAGCAGAGGTACGACAGCAAATATCTCTTCATTAAATCAATAAAACAACCTGTCAAATCTCAGACGGATCCAGCTCACTGGGTGGTTGAGAGCGTATCTGCATGATGCCAGCGTGATTTAATGATCTTCCTTCCGTTGTGCATCTAGGTTCTAATGAAAAAGATGCTTTATCTTGTGCTGTATTTGTACTGAACCTCCACTATGCTGTCTCATGGTTTAATGAGACTAAATCATAAAGGAAGAAGAACAGTGCCAGTGCAAAATGACTTGTAGAAGCAAATGGCAGAAAATCAATTTGAAGGATGAAGTCACAGTTCTTCACTGAGATTATCATTTGATAACTGTGTTTCATCCACAGTGTGCTTGTGGCAGTTAAAAAAATCTGGTAACACTTTATTTTAGGGTTTTTTAACTAGTTGTTTATTAGCATGGATATTACTAGAATATTGGCTATTTATTAATACTTATTAAGCACGACCTTATTCTACATTCTTAATCATATCCAATACCTAAATTTAACAGCTACCTTACTATCTATTAATAAGCACTAAATTAGGAGTTTATTGAGGGAAAAGTTGTAGTTAATAGTTTTGTGTTCCCTATACTGAAGTGTTACCAAAAACCTACTGGCAGCCTGTAATAGTGCTCATTTTGCTTTCAGATATTTTTGAGGAAATTTTGAGAAAATATTAAGTGAAATAATTAATTCATTTTGTGAATGCCTTATTTGCTGTTCAAACGTTTGGGGTCAGTAAGATTTTATTTTCTAAGAAATTAATACAGCTAGGATGCATTAAATTAATCAAAAGTGACACTAAAGATATGTATAATTTCTATTTCAATTAAATGCTGTTCTTTTGAACTATTTATTCATCAAAAAATCCAGAAAAATATTAAGCAGCAAGACTGAAAATAATAAAAATGTTTCTTGATCACCAAATCTGCATATTAGAATGATTTCTGAAGGATAGTATTAATACTGTGGAATTGCTTTACAGCATATTACTGTAAAATTGAAATACAGTATTTTATTTTACAGTAAAATACTGGCAGCAGAGACGCCATCATTATACTGTAATTCTATGGTAATGAGGTGAAATTAATTTACTGTCATTTACTGTAAAAAAAATACATGTAGTTTATTTCTGTAATTTTCAATTTACAATACACTCTAAAAAATGGTGGGTTAAAAACAACCCAATTTGGGTCATTTTGGCTACACAGCTCTGGGTTAAAAAGGGAACCACAAAAGGTTGGAAAATTAAAGGGGTCCTTTCACTTTTTTAACTTTAGTTAATGTGTAATGTTGCTGTTAGAGCATAAACAACATCTGCAAAGTTACGATGCTCAAAGTTCAATGCAAAGAGAGATATTTTCTTTTACAGAAATCGCTTTTTAAGGACTACAACAAACAGCTGGTAGAGACTACAACAAGCTTTTTCCCGGGTTGGTGACATCACAAACCCTAAAATTTACATAAACCCTACCCCCGGGAACACAACAAAGGGGGTGAGGCCATGTTGGGCTGCTTTAGAGAAGAGGAAGAGCTGTTGTAGTAGAGTTTTGTTGCCATGCCGTCATTTTACACCGGTCTGCTTCACAAACGAGGGTCAATTCAACGCTGGATTTGCACAAAAGATTAACATGACAGCACATGCTAGTCGATGAGTTGAATCAACTCCACAGCAACTACATAAATTTATCCACTAACCATTCAGAAATGTCCAGATGCATTCTAAAAGTTGTAGCTTCTTCCTGAGTCTCTCCATCAGTGTCCGACTCCAGTTTGAACAATGTAAGGCTGAACACCGTTACTGACAATCGTCATTTTGACTGTGTGAGATTCTCCAGCTTAGTTGCTGTTGAGCAACCGAAGCATGAGCTGTTAAAGCTCCGCCCTCTTTTGTATAGGGGGCCGGGAGCAGCAGCTCATTTGCATTTAAAGGGACACACACACAAACAGCGTGTTTTTGCTCACACCCAAATAGGGACAAATTTAACACGCTATAATAAATGATCTGTGGGGTATTTTGAGCTGAAACTTCACAGACACATTCTGGGGACACCAGAGACTTATATTACATCTTGTAAAAGGGGAATTATAGGTCCCATTTAAAATCACACAGGAAAAAAAATGTTACAAACCCCAAAATTTTAAACAGTACTGTAAATTCAGCCAATGTCAAATGTTTGACTGAATCTGTATTAACCCCTTTCTTAAATATCTGCATTGAAAAACTCATAACATGCAGACTAATATTGATTTTCTCAATTTGTCTCTCAGACCTATCCTTTATCCAGCATGGACAGGTGGATATGTTCACGTCTGTACAGCACTGTTCAGCAGTGTGAGCGGGGTTTCGAGAGCTTCGAGCTCCACACGGTCACATCTGCACTGCACTCTTTCTGGCTCCACAGTCTGTGTGATGTCTACCTGGTGAGTATGATCTGCACTGCAGTGCTGTCATGATTTGATGGATCTTCCAGTCATTGATTGATGAGTTTCCTCCCTAAATTGGCTTTTTCTGTTCCTCTCTAACTCCTTCAGGAAAGTATCAAGCCGATGTTGAAATGTGAAGGCTCTGATAGCGAGGAACAGAGAGTTAGAGGAAGGCAGGTGGCCACGTCTGTGTTGTATCACAGCGTGTCCATCTCTCTCGCTCTCCTCTCGCCCTTTATGCCGTTCCTCACAGAGGAGATGTGGCAGAGACTCCTGCCTTACGGTGACTCTAACAGGACCTCTACCAGCCTGTGTGTGCAGCCCTACCCAAAGACCTCACAGCTGGTGAGCCAGTCAGAAACACACAAACACTACAGCTGCTCCATGCATGATAACATTATGCAGTTCTCCTTTTGTCACAAACAAACTCTTTTCAATCTCCTCTTTCACAGGAGCACTGGTATTTTCCTAAGGAGGAAGCAGACTTCTCTTTGGTACAGGAAGTTGTCAGAGTGGCGAGGTTACTGAGGGCTCAGTGCCAGATGACAAAGGAAAGACCTGACTGTGAGAAAATCTCAAAAGTTTTTCTGACTTAACACTAATATTTTGGTTTTGCGTTGCTGTGTTTGCTAAGGCTGGTATTCATGTGATCTGGTGACTGTTGAGGTCACTTGAGTATAGTGATCTCATTGTCATGTTCAAGAAACCACTTTAAGATGATTTGAGCTTTGTGACATTGTGTAATATTCTGCTGGAAGTAGCCATGGGCACACTGTGTGACAATACTCAGGTAGGCTGTGACGTTTAAGCAATGCTCAGTTGGTACTAAGGGGCGAAAGTGTGCCAAGAAAATGGGGGATCCACACCATTACACCACCAGCAGCCTGAACCGTTCATACAAGGCAGGATGGATCCATGCTTTCATGCTGTTTATGCCAAATTCTGACCCTACTATCTGAATGTCGCAGCAGAAATTGAGACTCGTCAGACCAGGCAATGTTTTTTCAGTCTTCTATTGTCCAATTGTGTTGAGCTTGTGTGAATTGTAGCCTCAGTTTCCTGTTCTTAGCTGACAGGAGTGGCACCTGGTGTGGTTTTCTGCTGCTGTAGCCAATCTTCTTCAAGGTTTGACATGTTGTGCGTTCAGAGATTTTCTTCTGCCGACCTCGGTTGTAACGAGTGATTATTTGAGCTACTGTTGCCTTTCTATTAGCTTGAACCAGTCTGGCCATTCTCCTCTGACCCCTGGCATCAACAAGGCATTTTTACCCATAGAACTGCTGCTCACTGGATATTTTCTCTTTTCCATTCTCTGTAAACCATAGAGGTGGTTTTGCTTGAAAATCCTAGTAGTTTCTGAAATTCTCAGACCAGCCCGTCTGGCACCAACAACCATGCCACGTTCACCTAAATCACTTAAATCACCTTTTTTCCACATTCTGATGCTCAGTTTGAACTTCAGAAGATTGTCTTGACCATATCTACATACCTAAATGCATTAAAGGGTTAGTTTAATTTTTTTCATTCAAAAATGAAAATAATGTCATTAATTACTCACCCTCATGCTGTTCCACACCCGTAAGTCCTTTGTTAATCTTCGGAATGCAAATTAAGATATTTTAGTTGAAATCCGATGGCTCAGTGAGGCCTCCATAGCCAGCCCAGCAATGACATTTCCTCTCTCAAGATCCATTAATGTACTAAAAACATATTTAAATCAGTTCATGTGAGTACAGTGGTTCAATATTAATATTATAAAGTGACGAGAATATTTTTGGTGCGCCAAAAAAACAAAATAACGACTTATTTAATGATGGCCGATTTCAAATCACTGCTTCAGGAAGATTCGGAGCGTTATGATTCTTCTGTGTCGAATCATGTGTAGCAACTGTGGACGAACCAGACAAATGAATGATGATTCTTTCAAAACATAATTCTAATTCAGAATTGAGGTTCCGGCTCCGGACCGTCTGCAGATAAAGCCAGGCTGATTACTTTTACGACACATGCTTCCTGATAGCAGAAGCGACATACCAAAGGGTCACCCAAGAAGACAGAGAGACGATCCAGACCCTTTTGTTTCCTTACTTCACAGGAGAGCCAAAGAGACTGTTGAACAAATAAATCTGCTTCAAAATTGTTCCAACAATTTTAACGGACTTATCAAACATCTTTTAACTACATACATTTTGCATTATGTGTCCACAAGTACTACCTGTAAACAGTTAGGCTTTAGAAACACTCACAATTCATGTAAATGTGTTAACTCTTGACTGAATGACTGAAAGTATGCCTTATTTGGACTTAATTTGATTCATTCCCTTTCCTATATCCTGACTTGAATGAAATCTGTTTAAAATGTATTGTATCCCATTTAACAGCAATTATGTTAAAATGGCAATCTGCTAAAGCAGAGACAGACCGGGATGTGACACTTATGTTTTATTGGGGGCAGAGGAAGGCCCTCTTGAAACAGGACAATGTCTGATTGGCCAAGACTCCTCAGAGGTGTGACAAACAACTAAGTTTAAATGATCATATTGCAAGATAGTGAATGGAGAGAAGTTGGTTAGTAAACGAACTGGAGTTGGTTAGTTCTGGTAAGAGAAACCATGACCAGAGTACCAAAAACAATGGAGTAACAAGAAGAACAGACCAGCCGCCCATTCAAGCCATCCAACCTTCACTCACTTTTCTTTTCTTTACTTAATTTTCCTTTACCGCTGAAAGTCTCGTGTCCTACGTTTCGCCGCAAAGTTCAACCAACGACTTTTGCCGCTTCAACTCCAGCGACAAAGAGACTTCCTTCATTGTTCCACACGGACCTGATCTGGACCAATCATCGACTTGGGAAACCCCTCTCTGCACGACGAGGGAAATTCACCTTTAAGTCAACGCAAGCAAGTACCTCCAGACCAAAACTGAACTGGTGCATAAATGAATGATTCATGGTTCGTTCTGGTCCTTGAAATGCATTGATAGGAATTCGGTTAATCAGATCACTCTCTCTCTCTCTCTCTTTCAAAACTCTTTCTCTCTCATTTCCTTCTTACTGCAACGCGTATGAATGTGTGTGTGTGTGTGTGTATGTGCGTGCCTTTGTGTTAGATTAGTTTGTGTTAGAATAAATAAAATCTCTTGTAGATTTTAAAAGGAAAGTGTCTTGTATTATGTGCTTTATGATTTAATGTCTTAAACTGTGATCAAGTTACCGTGCTCTAATCAGTGTTTTCACGATTGTTGGATATTTATATCCGTTACAAGAGCTTATTACGGCTCGAGCAAATGAACGCTGTACGAATCAGTTGCTCGGTCGTAATCTAAAAAAAACTCTTTATAATTCCCTAAATATTTCATTTGAGCTAATTTTACTTCCTAGGGTGTTTTCCCTACAGTAATGGTGGAGAATAATTCGGGCAGTTTAATCTAAATTTGGAGCACATATCAAGTCATTTTTCTTTTTATCAACGCAAATTATTAAACCCCTCAGTGTTTGTGTGACGTATGCAGCGCGCACGGCGCGGTCCGTTTGAACGAGTGCCTGAATGAGTGAGAGCTGTAACCCCAGTCTGCTGTCTTGTCTCTAAACTCCAGTCTGCAGTAAATTTCAGATCTGTATCACACATACTATAAGGTAAGAATTAAGCGTGTTCCTTAAATTCTAGAATGCCTTGTTTATAGCTATCCTGATGTCTGCGTGTTCCAGCGTCATTCAAATAGCTATAATAACGTTATTGTGTATCAGAGAGCTGAATTGAAACTAAACTGCATTTAGTTAAAATAGTCTGTGCAGGACGAATACTCTCCTCACAGAACGGCAAGATCGAGCGTGTTCCTCGATCTGTTTCTAAAACTATATATTTATAGCTAAAGTGTCAGTGCGTGTTCCACTGTACTAAATCTGCTATATTTTCCCCTTTGTAAAACAGTAACGCTATACGCTTGCTTGTTTTATATTTATAGCTAAACTGGTTATAGTGCGTGTTCCACTGTACTCAATCTGCTATATTCTCCCTTTTGCTAAACGCTACATGCTTGCTTGTTTGAGCTCCCGAGCGCAATTTAAGTGATTTGAAACTGATCAAGTGAATCTTTTGAACCTGTTATATTTTGCACGCAAAGAGACCCGCCGAGGTCGCGATTTTTCCATCTATTACAGCAGAAAGCTATCACTTAAAGTTTAAGCCCCACGTCGTAAAACAGCTACGAGTGGTGTCTCTTATTTATAGAGTTGAAATGCGCCGACATTTCACGTAACGCTTGATTGTACGTGCATGCGTCTTTCATTTGTACAGTTACATGTATTTGATGTAATTCACATGTTCGCCACTATCATTTTGTTTGGTCGCCATAGTTACAGTCGTGGCACGGAAGTCTTAACCAACGCTTCCGGAAGAACGTCATTGTAAACAAACCGCACGGTGTTGCTAAGCTAACCTCTGCAGTTGTTTACATTGAAATTCATGCTAAAGCCTTTAGCCTCGAAGCTAAGCTAGTTAACATCATTGTGTGAAAGCAGTGTCTCTGTGAGCAACTATAAAGTGATTTAACCACCTAAAACACTTAAATTTTATGTACACTTGTTGGTCTTTCCTTCTTATTTTCCCCTTTACTTTCTCACTTATTACTTTACCTATATTTTACTTGAAAAGAAAAATATTGGTTTACAATTATTAATCGTTTTACCTGCATTTGACTTGAAAAAGAAATACTGGCTTACAATTTTAATTGTCAAATTTGAATTTAATAAAACTAATTAAATTTAAATTGAAACCCTATTTTTCTAGAAAGTAATTTTAAATGATTTCTACATTTCCAAATTTCCATTATTTCTAATTTCATAACTAAAATTATATTTTAGATCTATACTTCAGGTATGAATAAGCCTTGAACTTTAAAAGTTTAAGCAAACTTATTCCACCAAAGTTTTCCTAATTTTGACTCACATTTGTTCATTATTTTATTGCGTTACATCTTTATTTTCCTTTTCTTGGTTATACACTTAGCCACTCTATTTTATTTATTCATTTACCTCTTTGTTTAATTCCCTTTTTTCTTATCTCATCCTATTATTTTCATTTTTTTTCTCTTTCTTACCGTTTTCCCTTCCTCTTCGTATTCTAGCTTAGGAACGACACACCTGAGCCTTTTTAGGAGACATTGATAACTTATTACGAGTTTCAAATCAATCAGAGACAACCCTCTCTTACTAACATTTTTATTCTCATGGGTTAGTTGTCCATCAACTACCAATTATATCCTCGTAATTAGACAAAGGCTTCAGAGCCATTTGTGGATCTGGTCTCCTTTCTTCTCCTTTCCTTTTCCTCACGTCTTTCCTGTGCTCTCCTGCTTTCTTCCATCCTATTCTTCACTTTTGTAGGGATCAAGCTTGGACGAACCATCAATCAATTCTAAAGAAAGAGAAACACAATCTTTCCAAAGAAACAATTCATTAGGTTTTTGATTTTAATCAAACCCTTTTGTGTTCTCCATACTCCCTGCATTTGTAAACGCAATTTAAATTTTGACATTTCCTCCAAGAACATTTAACAGAGACAAGTGTTGAGCAACCGTTGCCTTCACAGCATCCCTGGTAAGCAGTTCAACTGAAGGTGTGTGGTGTCAATCCTGTCAAACTAAGAAAAGAGGTATCAGCATTATTATTGTCTTATTGTCCTTGCGAACATAAACAATAATATATATATTTTCTTTTCTTTTAGTTTTAGAAACAGTTGTTCATTAATAGAAAATATTTATTTGAAATAAATATTTCTCTAAATAAAAAAAAAAAAAACTTACAATTTGTTTTAACATTTTCTCTCTTTTCCCTTTCTCAGTTGAGTGACAAAGTCCTCACATCACGAGTTGAAAACAGTTTTTCATTAATAGAAAATATTTATAGAAAATATTTCATCTATTGAAATTTGTTTTAACTTTTTCTCTCTCTTACTCAGTTGAGTGACAAAGCCTTCTCATCACTAGCCTACCTGTCTACACTCTGAGACCAACACGTAGCCATCACACTTCACGATTGGTGTACATTCACTGAACGACACTTAGCTGTTCCACCACATATAGGCTTGCACCCCACACAGATCTGTGTCAGTCTCTTCTCCCCAGCGTGCCAACATGTCGCAGACGGAAAACCCCACTGCCCAAGATGTGGACGCCTGGCTCAGCGGCATTACAAACTGCCTCATGCCAAAGACAATTGAACTGTTATTATTTGTAATAATAATCATAATTCTGAGAAGATTCCCGACGCATGATTCAAGCCAGAACCAAGACCACACTGAACTAGGCAAGATAACCAATTCTCTAAGCATTGCCTTCACAGCCCAGCTGAAACTAAGCGACAAGCACATCACCCACCTACAGGAGGAGCTGACACGTGCCCAGAGCCGCATAGACAAGCTGGAAGTGAAAGTCCAAGACGACTTCAAACGTCAGACCACTGAGTTCCTGAGAGAGCTGATGCACATCCAACGCTGCGCAGACCAGCACAAGGTGAAAGCTCAAGACAAACTTGTGGAGCAAGAAACAAAGGAACAAGTTGACAAGCTCCAAGAAGCCCTTGCAGTTGCGGAACGTGACAAGCAAGAATTAAAGACTGTCCAATGTCACCTGGTAAACCAACTAGAAAATGCCAATTCTGACATTAAAGATAAGAACTTTAAAATCAATGCTCTGGAAGACCATTTGAAATGGTACAGCACTGAAATGGACCATCTAAACCAACAATTAGACGATGCCAACGGCAAGCTCTACATGGTTAGAAATGAACTTAAACATGTTCACACCCAGAAACCAGAGTTAAGAAGGGAGGGGCCTCCCTCAGCATCACCACAGCTGAGCACAACAGAGTCCCCTATCCAAGAACTGCCATGCAACGGAAGAAGTGAGTGGCCACAACCCACAACATCACCGGCCTTCACTACAGAATTCTTCCCTGTCAACCAAAGAGAGCTCATCCATGCAGACCCCAAATTTGCACACGAGATGACCCTTAAAGACCTTAACAAGCTGGCTAAGAACATCACACAGTTCAACCCGAACTCCATGGAGAACCACAACATCCAGACTTACCTCCGAGATATTGACTTCTACCTACAGGTGAGACCCAATGTGACTGACAGAGACAGGTTGTATCTCCTCAGGTCCACATCCAGCCCAGAGGTACGAAGCTTCTTAGATCGACAACCTGTTCACGTTAAGCACAACTACCAGCTATTACGTGAGTCACTGATCAAAGAATTTACAGGCCCAGAGTCTGAACATGGACTGTTAGTCTCCTTGGAAACCAAACAAGGTCGACAAGAGACTCCCCAAGCTTACTACAACCGTTTCCGACAAGCCTACTTAGGTGCACATCACGAACCTGAACTTGAAGAGGATGTGAACTTCAAAACCCTCTTCCTGAGAAACCTGCACCCTGGACTAAGTCACCATCTTGGCGTCATGGCCTGCCCAAGCACAATGTCAATCCAACAGCTACGTGACTTGACACACAAGGCCTACATCAAACAGAAGATGAACTCAAAGAAAGGTTTGAAAACAGCCACAATTTCAAACTCCGGCAGCCAAGACTCAAGCCGTGCACTGCAAGACAGCCAGTGGCATGACAAATCCACAGCCTGTCATAAAGGACATGGAGAACGTGACCCCCATGCCACTGACAGCTTCCACACCGACAGCTGGAAAATGCCATGGGACCAGCCACACTTCTCAAGAAACCCACCAGAAAGAAACATCTGGGATCCAAACTGGACAGCCCAAGTCCACCAACCAACACATTCAAATGCATCCACTGTGGGTAAGCGACGGCGGAACCCACCTCTGCATCACTCAGTTAAACACAGCACTGAGAACAAGAACGCCCAAGAACAAGACAGTTCCACCTCAGAAGACATGGAACAACTGATGAGGCAAATTACAGCGTTCTTTGCAAACAACATAAACAGCGACGATCACAAGGATCAGTCACCCTCGTTATGACTAGAGACGGAACGGAAGGTCAGTGATCACCTGATCCACCTTCCAAATGGAGATGACTGCCACCTGTTCTACAACAGCACAGAACGAAGCGGTCTCTTGCAGCCAAACACCGCTGGAAACTCAATAGTACCAGAGAACACAGTTCTGGTTACTCATCACCCACCAATAAACCCAACGAGTTCCCATCTCAAGAACCATGCTTGTGCAACAGTAACAACAGTAAGCACAGAAGGTCAGACAGTCTGTCACAACCAGAAGGCATTACAAAAGGAATGCAACGTAGGAGACAAAGTTTTGCACCACAGCTCAACACAGCCATGTCAAACTTCCTCCTACCTTCTGCCAAAGAACTTTCTGCCTCACTGGACTGACTCCCGTCAAATTAGGGATGATCTCTCATCCCAAGTCCAAGATGCAAAGAGCCAATCTTCATCTAAGCCCTTCAAGAAAAGGGGGGAGCAAGACAGACTGAACCAGATCTGACCATACATACACTGCACTACATTACATTTTACACTACATTACATTTTACACTACACTACATTAACATACTCACCAACATGCTCTTCCTACAGACAGATATTAGTTTCAGAACCTAGCTCAACATCGACTTAGCTACATTCACCATAAGAAACATGCAACCATCTGCCCAACAAGTAGAACACCTTTCATTAAGCTGGTACATGACATCTTAGATGCACGCAGTAGTGTTAGCCATACCAGGAAACACTTAAGTGTTTTATTTTGTTTTTTTTTCCTCTTCCTCTCTTTCCCTTCTTCTTTATAAGGTAAAATACCTGTCTGCCCCATAAGGGTCAAGGTCATGACATTAGGATTGACGCACCACGCCTAAGGTCTGAAAGCCATTTGAAAATTCAAATGTGAGCCCGAGAGAGCTCCATGATGGGTCACATCATTTTTACCACAAATGATGTCACCAGAACAACCTAGAACAATTTAGAAGATAAGGAAACAAACAATTTAAATCACACAATTTGATCCAAGCATTAACATACTGAGACAATGTAAAATAACAATCCCAAAATTGAACTTAATCCATCAGTACTCAGATAATCTAATGCCCTGCACCAGTATAGTGGTCAATCATGGAGGTGTTGTTTTGTTGTTGCTTTGTGTGTGTCTGCTTCTGTCCATTTTTCCACAGTGTCCGCCGATGTCTTCATCTCAACACATCGCCGAACAAAGGGGGGATATGTAGCAACTGTGGACGAACCAGACAAATGAATGATGATTCTTTCAAAACATAATTCTAATTCAGAATTGAGGTTCCGGCTCCGGACCGTCTGCAGATAAAGCCAGGCTGATTACTTTTACGACACATGCTTCCTGATAGCAGAAGCGACATACCAAAGGGTCACCCAAGAAGACAGAGAGACGATCCAGACCCTTTTGTTTCCTTACTTCACAGGAGAGCCAAAGAGACTGTTGAACAAATAAATCTGCTTCAAAATTGTTCCAACAATTTTAACGGACTTATCAAACATCTTTTAACTACATACATTTTGCATTATGTGTCCACAAGTACTACCTGTAAACAGTTAGGCTTTAGAAACACTCACAATTCATGTAAATGTGTTAACTCTTGACTGAATGACTGAAAGTATGCCTTATTTGGACTTAATTTGATTCTTTCCCCCTTTCCTATATCCTGACTTGAATGAAATCTGTTTAAAATGTATTGTATCCCATTTAACAGCAATTATGTTAAAATGGCAATCTGCTAAAGCAGAGACAGACCGGGATGTGACACTTATGTTTTATTGGGGGCAGAGGAAGGCCCTCTTGAAACAGGACAATGTCTGATTGGCCAAGACTCCTCAGAGGTGTGACAAACAACTAAGTTTAAATGATCATATTGCAAGATAGTGAATGGAGAGAAGTTGGTTAGTAAACGAACTGGAGTTGGTTAGTTCTGGTAAGAGAAACCATGACCAGAGTACCAAAAACAATGGAGTAACAAGAAGAACAGACCAGCCGCCCATTCAAGCCATCCAACCTTCACTCACTTTTCTTTTCTTTACTTAATTTTCCTTTACCGCTGAAAGTCTCGTGTCCTACGTTTCGCCGCAAAGTTCAACCAACGACTTTTGCCGCTTCAACTCCAGCGACAAAGAGACTTCCTTCATTGTTCCACACGGACCTGATCTGGACCAATCATCGACTTGGGAAACCCCTCTCTGCACGACGAGGGAAATTCACCTTTAAGTCAACGCAAGCAAGTACCTCCAGACCAAAACTGAACTGGTGCATAAATGAATGATTCATGGTTCGTTCTGGTCCTTGAAATGCATTGATAGGAATTCGGTTAATCAGATCACTCTCTCTCTCTCTCTCTTTCAAAACTCTTTCTCTCTCATTTCCTTCTTACTGCAACGCGTATGAATGTGTGTGTGTGTGTGTGTATGTGCGTGCCTTTGTGTTAGATTAGTTTGTGTTAGAATAAATAAAATCTCTTGTAGATTTTAAAAGGAAAGTGTCTTGTATTATGTGCTTTATGATTTAATGTCTTAAACTGTGATCAAGTTACCGTGCTCTAATCAGTGTTTTCACGATTGTTGGATATTTATATCCGTTACAAGAGCTTATTACGGCTCGAGCAAATGAACGCTGTACGAATCAGTTGCTCGGTCGTAATCTAAAAAAAACTCTTTATAATTCCCTAAATATTTCATTTGAGCTAATTTTACTTCCTAGGGTGTTTTCCCTACAGATGATTCGGATCGCGTGTCAAACCGACAAACTGCTGAAATCACGTGACTTTGGCACTTCAAACCACTTATTCAACACACTGAGTCATTATGCTCCGAAGCTTCCTGAAGCAGTGTTTTGAAATTGGCCATCACTATATATTCGTTTTTTTTTTTTTTTTTTTTTTGGCGCACCAAAAATATTCTCGTCGCTTTATAATATTAATATCGAACCACTGTACTCACATGAACTGATTTAAATATGTTTTTAGTACCTTGAGATCTTGAGAGAGGAAATGAAATTACATTGCTCCCTATGCAGGCCTCACGGAGCCATCGGATTTCAACAAAAATATCTTAATTTGTGTTACGAAGATTAACAATGGTCTTACGGATGTGGAACGGCATGAGGGTGAGTAATAAATGACAGAATTTTCATTTTTGGGTGAACTAACCCTTTAAGTTGCTGCCATGTGATTGGCAGATAAGATATTCCTTTTAACAAGCAATTTAACTAGTATACCTAATAAAGTGGCCAGTGAGTGAATGTATATAATAGATTAAATCTTTCATCATGTGATATATAATTATTGTGTCTTCTAGTGTGGGCAGTGTGTGGACAAGATCAGGCTAAGACTCTTCTGCACTTCAGATCTGCTATCTGCACGCTGGGCCGAATCTCTGCACTTCATCTGCACTGTCCAGAGGGAGGAATCACTGACTCCCCTCCACCTAAAACCAGTGCTGTAGGGGTGGTGGATCATTCCATCCGCTTGCATCTGAGTGTTCAGGTAATGCAGAGTAAGATTTTCCTTTCTAAAGTAAGGATACTTCTATATATATACACTGCTGATGTCTCATTCTCTCTCTGTGTCAACAATTAGAATGGAATTAATGCTGACAAACAGAGAGCTATTCTATCTCAGCGCAAAGAAAAGCTGGCTTCCAAACTTAAGCAAGCCCTCGCTCGGACCTACGTGCCCAACTACACAGAAAAAGTACCTGATAAAGTCAGACAAGAGACTGAGAATAAGGTGAGTACAGAGGATAATGGGAAGCTTTACCTCATAAAATCTGTACAGGTCATATTACACAATGAAGACTATTGCAGGACCTTTTCTTTTTTGCATTGTGACATTATTTTGTCATTATTGTGATGCAAACAATTTAATTGTCTTGACAGAAATCTCACAATGCAAAAATAAATGGAACAAAACCTTCATTTGTAATTCTTTTCAAACTTTTTTCTTTTGATACTGAGGTTAAATATGACATGGACTTCTTTTTGTGAGATTCACCCACCTATACATAAAGAAATTTGAAAAACAAATTTCCATGTTACTTGAAATGCATGAGGCTTATTCGCCAGCCTCATTGCACACCGTTTTCATACACTCTTGCAGTTCCACTGAAAACATTATTCATTTTATGTTACTAAAGTTCCATATGAGATTATGCACGTGTATTTATGTGCTTTGAAATGTTTATGCATGCACTGCATGTGCTTCATTCGGTTTATCCCATGAGAAAGCTACATTCTTGTCAATTGAATAATATATACAGCTGAAGGAGCTTGCATACATTTATTGTGTTCTAAAATAACCAGATCACAGCTATGGAGCAGGAGCTGAAGAACATTGAGGACCAACTTTTCGCTTTGGAAGAAATAAGGAAAGAAGTCTAATGGACACATTGATCCAAATGCTAAAGCCATCCAATAACCAGATGGAAAAAAATACTTTTTTCTTTTAGTAAATCTGATAAAGATGCCTTGAAATAGACAATGAGTCACTGCTTTATTCAACAACAAAAAATATGGTTTGTGCATATTTTTTATGTTGGTTTGGATGTAAAATAAATGTAAAATAAATTATTTACCAAATAACACATTTGATGAATCATTTTGCTTTGGTGTACCTTGTACCTCACCACATTTTGTGAAATGCATAAGAAGACTTTTAATTTTTTTTTTTTTTTTTTTTTTTTTGTAAATAAACACCTCATCTATGCTTCATTAATTAATCAGTTCTATGCTCTCAATTAGATATGAAGGGGGAAAAAAATCTTCAGCTGTGACTTATTCACGATATAGCACCAGCCTTGAGTACCTTATTGCTTTTATAAAACGGTTACCACACAATACAAATATTAAAGCCAAATATATATATTAATGCAACTTTCATGAAGTAAACCTTCACTAAAAGCATTCCTTTCATCGGAAAAAATAGTCCCTGACTGCGAACAGCAACAGAAGTTACGTTATTATGCCATTAGATGGCGGCAAAGAGGCCATTCACAAAGAACACGTTTTTATATTCCAATCTGATTCCAATGCGGTACTTTCCCATTGTTTTTCAATGTAAACACGCACTTGACGGACATGCATGACCGTTACGCTCACGTCTCATATCTTCGCACATGAACGCCGCATTTTTAAGACGCCTTGTCAAGGTAAAAGAATTTCAACTTTTACACGCAGCACCGCTCATCAATATCAGTTCCAAAACAGTGGACCAATCAGAAGAACTCGGAGGCGGGGCAAGTTGACATGACAACTGTTTTATTTGACGACAACATGGCGGAGGAGGTGCTCATTATTATCTTTTTTTCCATCTAAAAGCTCGTTTCTGTCAATTCTGCTGTTTGCCTATTCTATTATTTCCGTTATTGCATCATGTCTCAAAAGCACGTCTCAAAACCCTAGCGTTCTTGCTGCGCTTTTTTTAAAACCATTCCTGAGCGCTGTGTCTTGCGTTTTAGACGCAAAGACACATTCTGTTTAATTGGCCCCAAAGACTCTTTATGAGTGTGTCAGTCAGTAGCAAAGACTGAATTGATGTGAACACGAAACAAGGCTCAACTGAAATGCTTTGACTAGCACTGTCAGTCATGGGAAAACCCCTTAACTGTTAAAAGGACAAGATAATACATCGGACATTTAAACAGATTTTTTATTATGAACATAGGACTGACCTGAAGGAAAATGCTAAATCTGAATGCAGGTAATAATCTCGCTCACTCGATCTCATTCTCACCATACTCTTCTAAATAAACTGTTTGTTCTCAATATTGTTAATTGAAGCTTACTGTATTAAGTTGCTAAGGGTGTTGTGTAGTGATACACAGAACCGTTGGGTGAAGCGGTCATAGCCGTGTTTTATCGTGACCAATCAGAATCAAGGACAGGAACTAAACGTTTTATAAATATGTATATAGTATTATGCATATTATTATTATTATTATTATTATTATTATTATTATTGTTATTATTATTATTATAAAAGGTATGTGTATGTATTACTACTATTACTTAGGGCTAATATGGCCAAATATATTATCACAATATTTTTTCCATTTTATGCCATATCGATATTTATCATGATATTCATTTACCATTAAAGGAGAAGGAAATGCTTTCCACATGTTAGACCCTGAGAATGAATGTAAACTTGTTTGTTGCTATAATTTAGGGCCCCATAAAATCCATTTTATTTATTTATTTTTTGAGATATTGTGTTTTGTAAAGTAATACAAATTTATATAAACTTTAATAATTTAACCAAGCTTTTAAACATTTTTTGACAAATAAGGTGCTGCACAACAGAACTGGTATAAATTTAAAACATGGGTGAAAAAATATCTTGGTTGTATGATATTCCTTAGAAATATTATTATAATTATTATTATTATTTGAGAAGTAGCTTACATTATAGTATACAGCAGTGATATATTTCTTAAAGTTAAACTGTGAAGTTTGTTTTAGAAGTTAAATTGTGAAGATCTTTCTGTTTTAGTTTCAGTTTCAGTTTGTATTTAATGGTATTTCTCAAATGAAACGGTGAAAAGCTTGTAAAGTGATTCTCAAAGCAGCTCTGGAGATGAAGTTAATGTGTTCAGACCTCATATATTGAGACGGCAGACGCTGAAAACACTGTGAGTGTCATGTTTGTGTATCAGACGAAACCTCACCATTTATTCACACAGATACACGCAGAAATCACTTATTAGGAACATGCACTGACTGGCTGTTGTCGTGTTTATTTCTGCTGTGGGATGAATCCATATCGAGTAAAAATAGCAAGAGCTTATGACTATCAACGTAAATTTCATCGCAGTCTCCATATGATATTGTTTATCACCCAGTACAACTACTACTATTAGGCCTAGACTACTATTATTATAAAAGATATAGTATTACGACTATACTGTTCCCATTCAAAATGTAACCACTAACATTCATCTCAACCTGTATTTATAAATACCAGAGTTAAAATGATTGTGAAAATATCAGTTTGGTTACATATTTTTTATTACACCGTCCTAATGTTGCTACATTTTATATCAATTACATTATCTCTGTTATGCAACACACTAACCTTATCAAACACAAGCACGTGTCAAAACAAGACAGTTCTGTGTGTATGCAGTAGGTGTCCTCATTGTTAATTGTGTCATCGTTGCCTAATCTCTGGATGAAAGTATCTCAGCAGGGAGCTCTTCTTCATCATTCATATCTTCCCCATCAGTTGCATTCTCATCTAGGTCATACTGTGTGTTGTCCTCAATTTCATGATTCCTTCTAATCTACCATGTTTGTTTCTTCATCGATGGAGTCATGATAATTCGGTCAAGGGTCTTCTGAACAGTAATGTGTTTTTTCATTGTGCTGGTAATGAAATATGAGCAATGAGTTATTATAATGTATGGAGCAACAGTGAGCAAGTGCTTTCTTAACCAAAAGAGGAAAAGTCATACACATGCAGACCTGGCCAGCAAGACCTCTAAAACTCAAAACTCAAATTTTGTGCATTTAGATAGAAAGTTTAGAAAAAGTGACAAAGCCATTTGCACTATTCAAACAAATATATATATACAGCTATGGAAAAAATTAAGAGACCACTCCAAGTTCAGAAATCAATGTTAAGTGGTCTCTTAATTTTTTCCATAGCTGTATATATAATACAGTTGCAAGAAAAAGTAAGTGAACCACTTGCAGAATCAGAGAGCAGAATAAGAGAGATCATACAAAATGCATGTTATTTTACATAAAAGATGTTTGCATTTAGTTCACAAGACAAAACAATAGATTCTCAATACTATGTGTGGTTACCTGGATGATCTACGGCTGTTTTGTGATGGTTGTTCATGAGTCCCTTATTTGTCCTGAGCAATTAAACTGAGCTCTGTTCTTCAGAAAAATCATTCAGGTCCTGCAGATTCCTGACAGATTATTTCGCTAGATAAGACTCTTATTCCTCGGCTGGGATCATGTAGAGCCCTTTGAAGCTGCATTTCGGACCTTCAACCCGTTGGTAACTGTTGAAGTCCACTATATGGAGAAAAATCCTGGAATGTTTTCCTCAAAAACCGTAATTTTTTTCTGAATGAAGAAAGAAAGCCATAAACATCTTGGATGACATTGGAGTGAGTAAATTATCAGGACATTTTCATTCTGAAGTGAACTAATTCTGATGTTTTGCTTGCAATTTTATGACCTTTTCTCATTTAGAATAATGGAAAATACCGGCAAAGTGTTGATACCATGATATTTTGTGGTATATCTGTGCATACAAAATTTCTATTATGATTATGATGTTTGCAGGTTTCTTTTTTTCTGTTTGCTGGAATTCGAACCATAATCTTGGCATTGCTAGCACACTCTCTACTCTTTTGAGCTTCAGGAAAGCACAGAAGAAAAGCTTTTCCACACTTCTACTGTATGAAATATTACTTCTTTTTTTTTAATGTTTAAAAAAATTGTTGCAATACTGTTTATAATAGTCATGTTAATATTTATATGTAGCATGTTTATTTTTTATTTTTTGGTTGTAATGTTTGAGAAGTGTCAAAATTGACAATTCTTGTTTTTTATGGAATATTGCAGTATTATAAATGATTTATCTGTGCACATTGTTACTTTTTTAAATTCATATGCCCTTTTAATGATGTGTTTCTGGTAAGAGGTCGGAACCTGTCACTCACATGAGATCACAGCAATAGCAAACAACAACAATCCAATCAATTTAGGCAAAATCAAGTCCCGCCTTACATTTTTACAGGTTTTGTTGTTGTTGTTGTTTTTCATAATTTTTAGATATTGTATTGAATCCATTAAGGGTCAATTTGACCCCTGATTGAGATTTCAAACCTAGTACTAGGGTTAACTTATGGTCTATTTAAAAAAAATAATAATGATACACTAATGGACTTTTTTTTCTTTTTCTTTTTTGCATTACATGTTCTTGATTGTCATAATAATAATAATGTTACAATGTAAAACAAATCCCCAAAATAGGCTAAAGTAAATATTCATTTTTTTCTTTATCTTTTGATATTGTGTTGATAATGACCCGGACATTTTTGTTTTCATGAGATTCATTGTTTATGAATTTACTGCAGATATTACAATCATTCATGTGCCCATCACCACCTCGCGACGGTTGCTAAGGCATCTTGTTGCTAGGGAAATGGCGAAGGGGAGGGAAGCGCGAGGGGGGCGGGTCCTACTTAATGAGTCAATCCGGAAGTGGAGAATCGCTTTGACTGTACACACACAGAGCGGCGGCGTCAAATGAAGCTCTCCATCAGTGCATAACTGCAAAGACGGACGTTTAAACAAGAGTCCGAAACCGCACGTCCTCACCTCGCCAGCTTAGACTGCTGCAGACCTTACCGGATGTAAAACACAGAGCGCACACACACTCGGGTAGAGAGGGAAATGGGCGACAGCTGCAGGAATGGAGAAAGCCGAATATTGACAGCAGCGCCGAGTGAAGGCGACCGATGAGGATGATGATGATGAAGAGTGAAAAGTGAAGCTTTTATTCTGACGGTCTCCATCTCCTCGGTCACGGCCATACCGCTGTTTAACCCCATCCTGTTCAGAGATGATGAAAGGTGAGAGCGGTCGTGGTTTGTGGTGTGTATACAAGTGTTAGCCACTGTTATATTAAAAACCTCTGTGATTTTCCCAGTGTGAATGCGAAACTGTTTATGTTAAAGACCGGAATGCATCTGTGAATACATACTTCTCAAGATGACCCTCGTATTCTGGCATGAGTTGTAGCTTCAGGCAGGTTTAGTGCAGTAGATCTTTTTCTGAGGATTAAAAGGGGAAGTCGGTCCAGTTGAACCTTTAACATCGTGTCCAGTCAGTACTGTGTGTTCTGGACCTTCTGCTAGAGTTTGTGATGATAGACCTCAGCTGTGGGACTCACTCACTTCACCGGTCAAACATGTTCAAGTTAAACAATGATGCCACGTCATCTTGCACTACTTACTTTCACCCCTCAGACAAACACATGAGAAGTTCATGTCGCGTAATTCTTTGTTTAAGTGCTTTGTTAAAAAAAAAAAAAAAAAATCATGCGAGTTGTAATTAGTTTATATATATATATATATATATATAATATATGATATATATATGATATATTATATAATGTAATATACAATACAGTATGCAAATAACATGTAAAAAAAGAAGTGTAATAATATATATATATATATATAATTAATAAATATTTTATTTGAGCTCGACCAATCAAATTCAAGGACCAGGATCAGCGCTATTATTGTTAACTAAAACTATTAAAGGATTAGTCCACTTTTAAATAAACTTTTCCAGATAATTTACTCACCCCCATGTCATCCAAGATGTTCATGTCTTTCTTTCTTCAGTCGAAAGGAAATGAAGGTTTTTGATGAAAACATTCCAGCATTATTCTCCTTATAGTGGACTTCAATGGCCTCCAGACGGTTGAAGGTCAAAATTACAGTTTCAGTGCAGCTTCAAAGGGCATTAAACGACACCAGACAAGGAATAAGGGTCTTACCTAGCGAAACGATCGGTCATTTTCGAAAAAAAATACAACTGTATATGCTTTATAAACACAAAATATCGCCTTGAACGTACTTCCCGTTTCCGCATTTTTCAAAACGCTTACGCTGTATGTCCTCTGCCTCTGCCTATTCAACTTACATATATTTATAAGTTAAAATAAAGTATAAAGCATATACAGTTGTATTTTTTCGAAAATGACCGATCGTTTTGCTAGATAAGACGCTTATTCCTCATCTGGTATCATTTAAAGTCCTTTGAAGCTGCACTGAAACTCTAATTTTGACCTTCAACCGTCTGGAGGCCATTGAAGTCCACTATAAGGAGAATAATGCTGGAATGTTTTCATCAAAAACCTTCATTTCTTTTTGACTGAAGAAAGAAAGACATGGACATCTTGGATGACATGGGGGTGAGTAAATTATCTGGAAAAGTTTATTTAAAAGTGGACTAATCCTTTAATAACCGTTTGTGTTCTTTGAAAAGAAGCTGAATTAAAATGTAAATATTAGATGAAAATCTTGAACTTAAAAAAAAAATGTTGCCTTTGCAATTAACTGAAATAAGTTTAATTTGAAGTACTAAAATGACTGAAGTAAGCTACTATGATGACTTAAAACTTAAAGCTAAATTGAAATATTTAACAAAAATGGCAACGCACATAACAAAATACCAAATCCTAAAATAAAATTAAAACTGAAAATAAAAATAAAAGCAAATTCAAAATGTTAAGTACTATAATAGTAAATTATACTAAAATAACACTAACCAGAACTGACTGTATTCATCTGTATAATAATAATAAATGAATAGGAGATCACCTACAAACAGTTTAAGGTTAAGAAAATATTCCTGTCATTTTTCAATGTTGGCTAAGGTCAAGTTCCCACCATTTTATTTTAGTAACCGAAACTGTTGCAATACTTTAACAATAATTATGGTTTCCGTTGTGCATTTTAGTAGGAAAATCTAATTGTAATTCTACATCTTATTTTCAAGTTTAACCCAACATTTCTAAACATGAGTTCCTTCATGTTTAGAGCTGAAATTCCATCTTTATAAGCGAGTGAATGAACCTTTCAGGGTGTCACATGTGTAAATGCGAGTGAAGGAGGGTGTTAAAAGTTCTTTGGAGCGTTAACTGGCAGTGTTGGCTCTTTACATGGGTACAGTACTTCCCTCCCCTTTCCTTTCTGTTCCCCTCCCCTTTCGCTCATCTGTTTCTTGCTGATCAGCTCCTTGTGAATAGTTGGGGGAGAGACGTGGAAACATAGACTGCTCTGTGTCCAGGTAATGCTTAACAATACCTCTTATCTGTTCCACATGATCCATTACAAAATAACCATCTTTTGTGCATCTTGTTTTACTTTGTGGCTGATTTGATTGGCTGTCTTCATGGTCTCTGGGCGTCTCTTGCTTTTTGTATATATAATGTTTTACTCTTTTACTCATTCGAAACGCTCTTTCTTTAGAATTCTTTGTATGTACAGGCTTGTATGGATGTCTTTTGCCAGTTAAAAGTCTTGTTTAGTGGACACATCTGATTCCAGGTGTTTTTGATGAAACTTTACACTTTAAAGCATGTGTGCAGGCGCAACAGGCAACTGGTTGTGTTTCTATCTTGTTTATTCCTCAGGAAAAGGCATGATGAGGCGAGTTTCAAACCTATCAAGGCCTAAATGGTTCCATCTGTCCTGCTGATTGTAGTTTTGTGAGTGAGTACAGATAAGTTAGCCTTAGACATCTTTACTAACAGGGTTAAGTGGAGATTAGTTACTTGCTTGATGCCAGAAGATTACTGAGGTTATTAATGGCACAGCAGACACCTTTCCTGTGCAAAGCACTTTATTAGGTTGTCTTTTGATGTCCGTTGTCACATTGTAACTCTTAAGCTGTTTCATAGTGTCGTTTAACCCTTTAGAACTGGTGGTATATGAAACGGGAATTTTTTATCAATGTTTGAATTGATGTTCACAGTGTTTCATGTGTGGACTTCATAGAATGACGAGCAGTCTTATGACCCCGTATTGACTTTTGTGTGCGGCTCAGTGTCTGTCACAAACAATGAATGGACTTTGTCATTGAACAGTTTATTTCACTAGCTGAACAGTATCTGACTTATGTCAGAAAGGAAAGCAGGTCGTTTTTAGTTGTAGATTTCCTGTGGAAAGATTTTGCTTCACTGCTTCAGGTGCAGATTGTTACTTTTTTTTTTAACCTTGTTTCTTTTGATTAAAGGAAGAGTTCACCCAAAAATGAAAGTTCTGTCATCTTTTACTCACTCTGCCATTCCAAACCCAAAAGACTTTTGTTCATCTTTGACAATGAATGAAGATATTTTAATGAAATCTGAGAGATTTCTGTCCATCCATTCAAAGGCTATTACTCTAACTGTACAAAATGATTATAAAGTGATTGTAAAATAAATCATATGAATCACTTTATTTAATCCAAGTCTTTTGAAGAGACATAATCACTTTATATGATGATCAGATTTAAAGGGTTAGTTCACCCAAAAATGAAAATAATGTCATTAATTACTCACCTCAGGTCATTCTACATCCATAAGACCTTCATCTTCAGAACACAAATTAAGATATTTTTGTTGAAATCCGATGGCTCAGTGAGGCCTGCATAGACAGCAATGACAGTTCCTCTTTCACGATCCATAAAGGTATTAAAAACATATTTAAATCAGTTCATGTGAGTTTAGTGGTTCTATCTTAATATTTTTTGTGCGCCAAAAAACAACTTTTTAATAATATCTAGTGATGGCCGATATCAAAACACTGCTTAAGAGCATTATGAATCTTTTGAGTCGAATCAGTGATTCGGATCACGTATTAATCTGCTGAAATCACGTGACTTTGGCATCCGATCCACTGATTTTATTCCTAAAGCTCAGAAGCTTCAAGAAGCAGTGTTATGAAATCGGCAGTGTTATTTTTTTGGCGCACAAATTTTCTCATCACTTTTTATAATATTAAGGTAGAACCAATGTACACACATGAACTGATTTAAATATGTTTTTAGTACCTTTATGGATCTTGAGAGAGGAAGTGTCATTGCTGTCTATGCAGGCTTCACTGAGCCATCTGATTTAATCAAAAATATCTTAATTTGTGTTCCGAAGATGAACGAAGGTCTTACGGGTGTAGCACGACATGAGGGTGAGTAATAAATTACATTATTTTAATTTTTGTCTGAACTAACCCTAATTTTAGAGATTATATTAATGCTAATTTCTGCAATTTTGTGTACATCTCATATCCTATTGTTAAATATTATTATATCTCGGTGCATGTACACTACCCTTCAGAAATTTGGGGTCAGTGAGATCTTTTTTTAAAAGAAACTGATACTTTTGTTCAGCAAGGATACATTAAATTGAGCAAAAATGACAGTAAAGTGTTTTAGGGGGTTTTCACACCTGGCTCATTTGGAGCATTTGTTTCGAAACCAGTTGCATGTTCTCCATTTCTTTGGTTGTTTAGGCATATTAAAACTGCAATTGCACTCAAATCTGCACCAAAACAATCAGTCTGAGTTTGCTCAAACGAGGTAGTCCTTGCCCACTGGAAAACGAACTCTGGAGCTGTTCACTTGTAGTAAGAAATCAATCCGACCCAACAGACATTGTGTGAAAAGCAGCAGTGTTTGTTTTTGATAAAGTGGGTTAACCTGGAGCAAAGTCAAAGCACACCTACAAGGTAAGAATGTTGCCTCGACAAAGCCTTGATTCATGCTCAAAATGATAAAGTAATATAAAAACCATACACAAAATGTAGTGATTTTGGTCCAATTATAAATGTTGCCTTGTGAAAGCAAACCGAACCAAGAAGAAATTGCAACATTGTAATAATTTTAATCCCTGCTTTGGAACAAAGCAAATGATCTACAGGTCTGAAAATACCCTTGCATTGTTGCAAAATATTTCTATTTCAGATAAATACTGTTTGAACTTTATTCATCAAAGAATCATGAAGAAATGTATCACTGTTTCTGCAAAAATATTAAGCAGCTCAACTGTTTTTGACATTGATGATAATAAGAAATATTTCTTGAGCATTAAATCATCATATTAGACTGATTTCTGAAGGATCATGTAACACTGAAGACTGCTGAAAATTCAGCTTTGCCATCATAAATTATATTTTAAAATAAATTAGTTATTTTTATGTTATTTAAACATTTTTATCAAATAAAAGAGACTTTTTTTCAAAAATACTAAAAATTCCTTTTAATGGTAGTGTATATTGACTAAAAGTATGAGTATCGGCTCGTGAAAAAACTACTAGGTGTCCACTAGTAGAAATAAAAATTGGTAATTTACCAGATTATTAGACTCCATGTGACCTTTGCACGTGTATTTCCCTCTCAGGGATCGATACTGCCACTCTGTCTTTCTCAATTTCAGTATCCAGTGCTGGAGTCCACCTGGGTAATGTTGTTTTTCTTACGCAGATAGTGCTTGCATAATTTTTGCCATCCTTCATGAGTGCCATGGGTTTTGAGTCTAATGAAAAAGTGCTTACTCAAAGAAAATGTATGACCTCATAAATCCACACAGGAACCATTGGGCAATGCCACGTTTCTGTTTTAGGGCGGACGGATGTTCAGTTCTGCCTGGCTGGCAGCGCGCAGAGACTCTTCTTTTGCCAATGACAGACTTCTGTTCATAGATCACGACACAATGGTAACCACACTTGTTGGCACTGTAATGAAACTGACATCATATAGACCGAATCTTTCTGAATTTCACTCTCGGGAATTGTAGGCCTCATTTAGAAGGAAATTCCTTTCTGGTATACAAATTATGTTGGTCTGGCTGACTTAGAAAAAATAGGCTAGCCCTTGTTAGTAGCATGCCCCTGCTGCCCATAGACATGTGGGGTCATGAAACGCATCAGCTAATTGGGATCCAGACTTTCTCTGAGAAGCACAGCAGGATGGTTTAACGTGATATCTTAGTGATTTTTGGTTCAGTTCACTCGACTGAAAAAAATCATTGACTGTCATGATAATTACGGAGTGCTCTATCGCAATGATGGCGCACGGCGGTCTGATCAAACTGTCAGTTTTAATTACTCTGGAGTGCCCTCAGCCTGCCAAGAGCTGGGTTTGCATAGTTTTCAAAGCATGCTGGGAAGTTTGTACTTCCTAAAGCCCTCCTGTGGAGAAGCGTGAATGAAATACTCTAATTTGTGTTCGAGATGAAGGCAGCTGTTGTACAGATGAAATATAGGCGAGACTGTTAGTGAATGAAAGATTTAAGGGTGATCATACTGCGATAAACTTCTTTACATGGCCCAATATTTCCCATCTAAACACCATTTTGACATGATGTAAAGACAAGACATGCAGTGATAAATGTAGTTGGAGCCATCATGAGATTGTGGTTGACTTGTGGGTAACTGGCTTCAATTCATCACAACTGCAGTGAGCTGTTTTTCAAATGACAGAAATTCTGCATATACGTTACTTGCCTTAGACAGAGTTAACACTGACACTTTAAAGTCTGTAAAAAATACATTTTAATATATAAAATAATAATAATTATTATTGTTATTAATTAATATAATTCTAAATATATCTCTTATATCAAATGATTGTATTATTTATGATATATTTTCAGATCAAGCTCTCCTTAATTCTTTGTGGCATAGTTTCAACAATGTTCTGGAAACATTCCTCAGAGATTTTGTTCTATATTGACATGATAGCAACACGCAGTCGCTGCAGATTTGTCGGCTGCACATTTATGATGTGAATCTCGCGTTCCACCACATCCCAAAGGTCTTTATTGGATTGAGATCTGGGGACTGTGGAGGCCATTTGCGTATAGTGAACTCATTGTCATGTTCAGGATACCAGTTTGAGATGATTTGAGCTTTGTGGCATGGCGTGTTATCCTGCTGGAAGTAGCCATCAGAAGATGTGTACACTGTGGTCATGAAGGAATGGACATGGTCAGCAACAGTACTCAGGTAGGCATTTATAGGGTGCTCAATTGGTACTAAAAGGCAAAAAAGTGTGCCAAGGAACTATCCCCCACACTATTACACAACCACCAGCAGCCTGAACTGTTTATACAAGGCAGGGTGGATCCATGCTTTCATGCTGTTTATGCCAAATTCTTACCCTACTATCTGAATGTCGCAGCAGAATTCTAGACTCATCAGACCAGGCAATGTTTTTTCAGTCTTCTATTGACCAATTTTGGTGAGCCTGTGCAAATTGTAGCCTCAGTTTCCTGTTCTTAGCTGACAGGAGGGGCACCGGTGTGTTCTTCTGCTGCAGTAGCCAATCTGTTTCAAGGTTTGACATGTTGTGCGTTCAGAGACCTCGGTTGTAACGAGTGGTTATTTGAGTTACTGTTGCCTTTCTATCAGCTCCAACCAGTCTGGCCATTCTCCTCTGACCCCTGGCATCAACAAGGCATTTTTAGCCACAGAACTGCTGCTCACTGGATATTTTCTCTATTTCAGACCATTCTCTGTAAACCCTAGAGATGGTTGTGCTTGAAAATCCTAGTAGATCAGCGGTTTCTGAAATACCCAGACCAGCTCGCCTGGCACTCACAACCATGCCACGTTCAGAGTCACTTAAATCACATTTCTTTCCATTCTGATGCTCAGTTTGAGCTTCAGCAGATCATCTTGACCATGTCTACATGAATAAATGCATTGAGTTGCTGCCATGTGATTGGCTGATTAGATATTTGTGTTAACAAGCAGTTGAACAGGTGTACCTAATAAAGTGGCCAGTAAGTGTATATAACATAAAAAATACAAAAAATTACCAAAACTATATATATCTTAGTAAAATAATACTTCAAATAAATAGTGTTCAAATTAATGAATTAACCTATATCCCAAATTTTCAACAATTTTTCTGAATATTGTGTACAATACTAAATAAACATTGTTTCTCAGATGCAGCAGATTTTCTTTATTCTTGCTATTATTTGATCAAAATCGGTAAATACATGTAAATACATGTAAATACAAAAAGATGTGCATCATAAGGCATTAAACAGGCCTTATCTGTTCTGTACCTTTATTTAGTTTTGGTTTCATCGTTATCTTTAAATTTATATCTTTTTTTTCCTCTATTTATAGCGTTTTCCTCACTTCGGTCCCTTGTGTGGTGTCACTGGGCCATGGTTCGCAAAAAAGGATCTCTTATTTTGTGTGGAGCGTTTCTGTTTGTCGCCTGGAACGCCTTGCTCCTCCTCTTCTTATGGGGGAGGCCTCCCATTGGCCGACTTGGTGAGGGAGGCGGAGCTGAACCAGGGGCTGGTGAAGAATGGGGAGCCGGAAAAGCACAAGTGGGTGGAGCTAACGGATTGGCCGGCGAAGTGATCAGATTGGCCGAAGAAGTAGAATCAGAACTGGAGACTCAGAAGAAGCTCCTCAAACAGATACAGAGTCACAGGGAACTATGGGAACAGCGGAAAGAATTGGGAAAGAGAGAATCTGAGGACACAAAAGATGAGAAGAACATTGAGGAGCCTAAAAAACCTCAGCAGATTCCTGCAGTTCTTCGAAGTCATAAGATTGTAGATGATACAAAAACTGTTACAAAAAATACACAGACAATAATGGTTACGCCACATCAGCTGGTCACGAAGGAGCAGAAACTAGACCAAGAGAACAAGAAAATGGTGGAAAATGAAGTAGGCCTTACTAAGCCAAGCCCTCAAATCATTATCCCAATTCTCGTCATCGCCTGTGACAGGGTAACCGTGAAGAGGAGTTTGGATAAATTGATACAGTACCGTCCTTCTGCTGAGCTTTACCCGATTATTGTCAGCCAGGACTGTGGCCATGCAGATACGGCAAGGGTGATTGGCTCCTATGGCAGTCAGATAACCCACATTAGCCAACCGGATCTTGCGGATATTCCAGTGCGACCTGATCACAGGAAGTTCCAGGGTTACTACAAGATCGCCAGGCACTACCGTTGGGCACTGAACCAAGTGTTCAATGTCTTTGCTTACTCCACAGTGGTCATTGTGGAGGATGACCTGGAGGTAAGATCATGAATATGTTTTCATTTATGATTAGTACTCAGTTTTGTCATATACATCATGCATCTGAGCATCATTATAGGTTAGCCAGATCTGCTTAATGAGAGTACCACATCTGAAAGGAAGTCACATTTTTCCTCTTTTATAATTCATGGAGAGGATTTTTGATAAGAGCTTGTCTCTCTCTCAGAGGGAATATTTTCATTTGCACATTTCTGAACCCTTTCCTTTGAAAATTCTCGCAGGTGAACTGATTACAAAGTCTAATATGCACCCAAAAAACCCATTAATAGGACAGCAGTAAAGCTCCAGTTCTGTTGTCGTGATTTCTCTAAAGGCAAGGATCAAGGTCCTTGTTTAACTTTGCTATTCAGGCAAACATGTTTTGGTTTTTTTTTCTTTTTGCAAACTCTTTACTTTGTCCTGTGATGGCTTTGATGGCAATCATGGCAGTGCTGAATTTACATTTTTTTTTTTTTTGTTGAAATGGTAAACCTCCCAAACTCAAGAGGAAATGGAGTTACCTTCAAATGTCTGAGTCAATGACAAACAGTGTTGGGCATGTTACTTTAAAAAAGTAATTATAGTTAGTTACTTATCACAAATAGTAACTGAGTTACATCATTATAAAAGTAACTAATTACCAGGGAAAGTAACTTTTGTGTTACTTTTTTTCCTTTCAAATATGTCAAATAACTTGGATGCCCCCAATATTAAATATAAGTCTAAAAATAAATTCTGCTTGATCCGACTTCTGACACATGATCCGCTCTTGCTCACGACATGACATTTCTCTGTACTGTATTCGTGTCGGTGGCCATTAAAGAAAACATAGTTTCATATTTGTTTAAATAGGCCTATGCTGTTTTTTAAATTAATCTATTTGATTATAAAAAGTGAACAGCTAGGATACATCATAAGATGTGCAATATATCAGGTGACATGGAGTAGGTCAGACATGATTTTGACCACTTCATTAAGTTTAGTTTTTTTTTTTAGAAAACCTTTCTTTAAAGTGAATTTCATTTTGTAAAAATTGTATCTTAATTTTAATCAATGTTTCATCAACCATTTGCCTGGATTTAATAAATAAGAAGCAAATATAATCATGACATGGAGGTTCTTTATGGCAAGCTTTATGCATGCGCTATAGCCTATATTACGTAAACGCTCATTATTATGGTTTATTCTCTCCAGTATTTAAGAAATTAAATTAATATAAATGTTAACTAATGGCTTAAATGAACAACTACTAGTCGACTAGAAAAAAACTTATTTCACACATTTTCGGTCCAGCATGTCACAAAGGGTATTCTGGTTTGAGCTCGCGCTCCTCTCGCATCATCTGACACACACAAACAGAGCATCGTACATTATTATCATTATTTAAAATTGTATTTGTGTATGACTAACCTGTACAAAAGACTTTACAGGTCTATCATTACGCACCAATCTTCATCAGCTAGCTTACGTGTCCCACCCCAACACACATCAGAGAAAAAACTTTGCAGGTCCTATGGCTGAGAGAGAGCCTTGGACAAAAACCACATCAGTGAGCTCAATTATAGTAATGCAGCATTTTATTGTCAGTAACGGTAACAGCGTTGTAACGGGAGAAAAAGTAATTTGTTTGATTACTTGTTACTGAAAAAAGTAATGCCGTTTATTTATAATGTCGTTATTCCCATCACTGATGACAAGTAACACATGTCCATCAATATGGCATGGACAAATCTTTCAGAAATATAGTTTTTAAGAGTGTACTCTTTGTATTCATGTTTTTGTAATAATTAAAAAAAATAAAAAAATCTGGGGGAATTACGCCACATGACATTTTACAACCAGCACTAAAAATGCCTTGTCATTAATAAAATCACAGAGTATATAACTGTCTTTAATACGCAGTCATGAGGTTCTGCACGGTTTACTTTTTTTCTGCATGCTGGTTGCACCAGATTTGTTGGTCGCCACATGACTTTGATTTGGTGGACAAATATTTTTCAGTTATAGTACTTATTTGATTAGCACATTTAACTGGTCAGTGGATTAACTCTAAAGCTCTACTGAGCATCATAGTTAAGCACCATTGAGATTCCCTGAGGCCCAAACACATTTTTTTACATTGTTATAAAACAGCCAGCTGGCTGAACACATGTTCACCTAACCACCTTTGAACACATCTAGACTGCCAGGACCTTGAGTGAACTAGCCATTTCTGTCCAGATAATTTAGAAATAGTGTCTTTTTCATCATCAGCTCTTAATGTCTTAAAACTGCTTTCATTTCATCTTGTAGGTGGCCCCAGACTTTTTTGAGTATTTCCGTGCACTCTACCCCATATTAAGATTGGATCCAACTCTGTGGTGCATTTCCGCCTGGAATGATAATGGACGGGATGGGCTGGTCGACCCAGGCAAGGCTGACCTCCTTTACCGAACAGATTTCTTTCCTGGACTTGGATGGATGCTTTTGAAGGAAGTCTGGGCTGAGTTAGAGCCTAAGTGGCCCAAGGCATTCTGGGACGACTGGATGCGGCACCCAGAGCAGCGGAAGGATCGCTCGTGCATTCGTCCCGAGATCTCAAGGACTATAACTTTTGGCCGGAAGGGTGTCAGTTTGGGTCAATTTTTTGACCAGTATCTGCGCTACATAAAACTCAATGCTGAATTTGTGCCTTTCACTAAACTGGACTTGTCCTACTTGGTCAGGGAGAAGTACGATGAAACCTTTGAAAAGGAAGTGTATAGTGCCCCCTTGGTGAAAGTGGAGGAACTACAGCAAGGTGGAAGCCTGAAAGGCTCTGGGCCGTTTCGCGTTCAGTACTCCAGCAGAGACAGCTTTAAAGTGTTGGCCCGCAACTTGGGAGTTATGGACGACTTGAAGTCAGGGGTTCCCCGTGCCGGTTACAGGGGCGTAGTCAGCTTTATATCCCGTGGACGAAGAATTTATCTGGCTCCCCCTGAGGGCTGGACTAAATATGACACCAGCTGGAGCTGAGGAGGATGAAGTTTAGACCACAAAAGACGAGAAAGAGAAAACTCACAACTATAATTACAAGTAAAGGAGGAGAGAAACGCCCTCTCAAACCAAAGAAAACAGAGGCAGGGTGTAAAAAGTAGAGAAAAGCTTAACGTTAAGAAGTGAGTATAAAATAACTGCTGTTTTGTCATGGAGGAACTTCCAGGCATGCTGGGAACAGCACAAAAGGTGGTGCATTGTATTTGCGCAGGAATCATGCAACAATCTTCCCTCAGAGAAAATAGTGGAGTTATGCTGCAAACAGCTCCTATGCAGAATCGCTCATTCTGATATGGAGAAAAATGATCAGATTTTTTTTTATATTATTATTATTATTTGAACATACTGACCTTTCTGTTGGTTTCAACATCAATGCAAACGGCATACAAGAGGTCTTATATTTTATCTTACCACAGTGTCTTTTGGGAGAATCTCACGATAACTCGCATCTCACCCCAAAATCAAATGAAGAAAATATTTTTATATTTGCATATATACAGAAGAAAAATGAAGCCTGTTTTTGGGACCATTCTTTTTTTTTTTTTTTGGACATTATTTTCATCACAAGCATTTTTTTCCCCCAATTTATCATTACTGGAATGATTTTTAAAGTTTTATTTTTTGTAATATTCAGTATTACTGTATTATATGAAGAAAAAACAACCCAATATCCAGATGTTTCTTCACATGTTTCATGAGATTCAGCCTTTGAAAGACCAATCTGAGTGTTTAAATTCCATTTGTCCAAGTTTTATTAGTCCCTGACATCATTATAAATGAAAATTGTGTATAATTGTTGTCCAGTTTGATCGATGCATTCATATAAATGCGCAGACTTGTTCATTTGACTTTTTATGTAGCATCATTGAATCTATGAAGTTCAAGCTTGTGGCAGAAATTATTCAAGGCTTGTGTAACTGACATACCAAATCTCTGGACATCTCTTCTGTGCCATTCTGTTGAAGTACTGTACTTGAACCTGTTTTTGTTTTAACCGCTCTTCCTGGCCTGGGAGAGCTCTCATTGTTTTTTAAAGATGTTGTAGGTTTGTTGCAAAACCAGTGGTCATAGAAATCGCTTTACATGTTCATACGGATGAAATGAATGGATTTCAGTAGGCCAGAAATGAGATGAAACATTTGAATTAAATGTACTGTATTTAAATGTTTGGGAGAGAAATGATCTGATATTAATGCATATGCAGTATGAAGAAGTGTGAAACCACTGCCTGACATGTTTATAACTTTATTACATTGAGAATAAAACAGACTATTTTGATATTTGACCGTATATGCTGTTTTTTGTTGATGTTTTCAGTTTTATCTTATTTGGTAACTTCCTTCCAGGGATCATTTGTCTAAACCCCCCACATCAACACAGACTCAGGCGCCATTGTGACACCTTTGACGTCTCTTTCGCTCCAGATTTCCTTTCTCACTCCTCTTGTGTCCTGTTGACTTCCTGTCTCATGGCTCATTGCTGTTGGCTTTACTATGTTCTTTTCCTGTTCTTGTACCACCAACAGCAACTTTAGAAAAGCCAAAGGATGTGTGTTACCGATTAGATGAACTGTACGCTCATTTTATGTTTCTGTAGCCATAAATCCGATTGCTTAATCTTTGCTGGGAAATAGGCAGCAGAGAATCAAATTTTCTACCATGACTGATTGATTTGTTGATCATATAGCCTCCTCAGCTCAAGGACAAGTAGTTGAAATTAATTCACTTTAATACTTCAATGTAGATAGTGTTTTCACACTTGACAACTGTTTAAAAGAGCTGATGTCAAGCCACTCTTTTGGTGGAAAAGGGAAAATTCCAATCAGGAAACGTTTTGCAATTCTTACCTCAGAAAAGGTGGTTCTGGGACAGAAAACTTGCTCTTGTAAGCAGCTGGTCTCAAACCAAAATTTTTTCAAAACAAAAACAGCTCAGTCTGGCAAGATTTATGCAAACAAAACTAGATCGGGTTATTATACTGAAACAAAGCTGTCTATGCTGGAAACGCCCGATGTGGTGATGACACGAGTTCAGTTGATGGACATCCAACTCCTATGTGGATCAAGTTGCACAGCAACTCTAACCACTTCATCTTCTCCGTCCATGTAAAATAAAACATATTTGCGAACAGTGTTAGGTAAGTTACTCAATTTTGTTCATTTTATCACAAAGTTGAAGGTTGTTCCATTTGTTGATATTAGTTAACTACATTAGTTACCATGAACTAAGACGGAAAAAATATTTTTTAAACCATCTCACTGTAAAAAAATTACTAAAATCAAACGTGAAGCTGTTAACATTTAATAGATCTGAGCTAACATGAAAAACAAACAGCTGTATTTCTTTTAAATAATGTTAATAAATATTGTAACAAAAATGTTGTCACTTTAGTGCCTCTGTAGGGGTCTAATTGTTTAAGGGAAATTGAAAATGGAAGGGGATGTTTATTTTTTTCTCTTTAAACAAAATACTTAAAGTGACCCCACACTGACAGTTCTACCTGTTGTTTTTAGTTACCTACATTAGGAAAGTAACCCCATTTGGAGCACTGGTAATCCACTGTTTACTCTGCTGATGACAAATTACACAAGGGAACAAGGGAAGTTTTAGAGCAATCAGGTATCAGCCAAAAGTCTTGTGAACCACTCTGAGATCTTGGAAATGAACCAAGTGTGAAAACACTGTTTAAATAATTGAAAAAGTGTCTTTAAATTAAACAAACAATTTATTTGGTTTAACAAGCATTGAGTAGTTTAAACAAAGTGGCCACTTGTCTGGCAATGAACAAACACTGAATACATTCCATTGATACCTACTTTACTGGTAACAAGCATTCAGGATATACTGCTAATATGTTTAATAACTTTCAAACTTTTTTACATCAATGCAATCAACTGTATGGTCCATTATAGTCCAATGATGAAAACTCCTCCTCTCACAGAAAACAAAAATGATGCCTCTTCATTATAAAGGACTAAAACAAGCCAAGTGGAAAATGATTCATATTGAGAGGAAAAATTAAATAATTTCCATTTTAACAAGCAAAACCAGAACTGAACTACTGAGGAGGCATTAAGAAACCCACCAAAATATATAGGATAACACTGTGATATGAGCTGTTTTAAGTATCCACGAACACCATAACAGTCTATATGAAATACAAACTCTCAATTGCTACCAAATGCTACAATGCCATGCATCCTCTGAAGAAACTGCTGCCTGATGTGTTGTCATCTTTATCGTGTTTGTTCAACTAGGAGAAATGGAAACACAAGGAGAAAATCACGTAAGTGCTCATGACCGTACAAATTCAAATAACATTTGACTGTTTTGACCTTTTTTCTCAAAACATTACAACTAAATCTGGACAATTAAAAAATTTGGATCCCTCATACAAATGTTCTCATTTTGGACCTCAACAGCACCAACTCCATTCACTTTCATTATATGAAAAAGAGCAACCTAGAAATATCAAAATATCTTTTTTTTCTTTCTTTTTTTTTTTTTTTTTTTATGAAGGTGAATAAATCATTAGAGAATTTAATGTTTTTGTGATTTATCCCTTTAAAACCATCCTGTAAAGTTTGAATGTTAACACTCACTGTACGACGAGATGTCAATCTCCTCTGGAAGTTCACTGATGTTCACCTCAAACCTGTCCTGAACATCATTCAAAGTGCGGGCGTCAGTCTCATCTGACACAAAGGTGATGGCCAGACCTTTCGTTCCAAACCTGCCGGCCCTTGCAACCTGAAGGAATGAGAAAAGTTAAAGCTGTTCAGGTGAATTCATTCCATGATTTGGCTGTTTGACATGAGTTACTGTCACAAGAACTGAACCGACCCTGTGCAGGTATGTGTCTGAATCTTCAGGCATGTCGTAGTTGAAGGCAATGTTGACTCTTTCGATGTCCATTCCTCGGCCAAACAGGTTCGTGGCTACCAGGATCCGTCTCTGGAAATCCTTAAATTGCTGATATCGAGCTAGTCTTGGATAATAATCAGAGTCACAGATGTGATATGTGGCCCGTAAAATCCTACTATCTTAACTATAAACATTAAAGTGCAAAATGTGTTAATGTTTTCTACCTTTCATCTTGAGGCATTGCTCTGTGAATGGCAATGGCAGGGAAATTTTGCTCCACCAGCAACTGAGCAAGAGCGATGCAACGCTGCACCGACTTAACGAAGATCACCACCTGCAATACTAAACAGCTGTAACACTGTACCAGCCAATTTTTATCATTAAAACGAAACAACAAATTTCAGTGGACCACTTCAAACCAAGTGCAAAAATTAACCCATTGACTTTTTCATAGCGTAGGTTAATCTGTTAACCTTTTAGCTCATTTGGTGAAAAAACAAAAAAGTTATTATAAGATTAGTTCATTTTCAAATGAAAATTACCCAAAGCTTTACTTACCCTCAAGCCATCTTAGGTGTATATGACTTTCTTCTTTCCAATGAACACAATCTGAGTAATATTAATAAATATCCGAGCTTTATAATGGCAGTGAATGAGACCAAAGGGTATGAAGCTCAAGAAGGTGCATCCATCCATCATAAACATACTCCACACGGCTCCGGGGGCTTCTGAAGCGAAGAGCATCTTCCGTATTCAACTTACGAAAAAAGCGTAACTGATGTCGCGGGTGGCTTGAGGGTGAGTAAAGCTTGAGGTAATTTTTATTTTTAAGTGAACTCATCCTTTAATACTATTGATATTAAGTACAGGGAATATAGAAAGTAACAGTGGACAGTGAAGCTATATATATATATATATATATATATATATATATATATCAACTGAGCAAACATGACAATAATGACATTTGTTACAAACAATTTCGAATAAATGCTGTTCTTGTGAATGTTCTATTCATCAAAGAAAACTGAAAATCATGGTTTCCTCAAAAATATTAAACAGCACAACTATTTTCAATATTGATAATAAGAAATGTTTCTTGAGCAGCAGATCAGGATCATGGGACACTGAAGACTAGAGTAATGACTGTCAATGACAATGACTAACTGACTAAAAAAATTCAGGTTTGACATTACAGGAATAAATGACATTTTAAAATATATTCAAATAAAATATATTAAAAAAAATATATATATATATATTATATAAAATAAAAAAACAGCTCATTTAATTTTATTACTGTTACTATACTACTGTATTTTTGATTAAATAAATGCAGCCTTAATGAGCATAAGAGTGTTTAAAAACATCTTACCGACCCCAAACTATATGTAAATCAATTGCATACAATTATGTTATTTCTAGGTTTAAGATTTTAAATCCCCCATTTTCAATGTAGTTTTGAACCCTACTGTCTTTTATCCTCACATAAGTTTACTTCCATCGTTCCATTCCAGAGGGTTGTAGTTTGCATTTAAGTTGCATAAACTAAATTTGTATTCAAATGGGTTGAATTGTATTTGCATTACAGCCTGTGAATGACCAGAGTGTGAATGTCACTTTTAGGTATGCAAACGTTAAAAAAAATGGTGAATAGATTTGCAGACTTAATTAAGCGAATCACTCTGGTCTCTTTCTCGAGTCACTCTCGATTTGAATGGATTTAAAGAGTGTTTGGGGACTTTTGTGTGTGTGTCCTTGTGGAATCTCAAGATACCTGGTTGAACTCCAACACATCCAATAGGTCAAAGAGCTTCCTGTTCTTCTCGTTGTCCTTCAGTTTGACGTAGTACTGCTGGAGGCCATGAAGCGTCAGCTTGGTCTCATCGTCCACAAAAATTTCCATCGGCTAGGACAACCAGTGGAAGCAGGGGGAAGGTGAGGAAGGGCGGGAAAGGAGTGTGCAGGTTCAGGGGGTTAAGATTTTGTGAAGACACAAACAGGAAAGTTGACAAGATGTGGGTAGTGCAGATAATAACGTTACAAGGGTGTGAAAGAGGAAGTGGTATTTATGACAGTGCGACATGGGTGAGTGTCAATGTGGGCGGAAAAAAGACACCAGAACACAAAGAAAAACAAGGACAAAAGAGGTACAAAGATTTTAGCAAAGGACAGTGGTGGGGGAGGGATGACAATGAGAAGGAAACATGGTGTTAGAAAGGAGAGAGTTATGAAACAGCAGGAGAAAGGGAAGGAAGAGAAGGGATGGGTGTTAGATTCACCCTCCCCTCCCATCCCAAGCCAATGAGGACACAACACACACACACACACACTGTCTCATACAAGTTGATTAATGCTACCCTGCTGTCCTAGACTACTTTTAGCTACCAATATCAAGCCTAAAATCATATCTGTGCAGTTTCTAAATAAAGGTTCAAAAACTACAGATCTTTTGAAAAACACAAAGTAAAGCTACCAATCAATGTGCAGTTTGGAAATTACATGAAAATATATGTTTTAAGGAGTTTTAAATAGTAAAAAGTCAACATGAAATCAAAATTGACCCTATTTTCCTGTTCTTAATCTCATCAGTCCACTATCTATTTTCTAAATGTATCTTTGGTATCTTTTTGTGAACGATTCATCCATGCATACGTTTCATTATTTTTGACCTTGTTGTTTTTAATTCAATTCTATATTTTTTCATTACAATATAGAACTTCTTTTTTTTTTTTTTTTTTTTGATTGACTGGATAGAGGCAGATCTGAATGTGATCCAATTAACAACTGATGTATAGAAGTCTTCACCCTACATTTTTCTTTTTTGATAATCTGTCTCATTCGGATCTGCCGCCAAACAGCTATAGAGTCATTACAGCTATGCTCACACTGTCAGTCCAAATCCAATTATTTGTGTATTTCGATTGGAATCTGATCTAAATTACTGACTGTCCACACTGTGTATCACAACTGTTCAGATCTGATGTGTGTCCTGTGGTGATCTTTTGTTTTCCAGGATAACTGCATTGATTTATATGGCAATGACTCTGTGTTGGTAAAAAAATAAAAAAAATAAAAAACATTTCATGTGATTTTCTTGCATTCACACTAGATAAATATGATTGGATTCCAATCAGATATGCACAAAAATCAGATATGGACTGACAGTCTGAACGAGGCTCAAGTATAAGACCAATTAAAATCTGATTGACGTGTGTACATATGCTAGATGAAACCGATCAACAATCACATTATCTAGGTTCTAGCAATTTCACTTGGACTAAAGTATCTGCATATCATTATAAAAATACTAATAGTTGCTTTTGTCCGAATGAAAACTAATTTTTAATATGCATTTTAAATGCGCTTATTTTAGGGTACTGTTAATGCAGCCTTTTAGTAATTTGATATCAGTTAATGTGGTAAGTTATGGTGATAACAATTAAAAGGTGTTACAATGAGGAAATTTCAACATTTAGTCACCATACTAGTCTTAAAGGGATAGTTCACCCAAAAATGAAAATTCTGTCATCATTTACTCACCCTTAAGTTGTTCCAAACCTGTATGCATTTCTTTCTTCTGCTTAACACAAAAGATGACACTTTGAAGAATATGAGTAATCAAACAGTTGACGGGCCCCATTGACTTAAATAGTAAAGAAAAAAAAAAAATACTATGGAAGTTAATGGGGCCCAGCAACTGTTTGGCTACCAACATTCTTTAAAATATCTTCTTTTATGTTCAGCCAAAGAAATAAGTTCCTACAGGTTTGGAACAACTTGAGGGTGAGTAAATAATGACAGAATTTTCATTTTTGGACAAACTATCCCTTTAATTTTTTAATTGTCCTGGTGGTGTTTCAGTATGGTCTGTCCACTTTTTACATTCCAATCAAGCCCCACTTTTTTTTCCTATTTCTATTCTATTTCACTTAGAAAGTTATGAAGTTAGAGTTATGAACGCTGTTTCATGTTGACTTTAAATACTCCACCTCACATTTAGCAGTGGGATGTTCCAACAAATTGATTCAGAAGGCCAAATTCATCCAGCAGATTGCTTAATTAAAGGGTTAGTTCACCCAAAAATGAGCTAATAATGTCATTTATTACTCACTCTCATGCCGTTCCACACCCGTAAGACCTTCGTTCATCTTCGGAACACAAATTTTTCATTAAGCTTCGGAGTGTTATGATTCTTCTGTGTCAAATCATGATTCAAATCACATGTCAAACCGCATCATGTCGCTTTAAAATATTAATATTGAACCACTGTACTCACATGAACTGATTTAAATATGTTTTTAGTACATTAATGGATTTTGAGAGAGAAAATGTCATTGCTGTCAATGCAGGCCTCACTGAGCCATCGGATTTCAGCAAAAATATCTTAATTTGCATTCCGAAGATTAACGAAGGTCTTACGGGTGTGGAGGGTGAGTAATTAATGACATCATTTTTGGGTGAATTAACCCTGCAAATATACAGAGAACATCCTCAATCTAATCTATCTGTGCAGGTGGGAGACTCATGTTTTAGAATCTGAGCTACTAAAACAAGCATTGTGGGGAGAATAACAAATAGTGGTGGCCAAGTAAAAGAAACTGAGATCACAATTCTGTTCTATCACTACTGGGCCCTTAACAAAGCACTACACTCCACCTTTATTAGTGTCTAACACACATCTTTGCACTTACCTTAGAGATGTTTAGGCAAATCTATCTTCACTTCCTGTCAATCAATCCTCTATTTGCTGCTGAGCTGGTCTGTCTAAAGCTCATTTTACTATTTTGTCTTCAACCTACGAATGAGGTTACTACTAATTTACTATATTGTCTACCAACCTCAAATCAGTGGATTACATTAGGCAGCATCTCAATGTGCACAGTATTTATGTATCCTAACTGTCACTAAATGTTTGAATGTATGTTTGAATCAGTTTTTAGAGTCATTATTATATATTATATTATGGTGCAACAGGGATTTGCTCATGAATATTTAGTAAAGCCACGCTGCTTTAAGGCAATGCCCCTCACAAGTTATTCAGAATTTTTTAAAAGGTGCTCAAAGTTGTATTTTACTATTTATGCTTTCCGTCTGAGTCACGGCTTTCAGTTTCAGTTGCCACCTAACGGTTCTTCAAGAGCGTCTCTATCTACACCCGCGCATATCTCCTCTCTCCTCTAAGTTTCTTCAACGTCTCATCCCTCTCGCTCCAGTCTTCCGCAGCTTAATCCTCCCTTTTGCTCTCTTCTCTTGTCCCTCTCACCCGCGCATACTTTCTTTTCCGTTTCGGGACAGTTTTATTGCCTTGTTTTTAACTTAGTGACAGACAGTTTGTCTTTTTTTCTTGGGGGTAGATGAGAAACAGTGCTAATCTCAGACTGTCAAGCTGGACTGATGAAGAGCTTTTCCATCATTGGCTGGTCCACCTGAACTCATTTATGCCGCCAATGACTGAATCTTTTTGTTTCGCTTTTTTCCTCAGATGACTTCATTGTGCTGTCTGCTTTGTTAAAGTGTAATTAATTGCAGCCCTGGAGTGCCAGTTTGTCGTGAATCTAATGTAGTTTTTAGCAGCTGGCCTGCTTTGTTGGGCCGATACTTTATCGGTTTTAGTTTTGTGCCCCTTGAGAGTCTCTGGCAGCTGGCAACAAAATTCATGAAGCTCCAACAAGTGCTTCTTTTAATTAAAGGTTATTTGAGGACAATTCTCCAGGCTGGAATTATAGTCGAGCAGGAACTAAAGCAATTTGTCTTGATAAATAGATACTGAGAGTCAAGTATTATTTAAATATGAGGAATTTTGTTAGAATTGGCTTTCTTTCTTTCATTTAACTCCTTAAATGATTTTGAAAGATGTGTTTATGCTTTGATTTATGGCCCTGAAGTGTTTTTGGAGATACATCCTTCCCTTAAAGAATTGAATGGACTCTTCATGACTTAAGTTAAGGTTGTTAAAAGACCTATTTAAATTTACAGAGGACTGAGCATGATGGATGGTGCATTATCTGTTGGCCAAACGGACGGGTGACCGTGTTTGCCAAATGCCGACGCAGCGCTGCCAGCTGAGGCGGGGATTAAGGACTTAACATCTTTTTCACTGTGCCTCTATTAGTTAAAAGTCTGTGATTATCAATCGGGCAGGAGAGAGGGGCATTTAGTGTTACGATGTCTCAGGGAGGCCATAAATGGATCTCGTTCAGGTGTATATGGGGTGGTCTTGTGAAGGGAAGGAGCTGTTGACATGGTAGAAGTAGGAGAGGCGTAATTACATCTTGCATGAACTTTCTGCAGACTGGACGGATCTCTTTGCTCAGGGTCGCACTGAACATCATGACCTGCTTCTCGTGAGGGGTCATTCGAAAGATTTCCTGGACATCACGCCGCATGTCTGAAGGGCACAGTAAAAGAAAAATGCATTATTAAAAACTAAATACTGAATATCATGTTGCAATTGTCAGCATGGTTCTTGTACTGTTTCTGAACTATATAGTATCAGTATGAATACTGTGCACAGAAATCTTTCAAAAATAGGGAAAATGTGCAGTGCACAACAAAGAACATCGAACAGAATGCTCTATCCCACAATGCAGTGCACTTGACCTTATTTTCTAGTGTGAGTATTTGATTTGACTGCCAAAAGCTGACATTTTTACTTAAAACTGAATTAAAAGTAAGGTCACATGACAACAATGCAGCATACTACTGGTTATTGTGGAATAATGCCTACCGTTTCACTTACTGTTTTTAAAGAAAAGTAGGTAGTACACAGTTTACTGTACACTATTCATTCAGTAAATTCTATTCTGAACACAGCCACTCAAAAAAGAGATTGCTCACCAAGTTGCTCCAGCATCTTGTCGCATTCATCCAGGATGAAGTGTTTGATGTGTCGCAGGTTGAGACTCTTGTTGCGAGACAGAGCTAGAATACGTCCAGGAGTTCCCACCACCACATGAGGGCTCTCTCTCTTCAGCACCTCCTCATCCTTCTTTATAGATAACCCCCCAAAGAACACCGCCACCTGGGGGAGAGAGACAGCGCAAGCAAACGCTCTTGAGAAAAGTTTCTGCATTCGAAATTAAATTCTTGAATTTACAATGACGTGGCAAGCAGGAAGTGTAAGTGTACTACAAGTGTAGGTTTTATAAATACATTTTATTAATCAGTATGGATTACCTTTAAATATGTGAGGAAACGTTAGATGATATTATTGAAATGGCTCTTGAAAATTATGTTTAATAAAAATATCTTTCATTTTCCGGTGGAAAAACATTTCATTTCCACCAATAAAAGTCACACAACAATATATAATTAACAGATGAATCTATTTTTCAAAATGTAAATAATAAATCACCGCCCTGTATCATATTTGCTGAATAAAATCCAGTACCTGGTATTATTTTTGCTCTAGCATGTCACACTTTCTTACAAAATATGTGAATTTTTGCTTTCAACAACCATTTGTATGGTGAAGAATTCTTGTATTATCACTTAATCACCAGAAAAACAGCCACAAAGACATGATTCCCATTTTCCTCTGAACCAGGTTAGAACTATTTGTTCATTTTTCTATTTTATGCCTAATCCTGATTTTAAGGCCAGTGTCAGAAGAAAATGCAAGTATGACCCAGATGTTTTATGCATAATCTGTGGGTGTTTTTCTACATCCAAACAGCACCAGAATATGATAGATTTTGTGGAGAGAAAAAAAAAAAAAAGCTTATTTATTGTGTGAATTTTTTTTTTGAGTATTTGAACATAATTTTACACTACTTTGTAGATTGTAACTTAAATGATACATTTTGATTTTTTTTTTTTACTTTTGACTTTTATTAATTTGATAAGTGCATTAAAGCCGATCCATATATTTATATAGAATTTTTGGGTGAAATTTGTGGGGGAAAAAAACTGTATAGTAATCAGCAGAATGTTTTTGATGAAGATGAAGGGCTGTGCTATTTTTAGAATATTATATGTAAACAATTTGGTGGTGCTGTAGGCAAAAATAAATTTGGTAAATTTGGTTGTGTTAATTATTTTGACAGTACTACATTAAGTTCAGATAAATATGTCAAATCGGTTGAAAAATGCATTCCGCATATCAGGTAGGAATCAGTTGTCTAAATTAATGATGTAATTATTCATGTTTTGTTCCAAAACTTGTGTTGGAATAATGAAATTCTTCAGCAGTGTAACTGAATTTTTTTGCAATTCAATTACAATTCAGTAAATTCCTCTTCCTGTCATTCCAATTCAAATTTCAGAAATTTCTGTGATGCAGAATTCTATTTAACTCATGACCTGAAAGAGAGCTCATTTTTAAATCTATCCCAGATTTCTTCCAGAGTACAGATCTGAACAGATTTTTATAGTAAGTGTTTGCTATATATCAAAATTAGTAATTCTAAAACGGGTACAGTATTAAAGCTTTTCCTAGAAGTGTAAATATGCAAACAGGTTCAAATAGAACGTCTTTTTTCCTACCTTGACACTAGGCATGTATTTGGAGAAGCGCTCATACTCTTTGCTGATCTGGAACGCCAGCTCTCGGGTATGACACATCACCAACACCGATACCTGGATGACAGCAATTACTGGTCAAACCCACGCTTAGAGACATCATTTTATTAATGTCTTAGTTCTTTGTTTTCAGATCCTTTTAAAAGAGAGCTGTTACCTGACCGGTCACTGGCTCCAGCTGCTGAAGCGTGGCCAACACAAAGACAGCCGTCTTCCCCATTCCAGACTTGGCCTGACATAATACATCCATCCCCAAGATCGCCTGAGGAATGCATTCATGCTGAACTGAAAGAGAAAAACCACAAATATATTCATATTAACTTATATAACTGATATCAAAGAACCTTATATGAGTGCACATGTAGAATTGCTCACCCTCAGATGGATGCTCAAAGCCACAGTCCACTATAGCTCTCAGGAGTTCTGGTTTGAGAAGGAAATCCCTGAATCCAGAGGAGTGGATGGACACATATGACCCTTTGACCCCTTCTTTTCTGATGGATATGACACCATCATTGTGTCCAAGCCCTGTATCTCCAGCAACACCTCCATCAACCTCATCCTCCTCATAGTCTAACAGCTCATTCTCAACGTCGTTCTCTGTCATCTTGCAGAGATTAAGATAAGACAACAGTTAGTGCAAACATATGATGAAAGATATGTTGGAGTAACTGACAGCACCTCTTCCTGTCAATCATTGTTATATCTACTATTACCTGCTACTATATTTTGTGTGTGTGTATTATTTGACATAACTGACACTTTACTACATATATGTATATGTGTGTGTGTGAATGTGAATAACGTTATCAAATCTAAAATATTTTAAATACTATATATTCTTAATAAGATTTGATAACATATTTATAATCATAACATGATCATAAATTACATTAGAAATGTCTGTTATTTTATTCGACTTGATAACATATACAGACTTATAGCTTAAACAACTCTTAATTAGGACAGCTATTAAACAATAAAATATAACTCTCCAGTATTACAATTGCTACAAAAGCTGTTCTTTTATGTTAATTAATACTCGAGGCAGGTCGCTTTAAACTATATCTGATATATTAGCTGTAGCTTATCCATTTACGTTAGCCCAAGATATGCAACGGGCCAAATCATATACTATAACACAACACTCCTGTGTTTTTTCTAACGGAATATAAAGCCTGTTATCACTCCCCGTGTTGATTTTGATTTTTTTTAGGATTAAATAATCGCTGTTACCTCGAAATGCTGTATGAAGCCGTTGGATTTCACTACACCTGCTCGATATGTTTGCGACGTCATCAACATGCGACGAATTGAATGTTTTGATGAAGGACCCAACATGTGGAACTGCATGAACTGCCTTGAGAAGAGACATCTCTGTTTCTAGCGAAGAAATCGTGTTATTGTTATTGAAAATAGCGTAGATAAGGCAATTGTGTTTGAGCTTTGATAAGTAGGTTCTGTTTATGTGCATACACGTTTGTTAGTTACTCATGTGTTAATTACAGAAGTCCTAATTGTTTTGAACGCTGTGGATGTAGTGTGTAAAATAAATCTCTGTAATTATTTTTTTCAGCAATGTCATGTTTTAGAGGTGACTTCAACTTTTGCCCTGAATGTGGGAACATTCTCCCAGTGCCTGGAAAGGAAAATACTATTAAATGCCCTCGGTGCTCTTTTGAAATCGCTGTTCGAGGTGAGAGAGATCTTTTTAATGTCATAACGTGTAATTTATGGCAGGGGTTTTCAGACTGCGATTCGGTGACCCCCAGGGGCCACTTGGGAAAAGTTCAGAGGAAAAACTGTGTAAAATAAATAATAATATCAAAAATTTGGTTTGTATAAAACATCTTTCAGTACTAAAACTAAAAGTTTGAATACATTTATGGAATAAATAAATTATGTAACTGTAGGACTTTCTCTCAGAATTCACAGGTCAAGTTATTAAGTCATCGGTGGTGTTTAATCCTTTGGATCAGAGCTCCAGCGTTGGTGAAAGTCCCGAAGATGCTGAATTGAAGGGCCCAGTGGTACGTTATTTAAAAATACAGTAATTGATTATTAAAAACTATTAGTTCTCTTTGTAAGGTCACCCAACAGACATTTTCACCCGTTTCTCATTTTCTGCAAACGTTTCATCAGATTGACAGGAGATGTTCTCGCTGTAATAAAGAGGGAATGGTGTATCATACAAGACAGATGAGATCTGCAGATGAAGGGCAGACCGTCTTCTTCACATGTATACACTGCAGGTAATTATACACTTAAGCACTTTTTAGAGATAATTTTGTCCTAAACAATGTTTTAAGTGATTGTAATTGCCATTAGTTCAATCTGTCAGTGTACCGGCGGGAGAAATTATTTATTTGATTTCTCTGTTACAGGTTCCAAGAAAAGGAGGATTCATGAGAAAATTATCTTTGCTGCTGCTGTTGTTGTTGTCATTTACATTTATTGTTTGGCAGAATTTCAATAGTATGAAATATTAAAAATGTATTTATTTGTCCACAATGTTATTAAAAATAATAATAAAATAAAAAGAATGTGTGTGGAAGTCCTTTTTTTTTTGCAGGAATTTATATTAGCCTATACAGTTTCTAATAAATATATATATATATATATATATATATATATATATATATATATATATATATATATATATATATATATATATATAATGAAAAAGCTTTTGAAAAACACCGAATATAAATCCATATTTTTATATAAAAGTTTACAACAACAAAAAAGTACAGTTTACCGACAAGTCCATTCTCAGGCACGATACATCAACCAATCAGACTGCCAGTTTCGGCGATCACGTGATCATTCAACATGGCTTCGTACTATCCACATTGAATGCAAAGATGAATGCTTGTGAAATAAAATGATTCACATCATTTAATGCAGTGTTTCGTACTCCCTGTCACCTGTGAAACAAGGTAAGTATACTGAATACATATTAAATATATGTTTAAAGCGAAAATATGTACGGTATATTTACATAAATTTTGCTTTTTGTACGTTTCCTCTATTCACTAACGGTATGCAACAAAAGTCTCAGTAGTCTACATTGTTTATTAAAGGTTGTCTTCACGGTATTCGTTGATGTTGACTTCTGTCATGTATTTATTTTAGGCCTAAGTTTTATCCATTGAACGCCTCAGTCACAGATTCCTATGTGCAAAAAAATTTGACACTGAATATATGAACAGTTTGATGCTGTATTTATCACTCATAAATATTTTTAATTACAGAAGGTTTAATGCAAGTCATCTCTTTATTCATATGTCTGCCGGTTTACAGATGAAGCTTCGAGTCCAGCTGCAGTGTAAGAACTTGCACGAGTTTCTAAAGGAATTGAGCCCAGAGATCCTCGACAGGCTCTACAATCACCCTGCAACATGCCTGGCTGTATACAGGTCCATCTTGATTTTGTGTTTAAATACACATTACACACATATTTACATGTATGAATGTTATTTGATTAGATAATAAAATATTAAGGCAAGTGATATTTGTTTACCATTTCTTACAAAGAAGCTTTTGTGACAGGTTTGAATTATATCACAGTTCAAACATCTAGTATTTTTTTTTTCAGGTGCCACTTTGTTGTTTTTTGTATCTAATCTAATAACATTCATATTATATAATAGGCCATGACCATTGTTTTGAACATTGGGGGAACTTTTTTTTTTTTTTTTTGGATGGGGATTTATTGGTCTTTTTATTTCAAGGAATTAAATAATTAAAGGATTAAAAGGGATTTAATGGAATAACAAAAAAATAAGTATGGTAAAAGTTCCAGGTCTATTGTAGTTATGAAGTAATCAATTTAAACTTTGCAAATATGCACACATTCACTCTTAAAAAAAAAAAGCAAAACGTTTAACTTTGTCTCATCACATTCAGTTATGAATTACATTAATCGTGTAAATAATGGTGTATTTCCAATTCAAAACGGTTTGCATCACTGGATATTACTCTCGGTCAATGAACATTTCTATCACTCTTTCACTGCTAAAACTAAAGCGTTGAATTGGAATTCTCACTCGTTTTCTGTCAACAGTAAGACCCGCCTACTTTAATTTGATCAGCCATCTCAATCATTCTGACAGTGATGAGGCTGACCAGTCTAAATAACCATTTGGCCATTTCTAATTATTGGGGTGGACTTATCCCCCTCAGTGTCTATGGTGGTTACGGCCCTGATGTAATACTAAATCTCAATGTGTTATGCTGATTGGCTCATTCTCGTTCATTTCATTACAGGGAACTTCCAGCATTGGCAAAGAATTATGTGATGCGAATGCTGTTTTTAGACCACCCACTTCCACAGGCCGCAGTTGCGCTGTGGGTTAAAAAAGACAGTCAAAAGTAAGTACAATATTTAGTTACATCATTCGAATACAGATCATCATATTAGAATGATTTCTGAAGGATCACGTGACACTGAAGACTGGAATAATTGCTGCAGAAAATTCAGCTTTGACATCACAGGAATAAATTACATATTAAAATAGAAATCAGTTCTTTTAAATTCCAATAATATTTTTGTTTTTACTGTATTTTTCATCAGATAAATGCAAGTTTGGTGAGCATAAGTCTTCTTTCAGATACATTAAGGCTGAATCCCAAATGGCACCCTACACCCTCAGGGTCTTCCTCTGAGTCTGCACTTTGGTGACGTAATGCTGGTTTGACTGCTGGGTAAATTCCTCTGCGTAGCTCGCAGACTTGTGGGCTCAGCTGAAGTGCGCATCTAGGGCGCATATCGGCCACAAAGGGGGCGCTCACAAGCACCTTTCTGAAACCTAAAAAGATGAATGGGACAACCTAAGGCAGGGCTATTCAATTACAAATTCAGTTGGACCAGATTTTCAAACCAAGAAGGTTAGCTGGGCCAGTCATTTTAGTGGTGAAGCAGCTCGTTACGACAAATTTTAAAACCAACACAAACAAAAAAAAATTTATTGAAAAACATAAGGTTTATTCATTGTTTCTCTTTTAACTTTGGTCAGTTTGCACAGCAAAAGGTGCATAAAAAACAATAAAAGAGCTAAATTAACAGAATCTGAGGTAGCCCCTATTTTTTCCACAAAAAAAAACTAAAGTAGGCTACATATCTGACCTATCTGATCACAAAGTGCATAAAACAAAAATAGTGCACAGTAGTAAGCTATTAGAAATAACATTGTTTCCTTTTAAAACAAAATAAACATTCATTACAAATTAAACACATCAGTTTGGCGTTTGGATGTGGTGGTAAAATAAACAAGTATTTGTCAGTCCAGGCAGGGTTAAAATTACGGTTTTCATTGGCAATTTTACGTTTCAGTGTTGAGAAAGACATATTGATAGTAATCTAGGCTACTACCGGCACGCTCTTATTGTTTCTGTGTTGCTATGCTACGTGGTCTGAATTTACATAGGAATGTGCGTTTTTGGCGGGACCATAGACATAATAAATACTTTATAATGTGTATATATATATATTAATTAAGAATTATATTAAATTATATTAAATAATTTATAAATAATATATATTAATTTATTATGTCCATGGGCGGGACCACGGGCTGGGCTACTCGGAGGTTGCTTCCGCTCCGCATGTGGCCCGCGGGTCGCCAATTAAATAGCCCTGACCTACGGTCTTGTGGACACGCCCACATGGTAACCATTTTAAGTCCACAAGACTGAAAGTGCATAGAAGTGTGCCATTTGGGATTCAGACTAAAGAGGCCATATTTTGCCCTTTCACAAAGTGTTGATTTTGTTTTTGGGGTCTACATCTACTAGAATAGGTTTTTATGCTTGAATGTTATATTCTACATTATTTCAGTCTGTCAGTAATGCTCTGTTTAGTTTCTGTCCTATGAAGAACCCCTCCCGAAAAGCACAGTGTTCTCTAATTGGTTGGCTAGACCAGTGTGTTGTGATTGGTCAACCATTTCGACCCCATTTCAAATGTCATGCCCTTTACCATAACCATGAGCTTCAACACTAATAACGCAACTCAACCAGGTCTCTGCCTTTTTTTTTTTTTTTTTTTTGCATATGCCTTGAGTAGTAGTAATTATTTAAATGATGGATATTGTAATGTGTACATTCCTGGAAGAAAACTCAAGACTGCAATCGACACATTTCAGGGAATTCAGAAACAGTGCTTACTGATATAAACTCCCTTTAGAGTAATTTTGTGCTTTGTAACTTTTCAGTCCTTTTTCATGCTCAAACTAAAGAAAGTTGAAAATGTAAAAAAAAGCATAATAGTTCCTCTTAAAAAAAATATTACCGACCACAACGGCAGTGTCATATATCTCTTTCTTATATATTGGTGTCTTTTCTTTTCCAAGAGATCACGATCACTGTGTGTCGGTGTTAACCGGGCTACGGCTCTGGCACAGTCAGCAGCTTCAGGGTGGACTCCAAGGCTTTGTGCTCAACCCTGTGTTTAAAGACAACCTGAGAATAGCACTGCTAGGCGGGTGAGGAACACAGTTTTAATTGGCAACCATCATAGTTTTGCAGCAGCAGGTTTACTGGATTCATGTTCTCTTTTATCCATGTCAGTGGTAAATCATGGGCAGATGAGGGCAGCAACCTTGGTCCCGATCGCCATGCGAGGGATGTAGAGAGTCTCGACCGCTATGCCATGGAGCGTTGGGAGGTCATCCTTCACTTCATGGTGGGCTCTCCTAGTGCAGCCGTCAGTCAGGATCTGGCCCAACTCCTCACACAGGCTGGGCTCATGAAGAGGTAGAGCACACCATCACTCCACTGATGCACTAACCAAAGTAGGTCAAATATGAAGGGTAGACAAAAAAATGATCTTGATCCGTTTTTTCTCTCTCAGCGAGGTTGGTGAGGCTCCTTGTATCACTTCAGCAGGGTTTCAGTTCCTGCTGCTGGACACAGCATCTCAGCTGTGGTACTTCACCCTGCAGTACCTAAAAACAGCACAGGTCAGTGCATGACATTATAGAATCTATACATTAAAGGGTTAGTTCACCCAAAAATGAATTTTTTGTCATTACTCAACCTCATGTCGTTCCAAACCCGTAAGACCTTCATTCATCTTTGAAACTCAAATTAAGATATTTTTAATATTAAATATTTTTAAGCTTTTTATCCTCAATATAATGAAACAAAATTACCACATCCAAGGTTTTTTTTTTTTTTTTTTTTCCTATAGAAAGCAACGTAATTACCACATTCAAGGTCCAGAAAGATATTAAAGACATCGTTAAAATAGTCCATGTGACTACAGTGGTTCAACCTTAAGGCCCCGGTATACTTCAAATGAAGTTCTTTTTCGTTCTTCGTTTAGGAGTAAAACGAAGTTAGAAATGCGTGACCAGCGATATACTGTAAACGAACATCTGACGCCGCCCACACTGCTGAGAGCGGCGTTTAGATAAATCTGTAAATATGTGCCATGCACTTTATTCTCAGTAACAAAATAAACACAACAAAAATTGGAAAACGGCAAGCATTTATTATAGAAAGCATAAGAAAAGCATCTGATAATAACACCATGATAATGTTAGCACAAGCTCTGCAAAGTAGCACTCCAGTCACGTCACATCTTCATATAGCACTTTATTCAATAAATTGCTTAAAATCAAGCAGCTTTACAGTATCAAACATAAAAAAAAGTGTTAGTGCCTCATTTTTTTACTAGCACAACTTCATTTTGTACTATAAAGCGGCTATCCAGTGTGTTCATGTTTTCACCCGCGGAGATCTTACCTCGACGAACTCTACAGACGAAATGAGTCAAAGACGCATTCCACGCGAGTGAAGGCAGGGCCTCGGCGCACACCTCCTATTATGTTATCGTCACGGACCAATGGTAGTACGAAGGTGTTTTGCAGCTGGAGCGAACTTTTCCTGAAAGTTCGGTTTGGCAAGCCGTTTCGAAATTCCAAAAAGAACACTAAACGGACTTCGTTTTGGCCAGATTTTGTTTGAGATGACGTCACATCAGTTTCACATCATTTGTTTGAAGTATACCAGGGCCTTTAATGTTATGAAGTGATGCAAATACTTTTTGTGTGCAAAAACAAAACAAAAATAACAACTTTATTCAACAATTTCTTCTCTTCCGTCAGACTCGTGTGTAGTTAACGCAGTGAAAGCAGTTCAGAGCTTCCGTGTTTACGTACAAATGCCAACCCGGTATTCACCGGCTCCTGCGTCAGCATCACACGCATGCATTGTGCTGCTTACATGAACAGGCATTGGCCAATACTGAGTCTGCGTTTTGACGTAGAACCTGGAAGCGCTGTAACGAAAATAGCATAGGAGAAGGACAGAGGAGAGACGAATTTGTTGAATAAAGTCATTATTTTTGTTGTGTTTTTGTGCACAAAAAGAATTCTCGTCGCTTCAGAACATTTAAGGATGAAGCACTGTTGTCACGTCGACTATTTTAACAATGTATTTAGTACTTTTCTGGATCTTGAATGTGGTAATTTTTGTTTCTTTATATTGAGGATAAAAAGCTTAAAAATATTTAAAATTAAAAATACCTTAATTTGTGTTCCAAAGATGAACGAAGGTCTTACGGGTTTGGAACGACATGAGGTAAGAAATTTAATTTTTGGGTGAACTAACCCTTTAAATATCCCCTACATTATGATACGTGTGTATCATAAGACAGTTTACATATTAGTCGAACTGCAGATTCATATGTACCCAGTTGAAATTATGAAGAAAATTTCTGTGCATGCAAAAATTGCAATAACAGCGAGAAGCTTCTAAGTCCTGTCGGAGAAAGATAAACAACTTAGCATGGCACAACAGTGTGTTTGCCTTTCTAACATATTGAAAAACATGGCTTTCTTCTCGCTCGGCTAACTTTACTTAACAAAAGTTGAGAGTTTGAAGCAGCATCCTGAAATTGTGTCTCTATCGTATGAAAACATATGGCCTCATGCTGATTCTTTCAATAACTAGACATCTGGATGAGAGTACTTTGCAAAGGTTGTCGGGTGAGAGAGTTCCTGCACAACATTGTGTATGCACACATGGTATTTATGAAACTGATTATGAAAGTAGTCGGAGACAAATGTTTGCATGGCACATTTATTTGGTGAATTATTCAAGACTTGCACTTCAGTATGTTTTTTTCCCCCCAAGTTGTTTACATGATGGCTTTTCATTCCAGTTGAGTTACATTCTGATTGTTCATGTGTTATTAGGCTCCATATAAATGTGGTTGCAGGGATGGTAAATATGGTTTTCCACCTCCTTATTAACATTCTAATCTCTCTCTTTCATAGTCGAGAGGAATGGACCTGGTGGAGATTCTTTCCTTTTTGTTCCAGCTGAGTTTTTCTACTCTTGGTAGGGTGAGTGCTGCTTTTACAATGTCAAGAATAACATATGAGTCATAGATAAAAGCCATTACTTACAGTAATTCAATTAAAGAAGCCATTCTGCCATAGTCCCACCGAATAGGTTTGGTCTCTTGGTTATTAAAAGGTTTTGCTTTGTAGTTTGATTGTTGTTTTTCTTGCAGGACTATTCTGTGGAGGGCATGAGTGAGTCTCTGCTTACATTTTTGCAGCATCTACGAGAGTTTGGTCTGGTTTTCCAAAGAAAGGTTTGTCATCAAGTAAAAATACTGAATGACTCTACATATATACTCCCTAGTCAAAATATGTACAGGATTTGGGATAGAATTTCTAGGAACTAGAAGCAGTCTAGAAACCAATCTCAAAGGATCCTCGCCAAAAAATACCTTTAAATTATTTATTCTTTTTTATTATTTTATTATTATTACTTATTATTTATTATATTTTATTAATTAGGGGTCTGGATTTTCTTTTAAATAATACTTTTATGGTCACTACAACTGCATTTATTTGATTAAAAATGCATTAAAAGCAGTAATATTGTGAAATATTATTACAATTTAAAATAAATGTTTATATTTTAAGATATTTTAATGTCATTTATTCATGTGATGGCAGTGCTGAATATTCAGAAGCCATTACACCAGTTTTCAGTGTCACATGATCCTTCAGAAATCATTCTAATGCTGTTCCTCATTATCATCAATGTTGAAAAAAGTTTTTTTTTTTTTTTTTTTCTCAAAGTTCTGCATAATATATATATAATAATTTGATTTCTTTGGTCAATAGAAAGTTCAAAATAACAGCATATATTTTATTTTAGCAATCTTTTGTAACACACACACACACACACACACACACACATATATATAATATATAGTCTTTTTTTTCTACTAGGGACATGATCGATATCCTGTAATAATATGGGAATCTAACATTCAATCTAAATATTTTCTTTATTAAGTTCTTTGAATGCTTTGTATTCTAAAGTTTAGTTTAAATATGTCTAAAACAAGCACTTGCACCAGTTTGCATCATTCCCTGCATCTTTTCACAGAGAAAGTCAAGGAGGTACTACCCTACGAGGTTGGCCATAAGTCTATCTGCAGGAGTCACAGCAAGCCCTGTCTCTGGATCTGCTTGTTCTGCACTAGGAGCCACACCAGGAACAGGGGACACAGGCTTCATCGTTGTAGAAACAAATTATCGTGTATATGCCTACACAAGTATGTCAGACACACATTACACACACTGACATGTCTGAAACGCATTGCGCTTTACAAGATCAGCCAAAACGCTGCTTTTTCTATCTCTGTCTGACAGACTCTGAACTCCAGATTGCATTGGTAGCTCTATTTAGTGAGATGCTGTATCGGTTTCCTAACCTGGTTGTTGCTCAGGTAACCAGAGAGTCAGTGCAGCAAGCCATCAGTAACGGCATAACTGCACAGCAGGTGAGAGATGCATAAAGCCGCTGGAACCCAGAACTTGTTGTTATGCTTATTGCCATTGCTTTTGACATTTATTTTATGATTTTCAGATTATTCACTTCTTAGAGACCCGAGCACACCCAGTAATGCTTAAACAGGTAATTAATTGATTTCATTGAATTTTTATCATTGTGCTTATAAAAAGGGTTTAATTAAATTTTTAAGAATTATTTGTAATTAATTATTAAAGGGATTGTTTACCCAAACATAATTATTCTGTCATCATTTACTCACCTTCATGCCACCTGTATGACTTTCATTCATCTTTGAAATGCGCATGAAGATATGTTTGATGATACCTGAGAGGTATCTGTTCGTCCACTGAAAGTCCAGGTAACCAAAATTTAAAAGATTAAAAAAGTTTATAAAGGTGTCGGAAGACGAATCTATATGGATTGAATGACTTAATCCAAGTCGTGTAAAGAGATATGATTGCTTAATATGTACAGATTTAATTTACACTGAATTAATTTACAGTCTAAGCGTTGATTGACCCACATGCATACACAAACATGTGGTATGGAACATGGAAGCTTGTGTGTGCATCATACTGGTTTTCATATGTCGCGCATTACCATATGTGATGTTTAAATGTGAATAAGAGCATAAATTATTTCTGTTCATCATATGAAGCAATCGTATCTCTTCACAAGATTTGGAATGAAACTACTCAATTCATGTGGTTTCATTTTTTTTCTTTTTTTCTTTTCTTTTTTTAATAAATCATCTTGGTCTTGTCTTGGTCTACTCAGTCTAGACTAAGGGAACTCAGGATTTTACTATAAGACCGGTCAAGACAACAACTGTGGGGATATCACTAAATTGCCGGTGCATTGTCTGATTTATTTGTTACCATCATTAATGCAATTGGATGTAAAACTTCCTGCTTCAAATGCAATCAATAATTAATTTCTAATTTGATTTCTTTTGTTTGGTCAGAAATTAATGGAGGTTTGTGTTAAAAACCACCTAAATTAATACATATACCAACAAAATTAAAGGAACACTCCACTTTTTTTGAAAATAGGCCAAAATTTTCCAACTCACCTAGAGTTAAACAGTTGAGTTTTACCGCTTTTGAATCCATTCAGCCGATCTCTGGGTCTGACGGTACCACTTTTAGCATAGCTTAGCATAGTTCATTGAATCTGATTAGACTGTTAGTATCTCACTCAAAAATGACCAAAGAGTTTCAATATTTTTCCTATTTAAAGCTTGACTCTTCTGTAGTTACATCGTGTACTAAGACAACAGAAAATGAAAAGTTGTCAATGGGGGGGACAGAATGCTCTCAAGTTTCTTTAAAATATCTTCATTTGTGTTTCAAAGAGGGTTTGGAATGACTTGAGGGTGAGTAAATTAATTATTTAAAATTAAATGCTTAAGGATTGTTTTTGTGTGAAAAATCCTTTTCATTAATTTAAAATCTCATGAATTAAAAATGCATTAATTCCATTAGTTCCCCCTTGTAGTTTTAGATGTCCCTTAGGTGTCTCCCTTGTGCAATATGGCGATTCTTATCTTGAAAATTCTATACTGCTATGCAAATATTCACTGCTCGATGCATAACCATGTTTCCGTGTGTCATTCTGTCTTTCAGAGCCCCATCCTTCCTCCAACCATAAAAGATCAGATCAGACTATGGGAGCTTGAGAAGGATCGCTTGCAGTTTACTGAGGGTGAGTGTGTCTGTGTATATGAGACAAGCTCTTTGTAGTTCCAAAACGAATGTACATTTCCTTTAACTCGATGTTTTTACTTCAAATAAACCCATTACATATTATACAATTATTTTATTACATTAGTAATTGCAATGATTTAAATAATACAGTGATCCAGTTTCATTTAAATGGAACCTCTGGGAATGGCAGTCTTCATTTCAATAAAAAATTACATTATCTTGATATTACATCATGGAGAATTTGTTTCCATTCCATTGGTGACCCGCAGGGTTCATTCTCTCAAGTGTAAATGTCAGACTGTATGAGAAATGTGTTGGTGAAATGTAATGCAAATAAAAAATTAGCATTGGAATAAGGTTTGGGTTAGAGGGTCGTAAACGCCATCTGAAAATATACAGATGTCTCAGTGAAGCATTTTGTGTCCTTCAGCTTTACACAATGTTTTTTTTTTCTTTCAGGAGTGTTATACAACCAGTTTTTATCCCAGGCTGATTTTGAAGTGTTGCGTGACAGGGCTCAGGTAAAAAATAGCATTTTTCTTTTCATTCGCACTTGTACTTTTTAACTAGTAGCTGTCTCTCCTGCAGTAACACACAGAGTACTGACAGTAAAGCCTCTGTCCTGCAGGGTTTAGGTGTGCTGGTTTGGCAAAACCCCGCTCACAGGGTCATGGTGGTGACGCCACATGGACACAGCGAGGTTAAGAGATTCTGGAAGAGACAAAAGAGCCATACATAAAGGAAATGCGGAAGAAGAGGCCTTAAATACCACAAGATACATCATTCACTTTAGAATGATACTGAGAATTACTGCTTACGGATGGACAAGAGGAACCATCTGTAATGAGGACTGTTTTTGTGTATATTTAAGGTCATCTGTTTAAAAAAACTGTTCTTTACATAGTTCAAAGCCTTTTGCTGTTTATGAAACGGTATGTGCATTATTCCCTTGTGTATTATTCCCTTACTGATTTAGTTCCCTACATGTTTGTGTCTGAGGTAAACTGACTAAAATAAATAATGTTTACACTGAATGCTAATCTCTTTTGTTTGATAACATGGAAATATAGTCTGTGAAATTTACATTTCAGACACAAGTAATTAGTGGTAAAATTATATAATTCAGTTTAGCTTTTAGGATTGAGGAGAGTACATTTTGGTCTTAATGAGTGAGTCTCACAAAAACATGTCCAGGTTGCATATTTTGAAGATAAATAATAAAAGTATATAATTATATTTTATATAAAATAAATAATGCTTATTTTGTAGGAGCGTTTGTGCATTTATAGCAATCTGCCAAAACAGATTTCCATTAAAAAATAAATAGTTTATATAACGAAGTATAACAAAAACTGCTGTGGTGTATTAACACTATTTAAATAATATACCAATGAGATTTTTCTTTACAATATGGTAATAAAAAATTAAAATGTGTTTATCAAAATTATGTTTATAATGTTAATGTCACACTGCAAAATGTGTGGAGGAAAAAACAAATCCAAAAAATACTTAATTTTTAGATGGAATGTATATACTTATTTTTGTTAGTACAAAAAAAAAGCTAATTTTGTATTAGCCACCACTGTCATCAAATAAACAAATTAAAATAGCAGAAAATTTCAGTTTGAAGATTTTAAATGAATTTAGTATGATTTTACAGTAGTTCCAATGAATAACTATGGAAATTAGGCGGAAACTTTGGTTTCCATGGGGGGGAAAAATCATCCTGGACAAAAACAAAAAAGCAGCTAGAGAGAGAGCAAGAAACAAGAAGGGAAAGAAATAACGGGAACTAGCAATACTACCAATATTGAAATGACAATAACAGTAACCGTGTAGATGTTTGGCTGGAGCAGTCGCTGTATGTATGAGCAGTGCGGTCTGGAAAGACTGTGATTTCTGCAGTTAGCCGTTAAGCTAACGGTTCAGCCCGGGTCATTCTGCGCTGTCAGCTACACTGCATGACGCTACCGCTGCAAACAACACGCCTGCGCCGTTAAATGACACTCATGCACCGATTATGTAGCGCTGTATCGTCAAATTCTCGGGTAAATATATATTTATAGGCATGGCAAACATTTAAGCACTTAAATATTCTCGTTCATAAGAGCAAAACGGGTCATTCTCAAGGCCACGGATGGAACCGGGGCGGCAGCGTGAGAACCCCCCCGGATCCGGGGAACCTGAGTCAGGGGAGTGGAGAGAGGAGAGCGCCGGGGTGGAGGCTGAGGAGAGGGACGACACCCTGAAAAACAGAAGCGGGGACGGAGGAAACGAAGAAGTTACGAGAAAAACCGAGAACAGTGAAGTGGTGGAGAAAGATAAGCCTGAGTTTGATGAAGATGAGGATCAGTATGAGGAAGAGCTAGACCCCAGGATTCAGGTATTAAGATTTGGACCCATAATAAACTTGATATTGTGACAGGTGCATTGAACTATGACATAATATTCACAATTAGCTTCAATTAATGGTTTTTATTGGCAAAATGATTTGTTTGAGTGTGATTTTGCTGGTTTTGTATAAATTCATATACTTATGTCTGTTATTTAATGCATATATTAATAGTAATTGAACGTCAGCTATCTTTCCTCCTTGTTTTCCATTTGTCAGGAGGAGCTGGAACACTTGAATCAGGCTAGTGATGAGATCAACAGACTGGAACTACAGCTGGACGTGAGTAATATGTGTGACTACTGCTGTTCTCTATTCTGTTGAGGTGCCACTGCCTACTTAGACAGTCGATGTGTCTCAATTTGCGCACTTACTAGCTATTCTATGCCATTTTTAGTATAAATAGCTTGAGTAGTGTTTTCACACTAAAAGTTCCAAAAAAGAAAAAGAGCACTTCAAATACATGGATAATGCACTTAAAGTGATACTTCACCCAAAAATGAAAATAATGTCTTTTATTACTCACCCTCATGACGTTCCACACCCATAAGACCTTTGTTAATCTTTGGAACACAAATTAAGATATTTTTGTTGAAATCCGATGGCTCAGTGAGGCCTCCATAGCCAGCAATGACATTTCCTCTCTCAAGATCCATTAATGTACTAAAAACATGGTTCAATTAATAGAGTGGTTCAATATTAATATTATAAAGCAATGAGAATATTTATGGTGCACCAAAAAAACAAAATAACAACTTATATAGTGATGGCTGATTTCAAAACACTGCTTCAGGAAGCTTCGAAGCATTATGAATCAGTGTATCGAATCATGATTCGGATCGCATGTGAAACCACCAAACTGCTGAAATCACGTGACTTTGGCGCGTGAAGCAAGCTTCCTGAAACCAAAAAAATTCTTGTCTCTTTATAATATTAATAGTGAACCACTGTACTCACATGAACTGGTTTGAATATGTTTTTAGTACGTTAATGGATCTTGAGAGAGGAAATGTCATTGCTCCCTATGCAGGCCTCCCTATATTTCAACAAAAATATCTTAATTTGTGTTCCAAAGATTAAGGAAGGTCTTACTGGTTTGGAACGGCATGAGGGTGAGTATTAAATGATAGAATTTTCATTTCTGGGTGAACCAACCCTTTAACTGTAAAACAGAAGTGTGCAATATGGGATATTTCATGCACTCAACTGTCACAGCTTTACTTACATAGCGGAGGGGGAAGGGATATCAGACTCTGATGTCAAAATAACCCTTTAACATTTATACACTAGACGGTAGAGTGCATGCATACCATATAGTGTGTCTTTTGGGACACAACTAATATCTTTATTCAGAATGCACATATGATGCACTGAAATGAGAGACAGAGTCGAGTGGCATAATGTCTTACAATCACATTTGGTTACACTAGTTGACATTGATCACTTCACATGTTTTGTTGTCTTTACCTCTTATTTGTGAAGCCAAAATTTGTTCAAGTTTACAGTTTTTTTTTTTAGTGGATGACTAATATAGGTTTGTTTTTTATGATTGATCAATGTGTGAGCAGGGCTGATACAAGGGTGATATATAATATACATAATGCAAAAATGCAATGTAATGAAAGCTTAAATGGAATAACAATATTTACAATACACTACTGTTCAAAACAAGTCAGTAAGATTAAAAAAAAAAAACCTTTTATTCTGCAAGGATGCAATAAAATTGATCAAAAGTGACAGTAAAGACATTTATAATGTTACAAAATAACTTTATTAAAAATAAATGCTGTTCTTTTGAACTTTCTATTCCTCAAAGTATCCTAAAGTAAATTGATAATTTCCACAAATATATTGAGCGGCACAGCTGTTTTCAACATTGATAATAATAAGAAATGTTTCTTGAGCAGCAAATCAGCACATTAGAATATTTTCTGAAGGATCATGTGACACTGAAGACTGGAGTAATGATGCTGAAAATTCAGCTTTGCCATCACAGGAAGAAATTACATTTTAAAATATATTAAAATATAAAACAGTTATTTTAAAATATAATATTTTGCTGTATTTTTAGCAAATAAATGCAGCCTTGGTGAGCATAAGAGACTTCTTTCAAAAGCATTAAAAATTTGAACAGATCCCAAACATTTGAACAGTCGTGTATGACACAATATTTACTCCTAAAAATAAAATAAAAAAGAAGGAAAAAGACAAATCCTAGTCTTCGCTTATTTACCCATTACTTCTTGTCTCTCTCTTTCACCGTATAATCTAATAAAGGTGAAAGAAGAAAGAAAACTCTCAGCCTTTGAACAAAAACAGATATGGAAAGTGTTTTCTCCTCTCTTTTAAAATTTATTTTGGTATCCTATTCCTAATTATGCATTTTGTTGCATTTTATTATTTGCATTCAATATGTTTTTTCTACTGTCTTTATGAGCCATGTTTGGGTTGCAAATCATCCCCACCAGTTGAGAACCACTAAACTGGAGTATTAATATGTATTGTTTACATGTTTTACTAATCATGCCAAGTAAAGCATTGTTTTTCCTCACTCTTTCTCGTTATCTCTGTCTAACACTCATTTAGGAAGCGAGATCAAGCTACAGGAGGATCCTTACAGACTCGGCACGCAAACTTAACGCTCAGGGCTCTCAGCTGGGAGCCTGCATTGAAAAAGCAAGACCTTACTATGAAGCCCGTAGACTCGCTAAAGAGGTGTGTGAGTGTGTGTGTATTAGAGAGCAAGGGAACATAATATTGCGTGTTTGTGCTTCATATCGTCTCAGTTGAGTTCAAGATGTTTTTGTAGTTTGCTGATTCATTTCCAGACTCTCATTATTGCACAAAATCCTCCCGCTGAACCAGAAGACATTTGTCAGTGCAGTGGTCATTATGGCGAAAGAGTTAGTGTGTTAATGTGATTAACCCTGATAACACAAGATTTGATTTGCACATCACTTTTCATTAGTGTTTTTGCAGCCAATTTTGAATATGTAATTGAGTTGATGAAAATCGTTTAGCTGTGGCTATAGAGAGTAATTGAAAACAGTTGAACCAGCAGCACTGAATTGAAACTCTGACTTGGCCATCAGACCCTCTCATGGAAAAACTGTAAATAAGTTTGAGAGTGGATGAGTAGACAAGGCAAGCTCATAAATGTAGTGGTTGTTTTCCATATTGATAAAGGAACCGTCACAATGTTCAACTAGTTTATCTATAATTTTTTGCTTGTGTGTGTATAGACAACTTACACTGTAAAATGCCCTTGTAAAGTTTGATTCTTTAAATTCATCCACTGTAGAGCAGCTCTTTGGCACAGCATCATGTCTTGTATTGCTGTTTTGAGCATGTCGCCATGAGCTTTGCATTTTAAAATGGGTAATTTTCAAAGGGAACAGTATCAATGCCCACTCGCTATGGCACGTGAGTAAGTGTTTTGAAAACATTATCCATATAAAACCATCATTTACAGACAAAGCATTATGAAATCATTTTTTTTACAGTTTGCGATGCAGCTACTGTCAGATTCAATACAGCTGACTGCTTCATCTGTCAACAAAAGTTACAAACACTCCATTACACTGTGCCTCGTTTACAAAATAATCTGCAGTCAAATTCTCCAAACAAACATGTAATACTCCGACGCAATCCAGGACGCCATTAAAAATTAACCATCCACTTGTTCCTGACACTGGTATCCTTCTGAAGTCTCTACAGCTATGTAAACAGGACGCTGCAAAGCGAAAGTTCATTTACGCTTCTATTTACTCTTCTATTTGCTCGCATCAGGTGTAGGCAAGTGTCAGCCGTTCACAGCCAACGGCAGTGGGCGGGGCCTATTGTGCGATGATATAAAACTATTCAATAGCTCGCACATCAAGATCGCACGTACAGAGGGGAGCGCAGAAACTCGTCAACGCTGTCCTGTGATTTATCACTAAAATAGCTTAGAAACCCAAAAGTTATAGCATATATTTTTCTAATTTTGAAGTAACTACTTACAACCCACAGCAATGCTACAGATGCTCTGTATCTGATTTACAACGAGCAGAAATCTGTAAGAAATGTTACGAACTAGGGGTGTCGCAGTATACCGGTATTGGCGATAACCGTGATATTTAAAACATGAAAAATCGATATTGTGTTAATTACGGGTCTGTAATAATAACAATATATCGTAATATTTAAAATGAATAATACACATGATAATATGACACGAAAATAATCCAGCGCCAGTACCTGGATGAGTACAATAGGTGGCGGTATTGCACCATAATGCTGCCATCTGACATAACACAGAAGATGCAGCACGCGCAGCTGCTATTGCCGTGCAAAATCATGTTGTCTGATAAGACAGAGGAGATTCTCTACACAGCAGAGCATGCGAGTGAAAATGTTTTTAGTTTCATATTTATCTTTAAATATTATAATGTTTTTTTTATTGAATCTGTATTGATTATGAAAAGTGAACAGCACGAGTAAGATAGGATAGCTACGTCATAAGATGCGCAATATATCGGGAGACATGGAGTGGGTCAGACATGATTTTGACTACTTCATTAAGTTTTGTTTTGTAGAAAGCCTTTTGTTAAAGTGATTTTCATTTTGTATAAATTGTATCTTAATTTTAATCAATATTTCAACCAATTGCCTGGATTTAAATAGAAGCAAATAAAGCAGACAATACAATTGAGCCGCCGGCGCGATCACTTGCATGTAAACTGGAGCTCGTCTCATAAATGAACCGAAACTTAGCTTATAGGCTACTTGCCTCACAGACATTAGAAATATATCTATAGAAAGCTTGAAATGACTACTTTTAAATGAAACAATTAAAAACTAAAAGAAATAGGCTACTCTCTGATTATGTAATCCGTATGAAATGTGCATTTAAAATCCAGATAGAGATGTTTTGAATGATTTAACATGAAGAGAATTAACACCATTTTGACAGTATATGGTTTGTCTGTGTTCAAGCCATCTTGGTTATTTTCGATAATGCATAGCCTTTATCACTGTATTGAACAAAATAATATAAAATAATATAATTTCTGCCTCTAAATAAAATCACATAGCATGGTCTTTAAAATGTACATCAGAAAGTCTTTTCAGTTCTTCGGGATACATTCAGGAAGGTTTTTTTTTTACTCCAGCTTGAAATCAGATAAACTAAATGCTCTTTTTCATAAAAATGTACTAAAGACAGAATGCAAAAATTAAAAATAATTTTTCTTTATCAGTATCTGATTACTCTTAAGTGTAGTTGTTGTATGCAATGGTGTTAAAATACAGCTAAAAGTGAGCTTCTATGTTTAATAGTCATGAATATGTACAAACCTTGTCAGTGAACTATGAGGGCAAAAAATTGTAATTGAGGTCAAATTTTCAATTAAATCATTAGGTCATATCCCTACTATGAAACTGTAAAGGGCTAGTTCACCAAAAAATGAAAATTCTTTCATTTATTACTCACTTTCATATCGTTCCACACCCATAAGACCTTCATTCATCTTCTGAACACAAAGTAAGATATTCTTAATTAAATCCGATGGCTCAGTGAGACCTGCATTGCCAGCAAGACAATTAACACTTTCAGTGCCCAGAAAGCTACTAAAGACGTATTTAAAACAGTTCATTTGACTACAGTGGTTAAATCTTAATGTTATGAAGCGATGAGAATACTTTTTGTGTGCCAAAGAAATAAAATAATGACTTTATTCAACAATATCTAGTGATGTGCGATTTCAAAACACTGCTTCATGATGCTTCGAAGCTTTACAAATCTTTTGTTTCGAATCAGTGGTTCAGAGCGCAGATCAAACTGCCAAAGTCATGTGATTTCAGTAAATGAGTCTTCGTTACTTCATAAGTGTTTTGAAATTTCAATGGTTCACCACTGGGGGGCGTGACTTTGGCAGTTTGATACACGCTCCGAACCACTGATTCGAAACAAAATATTCACAAAGCTTCGAAGCTTCATGAAGCAGTGTTTTGAAATCGCCCATCACTAGATTTTTTTTTTTTTTTTTGGCGCACAAAAAGTATTCTTGTCGCTTCATAACATTAAGGTTGAATCACTGTAGTCACATAAACTGTTTTAAATACGTATTTAGTAGCTTTCTGGGCATTGAAAGTGTTAATTGTTTTGCTGGCAATGCAGGCCTCACTGAGCCATCGGATCTTATAAAAAATATCTTAATTTGTGTTCCAAAGATGAACGAAGGTCTTACAGGTTTAGAACGACATGAGGGTGAGTAATTAATGACAGAATTTTATTTTTTGGGTGAACTAACCTTTTAAGGGTACAAAGACTCTTATATGTCAAAAGATCAAGGCAAATTTGATTGAGTTCAACTTTTAAAAAATGTCTCGGGTCATGTAAACGGAAACTACAAAAAATATAATTTTTGCGTTCCCATTCGCTCCAATTGCAAAAGAAAAAAATCCATGATAGCATCTACGACCACAAAAAAGTAGAGCTTGATTACATTGGTCAGAAGAGAGAAAGATGTTACATTTTCCATCACTTCCTCAGCCATTGTGTTAGAAACACTCACGCAGTACTAATTTTCTGAAATTTTATGCCAAAGTAATTTAACACAAAGTATAGTGTTAAAAATTCACATTTTTGTTTTTAATTAAATATGTAAAAAAAAAAAAATAAAAAAAAAACACAGATTTACGAAGAAAAAAACATCATTACAGTCTGTGAAATGTATTTTTTTATTCTCTTTTTTTCATTTTACTTTCCTAAAAGATTTTAATAAATCTTAATCGATGAATATTGTGCAAAACAAAGGCTTCATTCACACAGCAGCAGATTTCGGTTGTCAGCGCTGTTTTAAATTTTAAATAGGGTTACATTTACACACACATTTCCATTTGATGATATTCATGGACTCATTTCAAGAGTCTGCTAATAAAAGTGGTAGTCGATGTGTGAACATAGCCAAAGTTCGATATCATCCTTGGCAAGGATGCCATATTTCCAGCAAGTTATCCCAATGAATTATGGCCTGCCATTCTCAGTTCCTGACTTTTATTGATTAGTTTGGGTGTTCTGATCTGCGAACAGCAATTTTCACTGACAGCAAGCCAGGCTTTTTGAGCTAAACGGTTTTCAGATCCAGCCTTGTGTGCGGGATGATTGGCTGTCAGCTTAACCAACCTAAAATCCTATTGGCCATTTCACCCAGTTTATTTAAAATGAGTGGTTATGATTTGTGGTTTGTGAAGTGCTATACAGAGGACTTCTCTCTGGCATTTTCTTTTATTATATAAAAAATAATATTGCCATAGTAGTGTAGTATAATTCCATACTAATACCACATCCTTTAGCTAGTGTTTTATTACATATATATAACCTGATATAAAGTTTGGAAAGATTTGCAGTCCCCATTCACTTTATGGCTCTCTGTAAGGTCAGCATCCCTTCTTCTGATTGGCTGCATGTTTACAGAGCTGAGTGATTGATTTCTGTATATGAAATATGATGGATGACCTTACCCACAGGCTCAACAGGAGACCCAGAAGGCAGCGCTGAGGTACGAGAGGGCTGTCTCCATGCACACGGCTGCCAGAGAGATGGTTTATGTGGCTGAGCAAGGTTTATTGGCTGACAGGAACACATTGGACCCTACCTGGCAGGAGATGCTAAACCACGCCACAGCCAAGGTATGACGCAGTGACTCAGCATTGCTCTTTGATAATTACAGCAAAAGGCGGTGGCATAACTTAACTAAAAACACAAGAGCTCTTAGGTTTACAACAGGTCTTACTTGCTAAAATCAATCAATCCCTCATAGTCACAAGTATAGATTTTGCTGGTTAAATCCTAAAGTGTCTTATTTAAGTGTGCACAGCTGGATAGTATGGATTGTAGCGTGGCTTAGATTGTCACAGTGGGGGCAATCAATAACGCTGATGAATGCACACTTACACTTAAAGATCAAGGTTTACACATCTTCATTTATATTTTATTCTAGCCCTGTCAGTAAAATAGAGCAGCACTTTTCCAATGTGAAATCACGGTTTTTGTTTACAGTTGGGTTGACACCAAAATTTCATTAGGTACCATTGCCAGGGGAGTTTCAAGATTCTTGAAAATTCTTAATATGCTATTGAACACACTCCTTTATTACAATACATTGCCTCATGATTTTCAATTAATTATTCACCTGAACGGTCAGTAATAAAATAAAGAACAGAAACAAATGACATGCATTAGAACAGATAAAATAATAGAACACACTTACAAATGAAGTAAACACTGATTCAGGTTTATGAATGAATCATTCAAGTAAACAGTAATACAATTAAGTACAGAAACTAATTACAAGGAATAGAATAAAATGCAAATGATGTAAACATTGCATTAATTTTTCAAATTAATCAACTAAACAGTCAGTAATAAAAAGGACAAAGAAACAAATTGTCTTTTGTAATCTTTAACTTTTTGCTCTTACTCTGAAGTAACTTTTCTTTTATTTATTATTTTAGCAAACTGGCCTGGCTCCATTCTGGTTTGTAATGACCACTTTTAACAATCCATTCAATTTCCAAATTCAATATCCTTTCTTACTTTGAAATACGTTACTTTACAGGAATGAAATGTGTTATTCAGGCAATTCATGTTGGTTTAAAGTAAATTTTGCCTGTTTTCAATTTACCATTTAAGTATACAGTAATAAAATATAGAATAAAACAAATTACCAGTAATATAGAAGAAATAATCAATGTGATAGAACAAAGATACAAATAGAGTTGAAAGTTTCAGAACCAGCCTTGTCAAGTAAATATTCAGAAAACATTGGACGTTCACACTGTAGACCAGTGTTTCTCAAACTTTTTCTGCCATTCCCCACTTTGGAGGTAGGGAAGGGTTCTGAGCCCCACCTGTCCCCAATCGCCCCAACAAAATGGTAACTAACTTTAAGTTTAACTGTTAATTTATTAAAATTTATTTTATTAACATCACATTTTAAAAAGATAACATCAAATAACAGCATTATACAAATTATACAAATAGAGAAAATAAAAGTGCAGTTATATTAGCCTATCACTTTGCTTGAAAGTTAAAATATTCTAGCTGTTGTTTTTTCTTTCTTTTTGTTTTTTTAAATGCGACCGTTATTTTAGAACGTTTCCCCTATTTTTTCAATGGCGACGCTTCAAGCTTGTAACGTTATACACCGCAGCCAAAATAACACTGTATGGCAGATGTATCACTTTTATTTAGTTTCTCCTTTTTTATTGAAAATATTTACACAGGCTTACCATGTCATTAACTATCTGATATTCAGATTCTCAAATATGTGTATGTGAGTGTGTTTTGTCATTAAAAACCTTTCTAAAACATTTTTATCTTGATCTACAAACCCGATTCCAAAAAAGTTGGGACACTGTACAAATTGTGAATAAAAAAGGGATGCAATAATTTACAAATTTCATAAACTTATATTTTATTTTTATATTTTTATTTAAAGTTAAATGTACATATGGAAAGGCACCATCAATGCTGAAAGGTATATCCTTGTTCTAGAACAACATATGCTCCCATCCAGACGTCGTCTCTTTCAGGGAAGACCTTGCATTTTCCAACATGACAATGCCAGACCACATACTGCATCAATTACAAGATCATGGCTGCATAGAAGGAGGATCTGGGTACTGAAATGGCCAGCCTGCAGTCCAGATCTTTCACCCATAGAAAACATTTGGCGCATCATAAAGAGGAAGATGCGACAAAGAAGACCTAAGACAGTTGAGCAACTAGAAGCCTGTATTCGACAAGAATGGGACAACATTCCTTTTCCTAAACTTGAGCAACTTGTCTCCTCAGTCCCCAGACGTTTGCAGACTGTTATAAAAAGAAGAGGGGATGCCACACAGTGGCAAACATGGCCTTGTCCCAACTTTTTTGAGATGTGTTGGTGCCATGAAATTTAAAATCAACTTATTTTTCCCTTAAAATGATACATTTTCTCAGTTTAAACATTTGATATGTCATCTATGTTGTATTCTGAATAAAGTATTGAAATTTGAAACTTCCACATCATTGCATTCTGTTTTTATTCACAATTTGTACAGTGTCCCAACTTTTTTGAAATCGGGTTTGTATAAAGCAATATACACGCCGCCATGTTTGTTTGCACAGCCGGTCAGAGAGTCCTGTCAGTCAGAATTACAGCACATGAATTCATCAGTTTCTCCCGAAATACACGTAAGTACGTGGCCGGTGATCTGGGAGAAAATAGAGTAAATTTTATAGTTCCTTACACTATTTGTATCTGATATGAATAAAATATGTCGGCAAATTATATTTGAATTGATTGTTATTGCTGTTTCCATAGACATCAGTGTGTATTACAAACTCAAAATGTATCATTTTACTAGTAGTACTTATGTATATTTAAATGTCTGAAACCTAAAATGAACGTTATGTTGTTGAAAACGCTGCATAGTTGTGATATATGATAAACGCTGCTGCGCGCGTCTGTCTCTGGCTCAGCACCAGCCAAAGCGTGAAAGCACAGTTTGAGTCTTATGCCATGTCACTGAACATTTTAAATCCCCTATGTGGGACCGTACTCTCAGGGGCACAGAAATAAAAATCCCATATGTGGGACCGTACTCTCAAGGGCACAGAAATAAAAATCCCATACGTGGGCCCATACCGCTCAAAAGCTGAATAGAGATGGGCACAAAAATGAACAAATTTCCTCCCATTTGTCGCGCCCCACTTGTCATGTTTGTATTCCCCACCAGTGGGGCGTGCCCCACACTTTGAGAAACACTGCTGTAGACAGATTGATATTGTTACATTTTCTTCAGCTGTTAGTTCCTTGGGGGGAAGAGTAATCTAAATATCAACAAGCTCTTAAAAGAATATCCATTATTGATTCCATTATTGACAGTGGTGATATGATATTGATTCTTTGTCAAATCTTTGTATGAATGATACAGAAAGATATGACAATATATTCGATTTAATTTCTTTCATGTGTGAAAACAGAACAGGATATCACATTTGACATGTTGCTTTTTTTAGGTGAACGAGGCAGAGGAGGAGCGTTTGAGGAGCGAGAGGGAGCACCAGCGTGTCACTCAGCTTTGTCAGGAAGCAGAAGCGCGTGTGCAGACTTTACAGAAGGCCCTTAAGAGAGTCATTATCAAGTCCAAACCTTATTTTGAGCTCAAGGCTCAGTTCAACCACATCTTAGAGGTATGCATCAGAGACTGGCATCCACTATACAGGTATTCAAGGTCTGCTGGCCATATTGATTTAAGTAACAAAATGAAATCCTCTATGAAATGCAAACTAGGGATGGGCACAAAGAACAGAAACTTCACACTTACAGCATACAAACTAATCTTTTTAGTTTAATATTTTAGTATAGATTAAAATAAATCGTATAATTTTTTTAAAATATATGTGACCCTGTGCTGGCAAAATGAGTTGCAATAAGCAAATTTTCAAAAATTCATTAGTTATTCTCTCAGTCTCTATTAAAAAAATTCTTCTAAATGATGTATGATTTGTTGGAATCCGACAAAAAAAAACCTCTGACCTACCTTTTTGAAGTCGATAGAGTCAGCAAAGTCAATTTTAAGAAAAATCGAGTTAAAGTTTTCTGAAGGTTCTGAAACAAAATCACCTAGCAACCATACCTTAAAATTAGTGCTGGGCGGTATACCGGTTCATACTGAATACCGGTATTTATTTTTGTTATGATATGAATTTTGATGATACCGCAATACCGGTATATGTCGTTTAACCAACGGAACGCGGTGCAGCCCGTCACTGAGAGCGTCCCGTTTCACTGTTGCACTGTAGTGAGAGCACAGCTGAGATTGCATCACAGCCTATGGTAAATCCGAAATCAACCCCTAATGCCTCATTCACTATTCCCTACTTTATCCACTTATATTGTTCACTTGCAAGAGTGAATGAAAACGAGTGAGTGAATTCGGACAGTACACTCGTTATTGCGGTGCAATGTGAGATTGAATGAGTGCACTCAATAACGTCCACTATGGTTTCAGACACCACTACAAATGGCTTTCCCCTCAAATAATGCCCTATTTGAGGTTATAGGGGGCGATTTCGGATTCAGCCCTTGATTACAGCGGAGAATTCAAACTACACGCGGCGCGCGAGATAGAGCGGTTTCTGCACGGAGCGCCGTGATGAGATTAACAACTTTCTCCATATGGATATATCAGATATAAACACGCTCGCTCCGGTCTAAGTTTTTTTTATGGACCTATTTCATATATTCTAGTGCTCTAAACATGAACCTGCAGCTTGTATGCGCACATATTTCATCACGTCTTCTTGAAATGAAATGTAACGTTATGCAAAGGACACTGAACTGTAGGCTACGTCTGATCACGACCGCGATGACACGATGGGTTATTCTGCTACACAGAAGATGATGTAAGTTAATAAATAGACTGACAATTCAAAGAAGAATGGGCAAAAATTTAACTGCTTTATTCTTTGTGTTAAACTTACGTGTGTCATTTGTTCAGAGACTGTAGTGCTCTTAAATGTAGGCTACTGACAATATCCTTAGACAGTTTAAATGTTCTTACGTGTTTCTCCCTCGTTTTGGGAGTTTGTTTTTATAAAGGGTTAGATTTATAAAATGCTTAAGTTGCCCTCAACTCTTTTTTTATTCTATCTCCATGGTCATATTTTAATATTCATGTGTCTGTAATGAGTGTGTTGCAGGTCTGTGTTTTATTGGTTGTCTCCCCATAGCATCGTTTTGTGGGGCTTTGTAAACCTGTATTAACTCTAGTGTGGAATTTTTCTACAATATTCACTCATCATGAGAGTAAAACATGGCATTCTAGTCAATCTACTGCAGTATTTCCTCTCTCAAGCAGTGAAAATGTGGTTAACGCCTGGTCATGCATGGGGAAAAAAAATACCGTCATATACCGTGAAACAGATATAATTTTGAAAAATACTGTGATATAAATTTTTGGTCATACCCAGCACTACGTAAAATCCCTGGTAATAACACCTAATTTGGGACACACCAAGTCAAAACCCATATCTATGGGAAAAATATATATATTTAAGTTTTTTTCCATTATTCCACAATTGTTTGATTAACATTAATGAAGCCTACACTCAAAACAATAAACTGTTGGATTTACTTAAAAAAAAAAAAATGTCAAGTGGTTCTACGCAACTATATTGAGTAATTTGTACAAATAACAATTTAGTTGTATGAACAAAAGAAATTCAAGTAAAGCTGACAAAATGTTTTTGAGTACACAGACTTTGATCACAGTCTAAACACATGCAACACTCTTCTGCACAATGGTAACCACAAAATTTAAAAAAAATACAGACACTCCTCTAAATGTCCAACATAACTGAACATTAAACACTATCATAAACAAACACCATTTTTCCCTTTACTGAAAAACACATAAAATACTTTTATCCCTAAATAAAACTTTAATCCCTAAATTTACTCTCCTAATGCAGTCCTTTGCAAAACATGCTGGGAACTATGGATCCACTGCCCAGTTAGTTATGTCAACATTAATTTGTGCATTTGACTCAGCAATGTTAAGTTGACTGAACAAACACATATAAAGTAAAGCTGACAATACTAATTTTTAGTAGAAACCACTCAGTTAAGTTCATCTAGTTACATGAGTTTAAGTAACGTGAACAAGGATGGATTGAGTGAAACTAGCAACAGTGAAAGTTAATTTAATAAGACCTACTGTATCACACGGATCTAATATAATGTTACACATCGGATGTTTTTCCCCGACAGTTAACCAAACAGTTAACCAAGACATAACTGATAATGTTTGAGTGAATACTCATCAAGACAGATTTTTTTATTTTATTTTTTATTTTTAATACTGTAATTCTGTGTATGTGTGTATATCAGGATCACGCTCTGTCTGAGGCATCTTTGTGCGCATGATTTGGATCTCTCAGTCAGCGCGAGTAAGATCATTTTGTTTACATCAGCGTGAGTTTGAAAGAGAACTCAGAGAATCGCAGAGAAAAATGGCAATATTCATGGTCAAAGGAAAGGTACTCCTCTCAAAAAACATACAAATAATGATACTTTTAGATGTGTAATTGCTATTTGGAGCATTGGGTTCGCTAGACGAGGGCTTAATGAACAAATTTTTGTTAAAAACTCCATTTCGACCAAAATTGACATTTTTCACTTGTTTTGCCTGTAGCTCAACATTTGCCTGTGCACATTCAGACTCATTTTGCCAGCCTGGGTAAAATATGTCATTTATTGGTTATCAACCTTAACATGAAAATAATCATTGGCTTATCACAGGGGTGTCCAAACTTGGTCCTGGAGGGCCACTCTCCTGCAGAGTTTAGCTCCAACTAGCCTCAGCACACCTGGCTGGAAGTTTCAAGTTTCATGTGTGCTTAATTGGGGTTGGAGCTGAATTCTGAAGGACAGCGACCCTACAGGAGCACCCCTGGCTTATCGTATCAGCCTGAATTTCAGTATTAGTGTGTCCCTAAATATTTTCTGATGGATGATCATCCGTTTTTAGTCATTATAATGTCTTTAATATATATGGTGCAAGAACATGACAAATAAAAAAATAAAAATAATAATAATAATAATAATAATTTTACCCAATGTGCTATGATTATCCCCACTCATTAACAGGAGCACAAGTCCAAAGTCGTTCAGCTGGAGGAACGGGTGGCGAAGGTGAAGACCCGGTATTCTATCGCCCTCCGCAACCTTGAGCAAATCAGCGAGCAGATCCATGCGCAAAGGGGGCGCATTCGCGCCGCCAGAGAGCGCAACAGGGCCCGTGGGGGGCGGAGCTCTCCGGTCGGGGCAGAGTCAGAGGGTATAATTCAAGCAGGAGCATATGCAGGGGTGGTGGCCAATCCTTTAATGGATAATGACTGGGCCGATCAAGAGAAAACCCGGCAGTGGGTAGAGAAACACAGGGAGGCAGGTTGGGGACAAAGAGAGAGAGCGGAGAAGGCGGGGTCAGACTCCATGTCAGTCATAAGCCTGCAAACAATTGCCTCCGACCTGGAAAAGTTCGATTCTGTGGAGCACTTGGGCGACCTGAGTGATGTCGGAAGTATAATAGGTGAGGAGAAAGAGGCAGAGAGCGAGAGAGGATTTAGGGCTGAAGACACAATAGTAGCAAGAGAGGTGGCAAACCTTTCGAGACAGGATGCAGAGAAAGGTGCCTCAGGGACAGACAGACAGCAGAGAGAGAGAGAGCGGGAGAGCTTTGTGAAGCAGCACCACAGAAGTGTTAGTTTGTGAGGAGACAGGAAATTAGAGTTGCCTGTTACTCCACCCCAATCCTGGTGGGCTAAAGCTTGCCTGCAGGCTTCCAGGCGAGACTCTCAACTGACTACAAATGAATCAGACTGAAAACACTCAGTATTTGCTTAAAGGTGAAGTGTGTAATTTCAGCGGCACTATCGGCGCTAAACAGAACTGAAAAAACAAAGACTATTTTCTAACAGGTTTCCCCGAAACACTCACCCGTCTGCCATTGGTTACATAAACAGATGGTCCCACCCCCTAACCTATGCCATTGGTTGAGCCAGTGTTTCTGTCTGGCTGGTCGGGAGTTTACACTTTTAGGGGAAATCATCATACAAATGGCTTCATTATATTTGCACATTAGGTTGAGAATAGGAGAATGTCGAAAAAATTGCACACTTCATCTTTAAAGGTTAGTTCTTATTTGTTCATCTTCAGAACACAAATGAAGATATTTTGGTAATGCTTTACTGAAGTCCTTTATGTATAATGCATTATAAAAGTATTTTTATTGCATTAATTATGCCTTGTAATGCTCTTTATAATGCATTGTATGTTCTCATGTATAATCGTAACCACAGTTATAATATATTATAATACATTGTTACACCTTTATAAAGTATAATAGATTAAAAAAAACATGACACACAACCAATTTCAGATGTAACAAGGAATGTGCAAATATTATAATGCATTTTAACTTTGGTTACAATTATTTAGGAAATTATATAATGCATTACAACGTATATTATGAATACCTTAATAATGCATTATACTTAAAGGCTTTAAGTGCAGTGTTACCGATATATTTTTAATGAAATCTGAGCGATTTTTGTCCCTCCATTGACAGTTCACGCAACTACCACTTTGACGCTTCAAAAATAAACCATATGAATTGAGTGGTTTAGTCCAAATTTTCTGAAGCGACACGATCACCTTTATATAATGAATACATTTAATTTAGGCTTTTTTTCACATATAAACATTCATCAACATACACAACAGATAATGGTAAACGGAAGCTCAAGTGCACTTGCTTGACATGCGAGAACCAATGAGGTTCATTCTCACGTGTTACACAGCACGTTTGAGCTTCCGAAAGAACTAATGAGGTTTGTTCTCACGCATCAATCAAGTATGGTTGAGCTTCTGTTTCTGTTAGCTGATCAATGTTAATATGTGAATAAAAGCTGAAATTCAATCTGGTCATCATAAAAAGTGATCCAGTCTCTTTATGAAACTTTTTGAAGCAACAAAGTGTTAGTTGTGTGGACTGTCAGTGGAGGGACAGAAAACTGTCTGATTTTGTTAAAAATATCTTTATTTGTGTTTTGAAGATGAATGAAAGACTTAAGGGTTTTGAACGACATGAGGATAAGTAATTGATGACAATTTTTTTTTTTTTTCATTTTTGGGTAAACTAACCCAAAGGCATGCAAGCCTGTTTTCACCTGAGCAACCAAGTGGTTGGATCAAATTAAGAAATCAAGCCGCAAATCGTGAGATATGAAGTCACATTGTGAAATTTAAACTTGAATTGTGAGGTTTCAAAACCCATTGTAAGATAGAAATTCAAAGTTTGTGAGACATAAAGTCAAGATGGGCCTCATTCATGAAACTGAGTAAATTCGGAGTAATTTGTTTGTTAAATGAACTTTCCCGAAAACTCTCCTCCGGATTCACAAGTGCATTGTAAACCAGATTTTATAGCTAAATGTGTGTATTTTAAAGAATTCCAATGTTGTAAATAAGGTGCCCTGCAAGCTTATTTACAATTAGCATAATAATTGCAGAAATGTAATGGGTTCATTGGACTTTTTTTTCTTTCAGGTTTGGCTCCAGTATTGTATAAATGCAAAAGAGACTAATTAGCCATATACTTAAAAAGTATTCAATGAAAGTGTTAATCTTGCAGACAAATAATACTGATGGTTAGAATCGATGGACCATGTAATGTGTTTTTAATCATTTTTATCAATGAAATGTATTTAACTAATTAATTTTGTTATCAGAAATTCCTAAATGCAGTTTGTTTAGGAATTTCATATAATTTCTGTCATAATTCCAAAAATTTACATTGGAGCAGTTTTATGAACTTCTAACTTATTTCTGTTGATGTTTTATGAATGAGGCCCATTGTGAGATACAAAGTTGCAACTGTAGATCTAAAGTCACAGTTAATAGAAACATTCACAATTGCAAGATTCACAGTTTTATATTGCGTAATTCCACAAAAAATACACCAGCCATTTTTATTTTATTTTTTTATGGAAATGGTGAAAACAGGCTTCCATAACTAACAAACCTACCGCATAGTTCAAATGAGAAGAAAGCTTCTCTAGGGGTGGTGACTAAGATTCAGAAATCAATATAATGAATCCATTTTCAGACATAAGAAATGGAGTAATCGAGAAGAAAGAGCGTATTAAAACACTTACACTGATTGACGTGGCATTATTGTAACACTGCAGTATAGCAGAGGGGGTTCAGATGTTCTTGGCAAATTAATGAATAACAATAAGGAGGGGGGTTAATGTGGTATTTTAGTCAGTCTGCAGGGATTTGTAGTTCACACGCTCTGATCCCGTCTTCTCAGTTACTGTTTTACTTTCGGTCACGGGAACGGGGGGGGGGAGGGGAAGACCGAAAACCACTTTACACAATGAGAAAGAAAGAAAACAAATGAGAAATGCATTAAACATTGAAGATCAAACTCTGTTACCACAGAAAAGAGAAATGCTCTTACAATAGAGGTCTATGGGTACTGCTGTACACTTCCCTGAGAGGCTTCCATTGTTACTTTACGCACATTTAGGCTTAGGTGACTGAAAGCTGAGTCAAAGTCTTTTCTGTGATTATGAATATGACACAGATGCTGTTGATAGAACTTCACTTGTATGTTACCTGGAATTTTCCTTTATTAATATTGTATTTGGTTCCCATCTCTGTCTCTCTCAGCAAGTTTAGATATTTGGAATATTGTTTTCATTTGGCTGTCAGTTTGGTATTATTTTGCACAACATGTTACATTAAGTTCTAGCTCATCAATTTGTGGCATTTGTGATATTTCAGATCCAGAGTACTGTTTTTTTATTGATTTTGTTCTATTTGAGAGTTATTAGAATTTAGGTCAGTCCAGGAATGAAAGAGGGTCTTGTCTTAGAAAGACAAGAATAGAACATGTTTACAAGTTTACGAGTGTCCTGCTGAAATTTTACAAGAAAAGTTGAGTAAATAAAACAACAGTGGAATGGCTGAATGATGAATGATGTGTACTTGATGACGTAACTGTGTTTTGCAGATATACATTTTGAAATCATGTAATATGCTAGCTGTTCGAACAAACCGTGCTGTGGACAGTACAGTATTGTTTGCAAGTTTACATCCTACTCTCCTCTTCTGAATTTTTTGTTGTTTTGACATTTTTTTAAATGTAGTTGTTGTAGTTTTTTGTCCACAAACCCTGTAAATCCATCCTGCCCACCCATCATAACCTCTTCTGTACAGATTCCTCACCTCTCCTCATAGTAAATAGAAGATGCTCTGTAGAGTTAATCCAGTATGCTGCTGTCTCTCTCCATTCATAAGGTCACAGGAACTCTATGTATATACAAGCTGATGTATGATGAATACAAATAATCTTTACGTGACTGATAACTTATTCTGTAAATGTTAATTTATTGCACAGTTAGAGATATTAAAACTTGAATTTAACAACTATGCTCTTGTTTTTCTAATTTAATTTCACTTTGCAGAGATAAAAGTGTGGTTGCTAATTTTAGGTTATTGCTACTTTGTGTCTCCCAATTGTGATTTTATATTTTGTGAGGTGACTTTATATTTCGCAATGTAACTACTTGCAGAGACATTATAACTCACAATGTATCTTTACATCTTGTCGCTTAACTCGTTTCTCAAAAGTTTTGACTATATCTCATAATTGTGACTTGGTCTCCCATTTGTGACTTTATATTGTGAAATTTGTACTTTGCTTCTTTGTTTCTCAGCACTATATCTTGTTAAGTGTCAAATCTAACTTTATCTGACAATTACTACTTTATTTCTCACAACTGGGACTTGCATTTGTGAAAATTCTGACATTATATCTAAAAATGTGATTTTCACACTTGAAATAGTTAACCCTGGGTAAATGGAATCCTGGGTTATCAGTGCATATAATTTACCCGGGTTAACAATTAATCCTGGGTGTTCATAACCTGAAGTTTCACATTAGGGCTTTTCACACTATGCTTAACCCTGGGTTATCGTAACCCCGGGTAAAGGAGCGTTTCAAACTTGTAATTTAGAAGCAGTGTTACACAGCAAAATCCCCAAAGTTAAATCAACTCTGCTCAGATTGAATATGGTCCCTCTCTATATAGTGTTAAAGTAACAGTGAAGCAGAGTTAAAGTTAATGAGATAATTAAGTGATTAAGTTATGATTGAGCATTAGTGATGAACACCTGCTGTTAACAAGCATAATCACTGAAGAAAAACACAATAAAGGACTTCCAGCCACAGCCTTAGATGAAATCAACTGAAGATAAAAGACATTAAATCTCTCAAGATCTGATTAAACAACTCCACAAACAGCATATTATCTCATTAACTTTAACTCTGCTTCAGTGTTCTTTTAACTCTATGTAGAGAGGGATCATATGTTCTCTGAGCAGAGTAGATTTAACTCTGGGGATTTTGCTGTGTAGCACTGCTTTTTACCCGGGGTTATGAAATCCTGCTCCAGAGCAGAGTTAGTGCTTTCACGGCGTTAACTCCGCATTGTGGTGCCAAAATTGTACAGTGTGAAACAATGCGGTGTTAGAATGTTACAACTAGATGCTTAGCAACCGACAACCAATCACATGGCTTATATTCACGCACTTTGGGTAGTCATGGAAACACTGTGCGATGTATAGGCTATAAACAGTCGTTTCTGTGTATGATTGGAAAAATGTCAAACGGCGATGGAAAACACGACGATTGGAGTGAAGAAGAGACCGTCATTCTTACCTGTATAGTTTGAAAAGTTAATTCAGAAAAAAACTTTGATATTACAGTCAGCAATGAGGATGCAGAATGCTAGAGCCTTTATGTAAACAGGTCACATGCTGCATTTGTCCAGTCAGTAACACTGACACCAAAAATGTGCAGATAAGAGAAGAGTTTGATCTTGTGATCAGTGAATATAAGAGGTGAAGATGTCACACCCTCTTAAGGTGTCTGAGCCAATAAGGAGTTGTCCCCTCGGAGGGAAGTTTTACGAGTCTTTGTTCTGTAGCAAGATATCAGCATAAGACACTGGATTGGATGAATGAGAAAAGAACCCTCTAAATTCTTATAGTACTAATGTGTCACAGAGTTAGTAACATGTAACATAAATTACCAAATAGGAAATGAAAGTTGGAGTCCGTAGATACCAAACATGCTGCCAATGTGATCTCAGTCAACTATACATTTGCAACTATGGAACATTAATACCAAAATAGTTCAAAAGAGAGAATTAATACATAGAATAAAGCCTATAAAAGGAAAGTCGTGATATGGGAAAATTGGATACATGTTTATACATTTCCCAAGTGGTTATATTTAAGAGAGTTTATTTGTCCTTCTCAGAAAGAATGAGTCACTGGTCTCTGCAAAATTGTTCCTGATCGTAAAAGGTCCAAGTATCTGTAACAGGACACCTAGTTCTTCCTGTAGTTTAGCTAGTTTGGGATGCTAGTTGCAGTTTTAGGGGGATGGGTTCACAGAGCTTTGATAAAGTGAGTTCATAGGTAATTCATTAAATATATTGAATAATTTTGTCTGCCTGATTAGTCCAGATGCTACAATGGACATTTCTGATTATAAAGCTAAGAATGAAACGGTCACTCAAATTGTCGCATTTTCTCTCAGCATTTGACATTTTTCTTCTCAAATGCTGAATTTACCATTTATATACTATGCAAGGTGTTTCCATGACTATCCAAAGCACACAATGTCTTGGTTGTCTGCTGCAAAGCATCTATCTGTAACATTCTAACACTGCATCATTTCACACTGTACAAGTTTGGCACCGCACTGTGGATAAAAAGCGGTGCTAACCCTGCTTCTAAATTACAAGTGTGAAACGTTCCTCTAGCCAGGGTTAAAAACAGTGTTTAAAAACGATGATAACCCGGGGTTAAGTGCAGTGTGAAAAGCCATTATATCCTGCAATCCGATTATATCTCTCAGTTATGACTCTTTCCTGTAATTGCAACTTTATTTCTTGTGACTGCAAATTTTGTATATATTACAATTGCTTATTTTTTGCATTTGCGACATTCTAACTGTGACTTTATATCTTACATGACTCTCAGTTCGATATTTATGATTTTATTTCTGCTATCTACCAATGTGACTTTGTCCTCTTCTAAACTTTATCCCACAATTAGGCCTAAGCTTCCATATCAGAGATATTTTACATGATGCAACTAGATTATGCACATTTTCTGTAGAAAATGAGAAATGCAGGCTATGCAGTTACTAATGCATCCTGAGGGCTTGTTAGAATTACTAGAGTTTACGTATGAGCAATAGTAGTAGTTACGCTTGGCTTAACAAACACAACTAATTACCACTTACACTGATTCAGTAGCTTGGTAATTGTAATCAAGAAGGACAGCGAGTTCCGAGGATTTTTTTGGGCTATTTTAAGGTGAATGTTGAGCCAAGTGCAGTAGGGCATTCCAGATAGCTGAAATCAATCCGATGTGCTGGAGAACAGGGCTTCCATAATGAAAAGAGAATGAGAGGAGGAGATTATCCTCCGTCTTCAGTCTTTAATTATTCAACAATGATATAAATATCGAGCAGAGAACTCATAGAAACTGGCCACTGGGGAGAGAAAAGAAAGTGAGCGAGGAGCTGAGCAAAGGGTGAATGTGATGTAAAATGTGATAATTGTCATGTTGAAAGGGCAGTAAAGGGGAGGATGAGGGCAGTTTAAGGTGAGAGACTAATTTCTCTGTGACTGCAGAGAGTGAAGGTGACATTACATGTGGGAGTTTATGAAAGAGACAGCCGAGATGATGACAGCTGAGTTTGAACTGAAAGATGAGGTGTCACTGCCAGCATTTGTAACCAGAGCTACTCACACAGTTTTCTCTCTCTCTCTCTCTCTCTCTCTCTCTCTCTCTCTCTCTCTTTTTCCGGTTTTCATTATGTTGAAATTTCTCACTCAGGACTTTGTGACTCACTGATTCCACTGCTGGGATACCTGAGGGGAAACACATCAGAAAATGCATTATTTTGATTGTCAATTTGGATAGGTACATTACAGGCTGGAGCGAGTCTCATTTTTTCACAAAGTTCATACATCACGACACTTTTATAGATGCATCATTTCTATCTTTGATGTAAATCTTGTTTGTTTAAGCATTTAGTTTTTTACATTACTAAAAAAATAGAAAGTCTAAATAGTTGCATAGGGTATATAGGCCTATATGTGTGTGTGTGTGTGTGTGTGTGTGTGTGTGTGTGTGTGTGTGTGTGTGTGTGTGTGTGTGTGTGTGTGTGTGTGTGTGTGTGTGTGTGTGTGTGTGTGTGTGTGTGTGTGTGTGTTTGTGTGCATGTGTGCGCTATATATGCATATGTGTGTGTGTGTGTGTGTGTGTGTGTGTGTGTGTGTGTGTGTGTGTGTGTGCTTTTGTTTATATTACATTGTGGGGACCAAATGTCCCCATGATGTAATATAAACCTGAGTTCACCTACATCGTGGGGACCAGCCAGCGGTCCCCACAATGTAAATGGGTTTATAAATCATATAGAATGAGTTTTTGTGAAAAAGTAAAAGTTTGCACAGTTTCCTGTGAGGGTTAGGTTTAGGGGTAGGGGCAGGGTAGGGGGATAGAATGTACAGTTTGTTCAGTGTAAAATGCATTGAAGTCTATGGAAAGTCCCCACAATTCACAAAAACAAACATGTGTGTGTGTGTGTGTGTGTGTGTGTGTGTGTGCATATATATGCGTGTGCAGAATTATTAGGCAAGTTGATTTTCAATTTCATATTATTTTTCCAAGCACATTTTACCAATTCCAATCCACATCAATCTTAATTACTACTATTAATATTGTATTTAATCATTTGTAAGTGATAAATAATTGTTCATGAAGACTGGAAGTGAAAAAAATTATTAAACGCCCATGAGAAGAATGCAATACTAATGCAATACTAGAAATTGCAAAGTTAAGGCATGACCAATGGACAGCAAAATGCTCATTGGGTCAGCAGGGTCAGACAAAAACAGGTGGAAAAGAAGGTGAAGAATTAAGTGTGAAATCATCAGGAACCCTTTACCCTCCAGCACCACTATTTTTCCAGAACTGCAACCTACCTGGAGTCTCCAGAAGTGCAAGGTGTCAGGATCTCAGACACTTAGGTTAGGTAAAGAATCCTTAATAAGAATCACAAGCTGAAGTGTTGTAAAATACATGAAGACTGATTTATATATATATATATATATATATATATATATATATATATATATATATATATATATATATATATATATATATATATATATATATATATATATATATATATATATAAATATATATATAAAAATATATATATAAAAATATATATATAGGCTTTAGGCTAAAGGCTTTATAGACAAACAGATTGAGAGTGACTCTTGAAGGACCAGCACCACATCCTCTTGTACCACTGTTTGAAGAATTTATCTTCTAGTATCTGGCAGCAAGTTTTGGGAGTTCATTTTTAGTCCATTTCTTATCCTGAAAAGTCTGTCTTACAGAGGTGGACTAAAACTTATAATGCATGTCAAAAGTTTGGAATCATTATTATCATTTTAAATGTTTTTGAAATGAGTCTCTTATGCTCTCCAATGCTGAATTTAACTGATAAAAATACAGTAAAAACAGTGTGAAATATTATTAGTTTAAAATAAAATAATTATTTTCTGTTTGATATATTACTGAGATGGAGAGCTGCCATTACTCCAGTCTTCAGTGTCACATGATCCTTCAGAAATTTCCTGCTCAAGAAACATTTCTTCTTATTATTAATGTTGAAAACAGTTGTGCTGCTTAGTATTTTTATGGAAAGCATGATACATATATGTTTACAACTCTTTAATGATCAAAAATCATGATTATGTATATATATTTTAGATACTGTAATTCATCACCATTTCTTTTAAGTTGTTACATTTTTTTGGATATAAATATTCTTTATAGTCCATCAAATAATATGAGCTTATAAACTAGATGTATCATAAACATTTTAAACAAAACAAAACAAAAAAAGTTCCAGGTGAATTACTGCATGCCACACTACAGGACACTTGATGTGCTCTCAGCTACCCGCTTACGTGTTACAGACTGTCTGAGCTTGTCCCAGGGTGAGAAATCAAGTGTCAAGCCTAATGGAACAGATCCCAGGTGAGTTAGTTGTGATTTCACTGATCTTACCTGTCTGTGAACAACCTTGAAATAGATTGACCAGTGGATGGCTTTGTTCTGAGCTGAAGAAAAAGAGAGTGTGATGAATGAGTTCTGATGAATAGAATTGATCCAGAAATAGGAAGAGCGGGATAAATCATCCTTCTGGTTGGTGTAACAGTTGGCCTTGTTAGGAAAGATTTATCTGAAGTTGGGGTTTAAAAACTGACCCAGACCTAATTAAGAATTTGGATGAATCTGATTTGTTTAGATAATTTATGGTCTATCTATCTATCTATACAACACGAATTCCGAAAAATGTTGGGACTTTTTTTAAATTTGATTAAAATGAGAACTAAAAGACTTTCAAATCACATGAGCCAATATTTTATTCACAATAGAACATAGAAAACATAACAAATGTTTAAACTGAGAAATTTTACACTTTTTATCCACTAATTGAGCTAATTTTAAATTTGATGCCTGCTACAGGTCTCAATTGCAAAGGCTTTGCAAATCTCATCATCTACAGAACATAACATCATCAAAAGATTCAGAGAAACTGGAGAACTCTCTGTGCGTAAGGGACAGGGCCAAAGACCTTTATTGGATGCCCATAGTCTTTGGGCCCTCAGACGACACTGCATCACTCATCGGCATAATTTCGTGTAAATGACATTACTAAATGGGAATACTTCCAAAAACCACTGTTGGTAAACACAATCCGCCGTGCCATCTGCAGATGCCAACTAAAGCTCTATCATGCAAAAAGGAAGCTATGTGTGAACATGGTCCAGAAGCGCTGTTGTATCGTGTGGGCCAAGGCTCATTTAAAATGGACTGTTTCAAAGTGGAAAAGTGTTCTATGGTCAGACGAGTCCAAACTTGTTGGAAATCACGGACGCCGTGTCCTCCGGGCTCAAGACGAGGGAGACCTTCCAGCGTGTTATCAGCGTTCAGTTCAAAAGCCAGCATCTCTGATGAATTGCATATGGTATGGGCAGCTTGCATGTTTTAGAGCAACATGCTCCCCTCCAGACGACATCTATTTCAGAGAAGGCTTTGTGTGTTTCAGCAGGACAATGCACAACCACATACTGCAGCTATTACAACAACATGGCTTCGTCATAGAAGAGTTCGGGTGCTGAATTGGCCTGCCTGCAGTTCAGATCTTTCACCTATAGAGAAAAATACATCAAAGATGACCACAAACTCCTCAGCAGCTGGAAACCTTTATCAGGCAAGAATGGGACCAAATTTCAACACCAAAATTCCAAAAACTCGATGCTCAGACGTCTTCATGCTGTTTTGAAAAGAAGAGGAGATGCTACACCATGGTAAACATGCCCCCGTCCCAACTATTTTGAGACCTGTATTTGAAATGAGCTAATTTTGTGCATAAAATTATAAAATTTCTGTTTAAATATTTATCTATCTATTTATTTGATTCATGTCTGTAGCACATACGGTGCAGGAAGAGTTAAGCTTGTTTTAGCAAGCACCACTAATAATAATTGCTTCAAATTAATACAAATTATTCATAGCCATGTAAACCAACACTGCACAGAGAGATACATTTTGCCTCTTTCAAATGAATGGTAATAGGCCTACGGGTACCACCCCTTGTGCGAATGCATGTCCCCTACAGTGAAACTATAGTGCTTATGGACTCATGTAAATGATTTGCCTCCACTGCATGCCGTTGTATATGTAAATGAGAGCTCCCTGAAAGTGGTTGTACAAAAACATTTGCAGCGGGGAATAATGAAGTGCTCCCTATCCTACTGTACTCCTCTGTTTGCGCTCAGCAAGGACAATCTATTGTCATGAGTATGACAGCGTCTATATGAGTAATTACTGCAGCCCACTGCACACTGTCCAATTTCCCATCCGTCTAATGCGAGAGCACAGAAGTAATGCTGAAAAGAGTTTGAGAGTGATCCTCGCATGAAATGAGATGTGGCGGTGGTTTGGGTTTACTTATGGCCATCCATTTGGTGCATCACCAGTAGTTGCAAATGTGAAAATTGCGTTGCATTTCTTCCCAGCAAATCAAAAAGTTTTAAAGGTCATTATTGACTTTGTGGGAAAGAGACTGCTTAGGTGTTGACATCCTAATGGACTAGGTCTATAATTAAATGTTTGCATGCACCCTCACTCACATGATAAATGCTGCTTTCATCGAATAGTGAGATATCATTTTCAACCAGCATGACTCATCCTCTCGGCTTCCACTGCCAAGAACAGAGCCACAGGATTTAGAGCAGCACTCTGACAGAGGAACTCTTCCATTCCCAAGCTCATAACAAGAAACTGGGAACTAAGTTTAAATTTCTTCAAGGAAATACGGAAAGGGCACAGCTGTTTGGACATAACGTCAATTCACAGGCAAATCTGGAAAGCTAATTCATCATTGGTTCCCTTGGGAATTTTCTATAGGATTTTAAAATAATAGTTTTTGGATTACGAGGAAAATAGGATGTGGTGACATTTCTTGAAGATATTAGATCCTTTTCAGGGTTTTTTAAACCATTGTTTTTTTACAGTCTATAACAAGACTACAACCTGATACATTAAAAAAAGGTGTCTAAAAATTCACGTTTTAGTTATGATTATGTATAACTGATGTTGTTGAACAAAACATCTCTTTAAAGGATTAGTTCACACAAAAATCATTAGTTACTCACCCTCATGTCGTTCCACACCCGTAAGACCTTCATTTATCTTCAGAACACAAATTAAGACATTTTTGATGAAATCTGAGAGGTTTATGACTCATCCATAGGCAGCAACATAATCAATACTTTCAAGGTCCAGAAAGGAACTAAAGCCATTGTTAAAACAGTCAACGTGACTGCAGTGGTTCAACCTTAAAGGGATAGTTCACCCAAAAATGAAAATTTGATGTTTATCTGCTTACCCCCAGTGCATCCAAGATGTAGGTGACTTTTTTTCTTCAGTCGAACGCAAATTATGATTTTTAACTGCAACCGCTGCCGTCTGTCAGTCAAATAATAGCAGTAGATGGGAACTTCAACTATAACAGTAAATAAAACTTGCTTAGACAAATCAAAATTAAAACCTGCGGCTCGTGACGACACATTAATGTCTTAAGACACG